>NW_026068159.1:1673093-1828576 GCF_014885135.2 Alexandromys fortis
GGGAAGGGAGTCAGACGGAGGGGGGGGGGTAGGGTTGTGGATGCAAGCTGGGTGGGATAGAAAGAGAGAGGAAGTATCGGACAGAGTAGCCCCTGAGGATGACCAGGAAGTGTAGGAGGGGTGTCTGAGTTCCCTGTCCCGGGCTGCTGCCGCGGTCAGAAACTCACTCACCCCAGTGATGTCTCTCCTGGTGCCTGGACCGGGTCTCCTTGCTGCTTGCCCTCAATATGATATTTTCTAGAACCATCCATTTGCCTGTAACTTTCAAGATATCATTATTTTTTAACTGCTGAGTAGTACTCCATTGTGTAAATGTACCACATTTTCCTTATCTGTTCTTCAGTTGAGGGGCATTTAGGTTGTTTCCACGTTCTGGCTATGACAAATAATGCTGCTGTGAAATAGTTGAGCACATTTCCTTGTTGTACAAATGAGCTTCCTTTGGGTATATGCCCCAAAGTGGTATTTCTGGGTCTTTAGGTAAATTGTTTCATAATTTTCTAAGAAATTAGCAAACTAGTTTCCAGAGAGGTTATACTTGTCTGCACTCCCACCAGCAATGGAGGAGTGCTCCTCTTATCTCACATCCCCTCCAGCATAAGCTTACATCAGTGTTCATAATTTTGATCATTCTGGCAGATTTAAGATGGAATCTCAGAGTTGTTTTGATTTGCATTTCTCTGATGGCTAAGGATGTTGACCATTTCCTTAGGGGTCTTTCAGCCATTTGAGATTTTTCTGTTGAGAGTTCTCTGTTTATGTCTGTACCTCATTATTTTATTGGATTATTTGTTCTCTTGATGTCAAGTTTCTTGAGTTCTTGGTGTACTTTGCAGATCAGTCTTCTGATCTAATTTTTAAATCAAGGTCAATGTAAAACGAGAGTAAAATCAAAAGGCTACAATTGTCAAGTCTGGACTCATAGGACCTATATTCAAAGTTTTGCCACAGCTGTGCTACTTGTCACAGATTTCTAAAATTTCTATTTTGACATTTAACCCATCTATAAAATGCAATTCACATTTGCCTTTCATTTATAGTTTTATGAATACTAAGATAATTCATATTACATTATTAGAATATGTCCTTCACAAAACAGTGATAAGTAGATTGCAAAAGCTTGTTATGAAACTTCCTGTCTGGTTTTCCCGCCTATATTTCCTGCCTGGCCAATCAGCGTTTATTTATAACATGATTGACAGAATACAGACGATTCTCCCGCACCAGTGTATAAACGACAGTAAGTGTGTAAAACATGATGCTAGCAAACAGAGAAGAAAAGCAGATCAAAAGTTGACTTGAACAAGTGTCTTAAACTGTCTGGGAGATGTTTAGATTAAAAACTCCATTCTTAAATCTCCAGTATTTTACCTAACTTGGAGTTTACTCCATAAGGAGAGCTCTATTCCTACAGTGATGGTTGAAAATAGTAAGTGTGAAAATTTAACATTACACATGATAGAGGAAGCACTATTATAAAGGAAATTAAATAAAGGAAAGGGGGAAAGGACAGGTAACTCTAAGGATGTTTGGAAAAGCCATAGTAAAACATTATTTCATATGCTTATTTAAAAATCAACCTATATATATGTATATGTATATAAATAATGCGATAATAATACTGACTCTAAAAACTGCACAACTATGTCAACTCAAAAACTTATACCACAGGGGTGATAATATTTCTTCTCTAGAACCATAAAATGTCTAATGAAGCTTCCAATGCCAGGCATGAGAAACTTCCCTTTAAATTATTGGTCAGGATGTTCCAAGAAACTTTTCAAATAATAAAGGTTGTCTTCATTGTCTATGGTTGTTTTCCATAATTTGGTGGTAATATCTTGTTTGCTGGCAATATCACATACTTTAGACTGAGACTTGAAAGAATAAATCTAGAACCGACCTGGAAGTCTCCTCCTAGAAGAGCAGCTCTCATAGTATCAAACATGCTAGGCAAGCTGCAAACAGAGAAAAGCAATTAATAGTACTATACATCTATAAAACTTCAAACCACATCACTAACCAGCACAGCAAGACACCCATAATATTGGAATAATGAAATGGAACTTACATGTTGGAACTAACCAATAGCTAATTACACTTAAGGCATATTCAATGGAAGTGAAATGATGCTGGTACTGTAAATAACCAGTTAGCTATAGGTCATGGAGCCTAGAGGATAGCCTACTACTTCCTCTACCCTAAATCAGTAAAATAGCAATCTAAATACTTCTCCATACCCAAAGATAAGTGTAACTCTCACCTGTCATCAAAGAAATATCTTTATGCTGCAGATGGAGACTATCACAAAGATATACAACAGGTTAAAATGCAGAGAATAAGGGACTACTGAGTTTCTGACCACAATTGATACATCTAAAAGTCAACCCTTAGACAGAAAGTGAAGCAAACACTGTGAAAGAGGAGGCAGAAAGATTCTAAGAGCCAAAGAACCAGGATATCTGCTAGTTAGTGTCTTTTAGAGATGAAACGGAGGCTACATGAAATCTCAATAATATATTTGCTTAAAAAGATTTGCATAAAGAGAATACATGTTGATATGCCAATGTGAATGTCAAAAATTTTACAAGGCACCCATCCCTACATGGAGTGCTACAGGCAAAAAAAAAATGTTGAAATGCTCTTATGGCAAGTCCCTGATAGGTTGTTCATTCACAAGTTGTCAGCCCTAAACACAAGTATATATAAGCAACACTATTCATTTGTTGAAAAACATTTAGGTTGTTTCAATTCCCTGTTTATTGTGAATAGGTTAGCTGTGAACATTACTGAGCAAGTATCTGTGGAGTAGGATGCTGAATCCTTTGGGCATATGCCAAAGTATGCTATAAATATACCTATGCTAGATTTCCTTCAGTTTTTTGAAGATTCTCCATGTTGATTTCCAGAGTAGGTGCACTAATTCTCATTCCTACTAACAGTGGATAAGACTTCCTTTTTCCCCACATCCTTATCAGTATTTGTTGTCAGTAACTTTGCTGATTTTAACCATTCTGGCAGGAGTGAAATGAAATCTCACAGTTGTTTCAGTTTGCATTCTGGTAAGGATAATGAACACCTTTTAAGATATTTCTTAGTCATTGTCAATTATTCTTTTGATAACTTTCTGTTTGGATACTAATTCACACTTTTAATTAGGTCACTTGTTTCCTTGAGTCTTTTTTTTTCTTTTAAAACTATGTCTTTGATAGTAATGCTTTGTCAGACATATAGATAGATGTTAAAGATTCTCTACCACTTGGTCAGTTTATTCTTCACTCAATTGTTTCCTTAACTATATAAAAGCATTTTAGCTTTATGAGTTCACAGTTGTTATTTGTTGGCCTTAATTCTTGGGCAGAATCATTTTGGCAATCTGGGATTTTTTGTCATTCCATAGAAATTTTTGGATAATTTTATTCTTTTCTATCTTTGTGAAGAATGTTGTGGGTATTTTGATTTTTATTGCATTAGATCTGTATATTACTTTTGATAGGGTCACCATTTTCAGAGTATTAATTGTAGTGATCTATAAATATGGATTATCTTTCAATTTTATGGTGTCTTTCTCAATCTCTCTACAGAGATTCAAAGTTTTCTTTTTAGAGGTCATACACCTCCATGTTTGGGTTTATTCCAAGAAATTTTATTGTTTTTTATGCTACTGTAAATGACATTGTGCTCATAATCTCTTTCTCAGTGTGTTTGTTGTTGTATAAAAAGGTTATGGTTTTTATAAATTGATTTTATAATCAGCCACTTTGCTGAAAGTTTTTCTTGTTTGTAGGAGTTTCTTTGAGGAATTTTGGAGATCTCAAGTATAATAGAATAGCATCTACAAATAGAGGCTGTTTGACTTCTTCTTTTCCTATTTGTATCCTTTTAATTTCCTTTTCTAGCCTCGAGGCTTCATCTAGTGCTTCTAGCACTGTGTTAGAAATGACTGGAAATAGTGGGTATCCCTGTCTTATTCTGAATTTTATTGAGGTTGCTTCAAGGTTTTCTCTATTTTGAAATGTAGGCTGTGAGTTTTTCTTATATTCCCTTTACTATGTTGAGGTATATTTCCTCTAGTTCTATTCTCTATAGGACTGTTGTCATGAAATCATTTTTTTATTTTGTCTAATGATCTTTATGATTGATTGTCATGTGGCTTTTGTATTTAAGTTCTATATATGACTTATTATATTTCCAGACTTATGTATATTAAACTAAATCTTCACTTCTGACATAAAATCAATCTGATCATAGTGAATAATCTTTTTGATATGTACCTATATTTGTTTTGCTAGAATTTTAATGAGAATTTTTTAATATCTGTGCATAAATGATATTGATATATAGCTTTTTGGTTTTTTCTTGTGCTTTTACCTGGCTTGGGTATTAAAGTAATAATGGATTCACAGAACAGCTATGGAAGTGACCTTTCTGCTTGTATTTTTATAAGAGTTTAAGGATTGGTTGTAGTTCTTCTTTGAAAATATGGTTCAATTCTGCTCTGATTCTATCTGGGATGGACATTCCATATTTGGAAAGGTTTTTGTCATTATTTGTAATTTCTTCTTTGTTGTAGGTCTGTTTAGGTTGTTGGTCTTCCCTTGGTTTAATTTAGTAAATTGAATGATTAAAAAAAATTATTGATTTCTTTCAGATTTTCCCATGTAATGGTGCAGAAATTTTTACAGTATTCCCTTATAGCAATTTGTGTTTCTTCAGTGTTTGTTAGAATGTTTCTCTGTTCTTTTATGACTGTCAAATAGGATCATCTCTTTTTTTCTTAGGGTTAGTTAGATGAAGAGTCTGCCAGTTTTGTTAATCTTCACAAAGACCCAGCTCTGAAATGCATTAATTCTGTGTACAATTGGCACCAACGTGATAGACTAAATCCCCTTAAAAACCTGAGAGAGCTTAATTTTAAACACAAAAATACAGAGTTTAAGACAGTGTTTTGCTGTTTGCTGGCAGTATGCCACAGCTTCTTTGAGAGGTTTTCCTGACTCAGCCATAACAAGAGAAAAAAAGACATGAAGTTTTCAAATGCCGGCTTTCTGCGCTATGCTGCTATTGTGACCTCTGGCTCTTGAGAGAGTCAGAGCATTTGGAAGGGGTTTGTGAGCAGACTTCTGCAGCTTGCTTAAGGAAAGTAGCTGAGACCAGCTCAGTGCTCCTCTCCTGTGCAGGCAGCAGGATCAGGTCTACTAGGTGCGCACAAGCAGGACAGCATGGCTAATTTCTACCGCCATACACAGAGATATTCCCAGGCTGCACAGTGCTCTGCATGGCAGATTTTTCTGTAACTAAGATAAAAAGGGTTTATGTGCTGCACACTCATTCTCAGGGTTGGAGTGCTGAGCATGGCTGCTGCCTGACAGCCCCAGAGCTAACACTAGTGATGCTTCCACCACTTTAAAATTCGAGAGAGGTGGAACCAGCATCTATAACAGCTGCAATCAAGCTGCTTAGCATTTTAAAAACTCTTCAAAGCTGGGCGGTGGTGGCGCACGCCTTTAATCCCAGCACTTGGGAGGCAGAGGCAGGCGGATCTCTGTGAGTTTGAGACCAGCCTGGTCTACAAGAGCTAGTTCCAGGACAGGCTCCAAAACCACAGAGAAACCCTGTCTCGAAAAACCAAACATAAATAAATAAATAAATAAATAAATAAATAAATAAAAACTCTTCAAGACAGTAAAGAATTACAGATTCACAATAGGACAGATTCAGATATAAAAGATCTCTAAATGGGTCACAATGTTGGATAAATGTACATAGGCTTAGAAAAGAGAAGAAAAAGAGTATAGAGAGTCATAAAATTAAGTTAATACTTAAAAAATGGTAAAGTGTTTAAAGAGACAGAGAACAGATAATCATAGATTAAAGGGAATAAAGAATAATAAGCCACACATAAAGATGGTGAAAATACAGAGAGTCTGGATTATAGATATTATTGTGTTTTCTTTGAATTTTTTGACTGTAAAGGAGCTAATAAGCACAGAGAAAGATTTTATAGTATGGGATGCTATGCTAAACCAGCATATATGTTCTAAAAGTACCATGACTTCCAAATTTGGATGTAAGGATATATTGCTTGGGAAAAGAGATTTTTCTTTTGTTTTCACAGAAGATGAGAACCTGTGGATTGCATATAGACCAAGTTGGTTTGCTAGACCCCTGAAAGGTCACTGTAAACACCCAAAAATCACCCTCAGAAAATACTTCACCCAGTAAATATCAGGAAGCATCATGGAGAGAAATAACTACACCCATATTCCCAGATATTTTCTATAAATATTTATTTACATTTAAAGGGGATATGATATAGATATGAATAATTTGCATTGGTATGGATCTTGGTTTATTGATACAAATTTAAGGTCAATTTTGTTATATGTATATGTATTTCTGATCTTGATTAAGATATTGTGATTGTCTAGTTCACTTAAAAATGTAATATATAATTAAGAAATATAAGTTAATAGATAATCATCTATAATAGTCAACTTTGTAGTCATATTACATTTTTTAGATATATAGAGATATATTTCAGTTAGATAGGTATTTTTCAAATCTTTCAGAGACCTTCAGAAAATGGCATTTAAAATGTTTTAATAACTTTGGACTTTTCATGACAATGAGACATATCTGCTTCTGGCAGCACCAATTACTTCATGAGGAAGATGGGCATTGAAGAGACTCCTTATGGAGTTTTTAGATGAAACGTACATGCAGGATCCACAGAGAAATGACTGCTGAACTTGCCTAAAGGTCAGACAATCCTTTGAGGCTCCTGATTCATGAAAGAGACTGTGAGATGTTCTGCAGGATACTGAAGAAACCGACTGGCAAACTATCAATATAGGTAAAACTGTGCTTCATGGAAAAGTCTGCTGGATACTATGGGCCTATAGGCTGAAGATGGGTACCCCAATAGTACAGAAGGACTTTGTGTAACTAGCCAGGCAGCGAAATGTCTCTGTCAATTCTAGAGTTCTGGAAATTGCTGGCAATACACTTCCTGTTTACTTAACTAATATATCCTTCTGATGTCTTGGAGTTGAATAACAGATAGTGATAATATAGATTTCCTTAGTTATGATAAAAGATAAAATACATATAAATATTGTAACTGTAATTTTTATTTCATACCTGTTTTGTTATGTATAATTTTACTATGTTAATTAAAGCCTTCCTTTTAATTTAAATGAAAAAGGGGAGGTGATGTGGGAGTCCCCTCTGTGTGCTGTCATTACTATTAATGAATAAATAAACTGCCTTGGCCTGTTGATAAGGCAGAACCTAGGTAGGCAGGGAAGACAGAACTGAATTCTGGGAGAAAGAAGAGTGAGGCCAGAGAGACACCATGGGGCCACCAGAGACAGACATGCCAAATTTTTGCCGATAAGCCACTGCCATGTGGCAACATACAGATTAATAGAAATTAATATAAGAGTTTAATAGAAATTAATTTAAGAGATTAATAGAAATTAATATAAGAGTTAGCCAATAAGAAGATAGAGCTAATGGGCCAACCAGTGTTTTAATGAATATGGTTTCTGTGAGATTATTTTGGTTCTGGGCAGCTGGGACAAACAAGGGGGTCCGTCCTTGCAATTGGCATAACAGTTTTCTTTGTATTTCATTAATATCTGCTTTGGGTTTTATTATTTGTTTTCATCTACTGGTTTGATTTGTTCTTTTCCCCCATTCTTGAGTTGTATCTTTAAGTCATTTATTTGTTCTGTTTCTGAATTTTGAATGTAGACAATTAGAACTATAAAATTCCTTCTTGCAACCTTTTTTGTCCCAGTTTTATTGTGTTGTATTTTTAATTTCACTTAGTTCCATAAATATCAAGAAAATGTCACCACCATGTTCATCTGTGAGCCACACCTGTAAGGCATTTTCTTGATTAGTGACTGATGTGGGAGAGAACAGCCCATTCTTGATGTTGCCACCACCAATTACATAGTCCTGGGGAGTATATCTAAAAGCAGGCTGAATAATTCATAAAGAACAAACCAGTAAGAATCACTCCTCTGTGGCCTCTGAACCAGCTACTGCTTCCAGATTCTTGCCCTATTTGAGTTACTGCATGGACTTTCTTTGATGATGGACTGTTATAACAATCCATAACCTGAAATTAATTTATTCCTATCCAAGTCGCTTTGAACATGATATTTTACCAAAACAGAAGAAACCCTAACTAAAACAATGACATAAAAATAATGAAATCTTATATGTAATACTTACATATACACAAATCATTAAACTCTATTCTTTAATGCAAAGTCCAGACAATAACAAATTACATATTTGAAATTTTGTATAAACAAAAATCAGGAGAATGGCAAGATTGGTCAGGAGTGAAAAAAGTACTTACTTCTCTTGGAAAGGACTTGATGTAGGCTCCTAACACCTATCTGGTGACGAACAACCATTCTATAACTCCATTTTCAGAGGATCCAAATGCCTTGTTCTGAAATCTGAACGCATCAGGCACATACATGGTGTACATACATTCAGGTATGCAAAATACAGATAGATACTCATGAAGTAAATAAATCTAATTTTTAAAATTGGAAACAAATGCAATCAGAATTCTGAAAATTTATCTATATCAAGTAGAATAAAAACTTGTGCACTTGAAGAAATGTTTTAAATCCAATTCAGACAAAAAATAGAGTAAAATAAACAAATAGATTTCTCACACATATATGATAACATATATGGTGTCAGAAGTGGCTTCCAGATGGCTCAGAGAAGAGGAAGACATTGATCATTAATGTAATAATAGATCAAAATTTATCTAAAGTTTAGAAAGATTAGAAATTATCTTAACCACAAATTGTTATGGACAAACTCGCAAACAGAAAATACCACGAAAGAATTCTTATAATGGTAAGGGAAAGCTGGATGGTGGTGGCACATGCCTGTAATCCCAGCACTTGGGAGGCAAAGGTAGAAGGATCTCTACCTATCTCTGTTCACATTTCCCACCTGGCTTTACTCTGCTAATCCATTGGCCGTAACAGTTTCTTTATTAACACATGGTAATAAAACATATTCACCGCATACATAGGAAACTTCCCACATCATTCTTAGAGTTTGAGCCAATGTGGTCTACAGAGCAAATTTCAGGATAGCCAGGGCTACACAGAGAAATTCTATCTCACAATAATAAAAGGAGGAAAAAATGCCAAGACACATTTATTTCTCCACTAGGCTAACAGCACGATTCAGAAAAGACTTCTTATATGTGATGAGAAATTAGATAACAAATTAGATAAAGGCAGACAGATCACCCTACTAAAATATACAACTAAAAATAATATATTGTTCAAAGCTATTAACTATAAATGAAAAATAAATAATATTTTATAAGAGAAACCAAAATAAAAAGGAGTGTGTTAATATAAGACTGGCCTTGAAAACATAAATGTAAGAGCCCTACATCCAGAAAAAAATTAAAGATAATAACTATTATGAGACCATTTACCAATTTAAAATCCACATGAAGAGAAGCTATAAACAATGAGAAATCTTAAATAATCAAAACTTGAAAAGTATTGTAGATGAAAATTAGAATAAATGATACGAATATTAACAAAATAACTGTAAGAAAGGAACAAATAATTTTCAAAAAAACAGGAAGAAACTTAACAAAATAACAGGAATATATAATTACCCAGCAATAATCATGAATATATAAAGTTCAACAGTTGTAAGACAAAGATTGTATAAATAAGAAAATAAACTGATTATGAGAAACTGATTTCATCAGTAAAAGCACACAGAATTAGAAAAAATTAAATGGAAGGATTTTTTTTCTCAAAAGACTAAAAATTGAGCAAGAATATACTTGAGACAAAATACACTTTAAAAAGTTTTGTCTAAAAATATTAAAAAAAAAGTTTTGTCTATTTTTATTTTACCTGTTTGAGTGTGTTGCCTGCACGTATGTATAGCTCCCCTGAAACTGGATTTAGAGATGGTGGTGAGGTGCCATGGATGTTGAAAATTGAACCTTGATCTTTTCCAAGAACTTCACATGCTCTTACTAGATGATCCATCACCCCATCCTAGATAAAAATAGACTTTAAGACAACACTTTGTACAAAGGAAAACAAATGATTATGTAATATAAATATTCATTATGGTGAATTTATATTCATCTAGTACTAGAGAAGCCAATCTTACATAACAAATGTCAGATTTAAAAGGAGAGCTAATTCTCAAAGAATAATAGTGGGAAATTGCAAACATTGGTTTCATCATTTGATGTTGAGGGAGTGGTGGGGCTGCATCCCCAGCACCCGGCCACCAGCATGGATTATGCCCCGAAATAATTACACAGAAACTGTATTATTTTAAACACTGTTTGGCCCATTAGTTCCAGCCTCTTATTGGCTAGCTCTTACATATTGATCTAACCCATTTCTAATATTCTGTGTAGCCCTTGAGGTGGCTTACCAGGGAAGATCTTAACCTGCCTCTGTCTGGAATGGGAGAATCATGGCGACTCCTTGACTCAGCTTCTTTCTCCCAGCATTCTGTTCTTTTTACTCTGCCTATCTAAATTCTACCCTATCAGAGGGCCAAGCAGTTTCTTTATCAATTAACCAATGAAAGCAACAGATAGACAGATGACCCTCCTCCATCAATTTGACAAATCTATTGAAAAAAACAACAAACACTAGATTGAAAAATATAGAATTAGAGATATTTAAATGGTATGTCAACAAGCAGGTGAAGTTTATACATTTATTTTTTTAGAATCTGAAATATTCTTTAGAATAGACTACAAATTAGGCCATGGAACAAGTTTAAACTTTAAAAACTTGAAACTATATATCTTTTCTATCAATAAGAGACTAAAAGTAGAAATCAACTATGGTTGTTAATCATAATTTTAAACTTGACTGTACTGGGAGATGCCTATTTGAGAGATCTTTGGGTATATTTCTAGAGAGGATTAGGTCATGAATGATCTTATTTAATCAGTATTTTTAACTACAGATTGTTAAATTTTTGAAAGATTATTAAAAGTTGGTGAAACCTGGTTATAAGTGTGTGTCTAGGTAATTATTATGTAGACTCTTACTCAGTGTTGTAATAGTGGGAATGAATATAGGCTCAGAGAAAAGAGCTTACTTACATTCCTAGAAAGCAGGTACAAACAAATCTACATTAAGAAGGCAGAAATAAATACCTAATACTTGGGGACAGTTAACTTTGATTGGCAGTTTAATTAGAAAAAGAAATGCCTGGGGGCATTGATAAATCACACCTGTGAGCATGTCTGCCAGGGTGTTACAAGAGACAATTAACTGAGAGGGGATGACTCACCTTTGAGTGAGTAGCAACATCCTATGGGCTAGCTGCTCAGACTGAAAAGAGACAAAGGGCAAAGCCAGATGATTAACCATATTTGGGCTTTCTCTGCTTTAGTATTTACTTAGGTGTGAGCAAGTAGCTTTGTGCTTTTGCCACCATGCCATCCCCATTATGATGGACTGTACCCTCTAAAATTATAAACTAAAACAAACCCTTTCTCTCCTAATGTTTTTAGCAGGTATTTTCTCCCAGCAAGAAGAAAATCATCCAAATAATCTTTTAATTCATAGTTGATGTCACAAAGCTTTGAGAGTATTAAAACTAAGAAACCACCTTGTAACGTAAGAGACAATTATCAGACAGTGATCAGTATAGGAGAACTCTCAGATAGAATATTTATAACTGTTATTTAAAGAAATTCAATGAGTTTGAAGAAAACAGAATAATGTTTTGGTATTCACAAAGAAAATTCAGCAGGATTGGAAAATAATTTTAAAAATCAAGAAAAAATTCTTTAGCTGCATACAATACTTGTTGAAATTAACATTTGATATATTATTACTTTACACATTGCTGTGACAAAAATATCAGACTAAAGCAACTGGAGGAGGAGAAGGATTATTTTGGCTCACAGTTTGAGGGTGTAATACATCAAGGTGTTTATTGCATGGCAGTAAAATTATGAGTCAGGATCATACTACATTTACATTGAGGAGTAGAGAGATGACTGCTGGTGCTTAGCGCTTAGCTCATTTCTTTTTCTTTGTGCAGTCTGGAACTTCAGTCCATAGACTTGGGATACCATAGTGTGTGTGTGTGTGTGTGTGTGTGTGTGTGTGTGTGTGTGTATACGTGTGTATGGTGTAAGTGCCTGTCTGTCAGTCTGTATGGTGGGAAGTCTTCCCATCTCACTTGACCCAATCTAGAAAATCCCCCACAGACATTTTCACAGGCTTGTCTCCTGGATGCTTCTAGATCCTGTCACTTTTGTTGTAAAAGTAAATCTGATGGCTTGACCTGTCACCTGGGTACCCTGTCCTTTTAAGAGACAAGCTCTGCCCACTCCCAATCTCTGCCTTTCTACCAAGGCAAGCAGATCTCTGCCTCCTCTCCAGCCTACTCTCTTTCTGGCTGTCCTTTTTCTGAAGAGGCAGCCTCTACAGCTCTCCCTTCTCCCTTCCTTCTCTCCTTTCCCCTTTTTCTTCTCTTTCTCTCTTCTTCTCCCCCCCCTAAATAAACTTTATACCCAAGATCTTTCTGCATGGCATATGTCATTCTCTAACCCCCAGGGGACCTGCAGAACCTCAGGTCACTGGCTGCCCCTCATGGGACTGGCCTTGGTTCATCCCCATCATGAATGGCAACAACCTTAACAATCAAATTAATCATAAGTCTTCCCCTTCTCAATACTGAAACATATCACCTTTCAACCATGTGTGTCTACATCTTTTCACATAGGCTCATAGCCAATTCTTAGAGAAAATATATTCAATCGAAATTCACGAGTTGTTATAGTCTTTAAAGGTTCCAAAATCCATCAATTGGGAAGATCTTCCCACTCAACTATCACTATCGAAAACCCCTCATAGACATACCCAGATAGTTATTTCCTAAATGATTCCAGGTGTGTTGATAGTATTAACTATCATAGTCGGATAAGTCAAACTAAAGAATCAGTAGACTCAAATGCAATATGTTTGAAAATATTCATTTGGAAGAAAATTAAGATTAAGAATGAAGGCAGCTCACAAGAATAGCTTTTAAAGGTAAATAGTTTTAATTTGGTGTCCTAGAAAGATATGAAAACACTAAAGGGTTAAAAATAATTCCTAGGTGCAAATCAAAACAACTCTGAGATAGCATCTTATGCCTGTCAGAATGGCTAAGATCAAAAATACTAATGACAGTTTATGCTGGAGAGGATGTGGAGTAAGGGGAACAGTTCTCCATTGCTGGTGAGAGTCTAAACTTGTACACCAACTTTGGAAATCAGTATAGCAATTTCTCAGTAAATTGGGAATCAATATACCTCAAGATCTAGTGATGTGGGAGTCCCCTCTATGTGTTTCTTGTATTGGTTAATGAATAAAGTAACTGCCTTGGCTTGATAGGACAGAACTTAGGTAGGCGGGGGAAGACAGAACTGAATTCTGGGAGGAAGAATGCAGAGTCAGGGGACTCCATGGATCCATTGCCAGAGATAGACATGCTTTGCTGATAAGCCACTGCCATGTGTGATATACAGATTAATATAAATGGGTAAAATCAAGATATAAGAATTAGCCAATAAGAAACCAGAACTAATGGGCCAAGCAGTGATTTAATTAATACAATTTCTGTGTGGTTATTTTGGGGCTAAGCTAGTTGGGCAGTTGGGATGAGCATGCAGCCTACTGCAACAATCTAGCAATACCGCTCTTGAACATATATTCAAAGGATGCACATTCATATCACAAGGATATTTGCTCAACTATCTTCATAACAGTATTATTCATAATAGCGAGAACCTGGATGGTGCGGGAGAATTGTCTGTATTCTGTCAATCGTGTTTCAAATAAACACTGATTGGCCAGGCAGGAAGTATAGGCAGGAAAACCAGACAGGAAGTAGAAATGATGTAATGAGAACAGGAGAATTCTGGGAAAGAGGAAGTTGATTCTTCCCACTCCTGTCCAGATCACCGAAGCAGCAGGATGTGATCTGTCCCATTGAAAAAGGTACTGAGCCATATGGCTAACATAGATCAGAAAAAAAAAAAAATGGGTTAATCAAAATGTGAGAGTTAGCCAGTGAGAGGCTAGAGCTAATGGGCCAATCAGCTTATAACTTATAGAGATCTCTGTGTTATTTCTTTGGGGCTTGCCAGCTGTGGGGGTACCGGGCAGGACAGAAACCACAACAACAAACAAGCAAGCCCCCTCCATGTTACACCTGGAAATAACCTAGATATCCCTCAACTGAAAAATGAATAAAGAAAATGTGGTAAATTTACACAATAGAATCTTACTCAGTGATAAAAAACAATGACATCTTGAAATTTGTGGGCAAATAAATAGACTAGAAACAAAACCATCCTAAGTGAGTTAGCCCAGACCAAGAATGACAAACACAGTTTGTACTCACTCATAAGTGGATGCTAGACATAAAGCAGACTACAGTCCACAGCCCCCAAGAAGCTGGAAAACAAGGAGGACCCTAAAGAGAGGCATACATGAATCTTCCTGGGAAGGTGAAATAGACAATATCTCCTGAGTAAATTGGGAGTGGGGGGGGAGGAGAAGGATGAGAAAGGAATACTGATGGGAGATGGGGACTGGGAGATGTACATGAGGGATTGGGAAGTTCGAGATGGGGGAAGGACAGAGAAGAAGAATAAGGAAAATACCTTGATAAAGGGAGCCATTATGTGGTTAGCAAGAAGCTGGGAATGAGGAAAATTACCAGGAACACACAAGGATGACCCCAGCTAAGTATCTGAACCATAGTGGAGAGGGTGCCTTAACTGCCCTTCTCCCATAAGCAGATTGAAGACTATCTTGTCATTATAGAAGCTTCATCTAGTAACTGATGGGAACAGATGCAGAGACCCAAAGCTAGGCACTGTGCTGAGTTCCTGGAGTCCAATCATAGAGAAAGAGGAGCAATACTTTGAGCAAAGTGGTCAAGAGCACAGTGGAAAAAAACAAGTAAGAGCTGACTGGAGATAGTGGGAGCTCACTGACTCTGGACTGACAGCAGGGGAACTTGCATAGGACCAGACTAGGCCCTCTGAATATGGGTAGCAGCTGTGTGGCTTGAGCAGCTTGTGAAGCCACTGGCAATGAAACCAGTATTTATCACTAGTGCATGAACTGGTACTGGTAGAAATGCTTTCAGCCAGTAGACTTTAAGATACCAGCCCACTGGACCATGCCCTCTAATACTATAAATGCTGATTTAAAGCATGTGCTTGCTTTCTCTCCTGGCTTCTGGATTCGGTTCCTGTTCCCTGTTCATGCAGAGGACTGTGATCTGTGAGTCTACCCCTAAATAAGTAACCCTTTATTATACTCAATTTTGAGACAGCATGGGGTTATTTCATAACTTACATCTTCAAACTTGCTTTTTGGAGCCCATTCCCTATGGAGGAATACCTTGCTCAGCAGAGATACAGGAAGGAGGGTCTTGTTCTTGCCTCAGGTGATGTTGACTTTCCTTGGGAGGCCTCACCTTTTCTGAGAAATGAATGGGATTGGGGTTGGGGGAGAGCAAAGGAGGAGAGGAAGATGAGGGAAACGGGATCTGTATGTAAAATAAAAAAAGTTTGTCTTAATAAAATAATAATAGAAAGCTTTTGAATTCCAGAAACTGTTACCATTGTACAGGTATAGAAGGGTTAAAAGCAGTAGTTAAATTTATTTACTCAAATTCATGAGAGAAAAGACACAAGTTCACAAAAGTGAAATATAAAGAAATTATTTCCAGGATATGAGTACACAAACATTTTCTTCATTTTGGAACAAATCTTACAGTCTAAGAGGAAATGTCGCTGATTTTCACAAAACTATAAAACTTTGAATGGATAAAACTCAAGATTCAAGTACACTTTATCTCTAAGAAGTGTGAATGTAAATTCAAGATATGCAAATGGAAGGCAAATCAAAGATTAGTCACATTTCTCTTAGGTAAATGTTAAATAAACTTTAAACCAAAGACAGGAAAGGATGCAAGGATTATTATATGATTATAAAGCATACATCTCAGTAAAAGGAAATAACAAATCTAAATATACAAGGACCCACAGGATACAAACGTATATGAAGAAAATTTTAACAGATTTAAAAAGATAGGTATAAGCCAATGCAAAATTAATTGAAATATTTAAAACCCAATTTTTAGAAATTGGCAAACAATCTAGGTAGAATTTCCCCAAAGAAACAGCCTGATAAACATTTATCCTAGATTCAATGTATCTAAAAAACATCACTATAATAGTATATAGCATCACATTCAATGACTATGACATGCACATTATTCTTATCAGCACATAGAGGTTGTTTTCCCTGAGATCAAATATGTGATAAGTCATAAAGCAAGAATAGAAAATATTTTATGCCACTAATCTGTATATAATAGTATACAAAAAAGATAAGAAGAAATAATCAGGATACAAAGACATTAGGTAACAGTTCAATCAATGAGTAAAAGAAATTGGGGTTTTAAAAATTCCTAAAACAATTGCATATAGAAGCATATTTAATAAAAACTATGAGAAAAAAAAAAAACAGGAGTTGTTAATATCCTGAGATTTGCAAAAGAAAAGCTAGTTCCACAATTTTGAGCCAAATTTGAAGAAGGCTTTAATTAAATACTGATCATAAAAAATGAACTCTGTCCAGGTCCACCCCTAGGTTCCTAGGGAATGTCCATAAACCACATTTTCCAAGGGTTTGAAAAGGCAAAATCCAAAATTTATTTCATTTGCCATCAGGTACAAAGAGAGACAAGCATACATTCTGATATATTTTCTGTCTACACATCTTCTGCATACATGTGATGAAGCACATCTGGTGTATATGGGTCAAACAAAACTTGTTTAGCGTAAGGAAATCATGTGGCTTGTTATTTTCCAAGAACTACAGCTCCCAGAATTCCAGAAAGTTATTTTGTCCTTGGCAGCTGGAACTTATAGGTTAACTTTAATGGTTAATATTCCACACTTAAGTTGTATTCTGAGTTAAATCCATGACTCTGTGAAGGGTACTTGTTTATAATAGGACCTAATAACCATTAACTTAATGGGACCAAGATAGAAATTATTAATTAGTTACAACATCAATGATACAAGAGTCAATAGTAATTAACATAAGAAGAAGAGCCAAACACCCTGTGGTGGCTGACATCACAGTTATTATCCAGAAGGAGGCTGAAAATGGATGGGGCACAAGTCACGTATTTTATCTCAGGTTCCCCTTTTGTGATGATTCTTTGAGTGCTGTCAGATTCTAATCCTACATGGTTTGTATAGAAAGAGCAATTTTTCTTAAAGTCATATAATACCTTTTATTTTCTACCTACAGAAGGCTATGTGACCTATTATATTCTAGAACTATTTTAGGCAGTGAATCTTCCTATTGATAAATCTGAGGCCACTTACCTGGTATGCCACTTAGCATTATAGGCAGCCATTTTGTACCCTATGCCAAGGAGTTTTCTCTGATTTAGCATTTCAGCCTGTTTGGGGACAATGGATGATGTATTCTCTTTGATAACTACTTTCAGCTGAAACTAGGATGTCATTATCAGGTCCCAGGAAGGCAAAAAGGCTAGTCAAAAGCTGGGCAATGAGGCACTCATTCATCAGAAACATTTATTTAGCTGACCGAGCTGAAAAGATAGGGAGCAGTTACATAGGCTGGACTGGTAAGCATTAGCTATCAGCAAGTTCAGAGCTCAGATGTTTGCAGTCCACAGATGATCCCTGGATGGTACCAAGTGAAAATATGCTGAGGCAAATATAGAATATGGACAAAAGTTAAAATTTAGCAATTTTAAGGAAAATCTTACCGTTGGAACTTTCAGGTCCATTGTCCTACAAATTGAGAAAGAAGGGGAGTGGCAAGACCAGGGATATCTCATCCTTGGGAATAGGCAGGTAGGGAAATTTAGGCTGTACTTATCTGGAATCCCTTTGACATGTGAGGGGTTTGTCCAAGTCTTTTGACTCCTTTGGCTCCCTGAAGTTTACATAAATACTTAATTTACAAAAAACAGATAAATGTTTCAGATATATTAGCATTACCACTGTACTGTGCTAAAAGTCCATATTGTAGAAAAAGCTGAACAGCTGTCTATAAGAAGTCTCAGTATAACAATAGCAAAGAGGGGGGAAGAAATCTAAAGCATCTCCCATTATTTATATATCTTAGATGATTTTCTTATACCTTTATAATTTGAGTAGAATTTAGACATTTTCTTTCCAGCCAGTCATTTGCGAGATACGTGAGTAGTTATTGAGAGGAACCACTGCAAGGCATGTTTCTTTAGTGAAAAGTTACACCTGAAAACTGTTTATCCCTTAAAATGAAGACTGTTAGCAAGGTCACCCTGTCTGCCTTTTCTTAAGAAGAAACCTAGTAGCTCTAGATGAACGAGACTGAAGCCTTGGGGAAGTTGTTGTGGCCAAGCAGACTAAGCTACAGTTTATCTAGCCATCAATATTATCAGAGATCTGAAAAGAATAAAATTTAGCAGAAAGTATAATCCAAATGGCCTATGTAGCAAATGAAATAACAAAGATTACTCTATTACCTAGACATTTATGCCATGCTTCTGTATCTCCATGGCATTGTTTTTGATGGTAGAGGTACCAGGATGGCATCAGTCTTCAGGCATCAGGCCCAGAAAATGGGAGGATTTCCTGTGGAGGAGGAACATTGTGGTGACTAATTTTACTTGTTATAGGAAAAGTGGGGCAGTCAACATTTCAGTTTTCTGCTAGTCCACAGTTTGAGCCAGATTCTGGAGTCAGGTGAGGCATTGGGGCATACTTTTCCAGTGTTAGCATTACCACGTGGAGTTGTCATTGTGCCTCCGTCATCTTTTTAGAGACTTTGGGGTCACTGCTAGGAGCTGGGAACCTCTGTCTGTCATAGTAAGTTTTTCTTTTAAACATTCTAAATGCCATATATTCAGAACATAATTGGCAAATTTGAGGACCATTATCTATTAAGTATATCTGAGCTAAACAACCTTTGTTTTTATTACTTCCTTTAAACTCAACCTTGAAAACATATACAGGAGGCTAAATAAGACTTTTACCTGTAATGAACTACATTGGTACTTGTAAAGGGAGATTACACTATTGTTTCCTTGCTTCCCAGACCCAAATAATCACACAAAACTATATTAATTACAACACTACTTGGGCAACGGCTCAGACATATTTCTAGCTAGCTCTTAGATTTTAAACTAACCTATTTCTGTTATTCTATATTTTACCATGAGACTCATGGTTTACTGGTAAGATTCTGGCATCTTTCTCCTTCAGCAGCTACATGGTGTCTGCCTGACTCTGCCTTCTTTCCTTCTTTATCTCTGCTTGGATTTCCCACCATGCTATATGCTGCCCTATCATAGGCCAAAGCAGCTTCTTTATTAACCAATGGTAATAAAACATATTCACAGCACACGAAGGGGAATTCCACATCAAGTACTTAGCATGTCTACAAGTATAGTTCTGAACATACTAAGGCTTAATCATCTTTTAATAAAATGATTGTTTTATATAAATTTTAATAGTTTATATTAAAAGATAACATTTTCTGTATTGAAGATCTTTTCAAAGGCAAAGGAAAAATTTTTAATGATAAATAGAGTCCATCGAGACATTGGCAACTCTCCTGGTCCTTACATAGTGCACTATTACAGAGTATCACATTTATAGTTTTTTCCTTGTTGTTGATTTGTTTTCATTTGTTTTTTTCTTTAACTCCAGCTCAAAATAGCTACAGCTTAATAATATTAACAAAAAAAGGATATTAGTCATTCATTCTTAAATTGGTCTCTGGTATCCTGAATAGACCTTAGGTAAGGGGAGACACTTTGCCAGATTGCTTAGTCACTGTCTTGATGCTTCATAAAATGGAACTACCACAGTGTTTAATGTTTGTTGCCCAAAGCTCTGGCCCTAATTTTTAGCCATTTATTTATCTATTTGTCAAAATTATATAAAAACACCATAATAAAATATAAGTTGAAAATATCCCACAGCCTTATAAATTTAAATATTTTAAAGGCTGTTTCTTAAAAGATATTCAGGATTTTTAACATAAATTTTCTGTAAAATTACAAACCTTTCTCTTAAATTAGTTTAGAATCTCTCAACTATCTGCTCCTGAAATATTAAAATAAAGTACCTTTTTTCATTTCAAGGGTGAAGATAGAGGTTTTCCCAAAGGGTTTGTGACATTCTCTGTCCTCACCCTTAACAGCACACAGAGCCTGCCTTCTAGTTTCCAGTCAGCTACATCTCATTGCAGCTCATGTTTGCAGCAACTGTCATATGACACCAGTGTCTCCAAAATTGTGGGGTTCCCTACTACACAGTGAGAATGCTCCCCCACAATAAAGAGTCACAGATTATATGACAGACATAATAAATATGCTTTAGAATGGTGCAATACAGTAAGTAGTTCAAGAGACTCGAGAAACAATATAGTTCTATTGTTGCTTTTGGTTGCTTTTTAGAAGATAAAGCTAAGTCTATTACTGAAGACATTGCACACTTTTAGTACAAAACTAGGAAGACTTGAACAGGATCTGTTCTGAAAAGCCTAATTGTTGAGGTTTTTCCAGTACTAGAAGGTATATACAAACTGTCAACAGAGAGAATTAGGCACTAGTCTTACTCAGCTGTGACACTTACAAAGCACAACAATGATCAACTGGGTAAGATACTCCCAAAGGTGCAATAGTGGCCCTCTTATCTTGGTAGCTAATGACTGTCTAGTTAGACATAAGGCCAGCTTACCAGGAAGAAAAACATGCCTGGTACTAGAAACCTGGTCAAATACCTGGGGCTAGTGAGGTCATGAATCTTATAGGATAACTTACTGTCATGAACTTGCTGAAACAGTAAAATTCCTAATTGTATTCTAAATATTTTTCCTTATATCCACAGATATGGTATCTATCATCTATCATTGAGGAAGCTTCTCTTGGAAGCATAGAGACTATTGTAGAAAACACAACTGAATAAAATGCAGAGACCAACTGAAATTTTTGTCACACCAACTGATATATCTAAAACAAAAATTCTAACACCTGAGACTCAGGGAATATCAAAGATTGAATGGAAAGATTGTAAGAGCCATGGGACCAGGACGTCTTCTGTGAGATTGTGTCTCCCAGAAAAGACAGGGATGGTACCCCCAAACTTCAACAATATAGCTAGCTACCCATACAAAGCAACACCTATAAGCCCAGTAAACTGTAAAGGTGAAATTTCATGCTCTTCTCGCTGACAAAGAACCACAGACAAGCAACGACTTTTGAGAGAGGAAGAATTAGACTCCTGAGCAGTAGTATTCATGAATTTGTTATTCTCTGCTTTCCAGTTTTGGATGTGATATTCATTTCCCTGCTGTGATAGAGTGTTGTTCAACTGTGATCCAGAATAAAGCCTTTCTCCTTTGAGGAGAATTTGTGAAATTTTTGTCACAGCAGTATGAAAAGTATCTAAGATAGACTGCAAAAGGTATTGTATTTTCTAGAAATGTGATCAAACATCTATTCATCTTACCTAGGAAACAGACAGCCAAACTAGGTGATAATTTTTCTAAATTCCAACATAGTGAATCAAGGGGTTTACTAGAATTGTTGAAAGGATCAGGATTACTTACTGGCAGCAGAATCACTTAAATGTTGTAACCTTACCTAAAAATAAATCAGAAACACACATTAAAGATGATTTGCAAGGAACATATCCCTGGATTTCTCCCCATGACTTGCAAGGACTTCATCGGCTTGAACAGAGAATCTTCTATACGAAGCTTGTGAGATAAGAGAATCATCCAGACAGCTGTACTGTCAGAAGATCTGTTTTCTAACAGTGGTTTCCTGCTTTCATAACTTTGGAGAGATGTCCTATAAATCTCATTAGTTTCAGGTTTTTAGGATCAGGTTTATTTGCCGAGTTTCATGAGCCTTTTGTCTCCTTTAGGAAGGGGTATTTTCAATTTGGAAGAAATTGCTACAGAATACTCTAATATTTTTGTTTCTTACAGACCTCTTTATTTTGTGATGTTCTTTAGCTTTGCAGTTGTAACATATATGTCCAATTATTCCTAAACATTTAGCCATTGTATCACAGAAACAGAAATGCCTGCTTTTGAATCTCTGTGTCACATTCTTCATTACAAAATGAAGCTTCTTTCTATGATCAATTGAGACAGACAGAACCGGTAATCTATGAGTGTAAACACAAGTACTTAGAAGATCATTTGATAAAGATAATACAACCATTCTACAAAACACTTTACATGTCTTCTCCACCGGAGTCTATGAAGGACTAGCAACAGATATTTGCATTTTCTTACAGTACCAGAATTTCTTATATGAATCAGGACATTACTTAAAACAGAAAGCAGGTGGTTGTGACGTAATAGTTATGCTACACTTTCATTATTGAGTCCAGCTTGTCCTGACATGTTAATACTAGAGCACACAAAACTTATAGCTACACAAGATTGCTGTTAACAAATACTTACCCAACAGGCCTCATGGCAAATACAGCATTATGAAAGCAAACTACCAGAGAGAGAGTATCTTCAGTTACTCCTAGCTTGATTTCTTTATGTCTTTCATCTAAAGCATGTAGTAACTTCAACAATAGGATCTGACTATGTAATTTGGAAATGCAACCAATAGCAATGGCAAAAGCTTCTTCACTGGGAAATGGGTTATCATATAAGATTCTGGTTTCTGTTGTATTCTGCTATACATTTACTTGGACATCAGTTGTTCTCACAGGATTAGCCAAGCACTTACCAGTTCTTTTTCCCACTGAGACATCCATGCAATGAGGTCTCTAAATACAGCTCAGCTATCATTGTAGAGTGTCAGAGGTCAGGTCTCTTGAGTTACTATTATTGTTATAGATTTTATCATAGTCTACTGGCCACATTTTCCATTTTCTTTTTTTACAGTCACATGATATCAGTGACTACTTGCATTGTTATGGCTACCCACTCACTTTGGTGATCCTATTTCTACCACCTTTTTAACATGCTGTCTGCTTTAGCTATTGATTTAAACACTGGAGTGTGCTCAGTGGCTCAAAAAGACACTGGCTCATCAGGGAAATTCAAATCAAAATGATTCAGAAATTCCATCTTACACCTGTTAGATGGATAAGGCAAAAAAGTACAAATGCAAGCTAATGTGAAAAGGATGTGGAGCAAGGGGAATACCCTTTCATTGCTGGTGGAAGGACAAATTTGTACAGCTACTTTGGAAACCAATATGGTGGTTTGTCAGAAAATTGGAAATCGATCTACCTCAAGACCCAACTACACCACTCTTGGGCGTATACCCAATTGATGTTCAATCATACCACAAGGACACTTGTCCAACTATGTACATAGCAGCTATTTTTCATAGTAGCCAGAACCTGTAAATAACCTAGATGCCCTACAACTGAAAAATGGGTAAAGAATATATGGTACATCTATAAAATGGAGTTGTTAAAATCAAAGATATCATGAAATTTGAAGGTAAATGATGGAACTTGGAAAAAGTCATTCTGTGTAAGGTAATCCAGTCCCAGAAAGACAAACATGGCATATACTCACCCATAAGTGGATATTAGCTGTAAAGTAAAGGATAGTCTTTCTACAATCCACAGACACAAAGGGGCTAGGTAACAAGGATGATCCAAGTTGGGGGGGGGAGGCTCATGGATCTCCCTGGGAAGGGGAAATAGAAGGGGTCTTTTTGGTGGACTGAGGCTTGGTGAGGATGGGAACATGAGCGATCATTGGAGATGTACTGAGGATGAGAATAGTGAAAGAGATGTCTCATAGTGGGAGGGGGACATTTCAGCATCAGGTAGAAAGCTGTTGCAAGGGAAACTCGAAGTAATCTGAAAGAATGACTACAGGTAAAAACTTCTAGCAATAGCAGATACATAGCCTGAACTGGCTATCTCCTATGACCACGCAAGACTTTTAGTGGAGGGACTGGAACACCACGACAGTCAAATAACCTTTGAGCTACAGTCTGTCCTGCCTATGGGATATGCTGATGTCAAGGTGGCACAGAAATTGTGGAAGTGACAAACTAGTGCCTGAGACCCATATCATGAGAGTGAACCCACCTTTGACACTCTCTCAAGTGCCAGGACCCAGAGACTGAATGGCCCAGAGACCTAGGATAGAAACAAACATGACTGAAGAAAAAATGTCATTATAATGATACCTAACAATATTCTGCTGTACTCATAGATTGGTGACTATCTTATTTGTTAAAATATAAAATTTATCCAGTAACTGATAGAAACAGATTAAGAGACCCAAAGATTAACATTAGGCTGATCTCAGAATAGCTTTCTGAAGAGTGTAAGGAAAGAGTGTAGGAGCATTGGCTGACTTTTGGGAACCTATTCCTCATTCTGTGTTATCCCGTCCAGCCTTAATATAAGGGGCAGAGTTTAGTCCTACTGCAACTTGATATGTCATGCTTTGATGATACCCATGGGAGGCCTACCCTTTCTGAATGGAAACAGAAGAGGAGTGGATTGGGGGAGTCAGAGGGGAGGTGGGAAGTGGGAGGAGAGAAGGGAGGAAAACTTTGGTCAGAATGTAAAATAAATTAATTTAATTTAAGAAAGACACTAGTTCTAGGACAGTCTATATGGTCATTGGTGACTGAGTATATATCACCTTTATAGGTAGTGATTTTATGTCACTCCCCAAACTGGCTTCATCAAAAAACTTTGGTTTTGGTTTGATTGTAGTATCTATAAGCTCTCTGGTTTGTCCTCAGCGATTGACACTGTATGTGAAAATTGTAGAACCCTTAAGAGACAGAACCTTGGTGGTAGTAATAGGTCACTGGGTCAACCTTTAAGTTTTCTTGTCCTACATTACTTCCTGCTCACATCTCTCTAAATGTGGAATCAATGTGATCAGTAAGCTCTCTGTTCCTACTACAATAGATTGTGACTTCATGCTCTTGTAAACCAACATGAAACTTTTCTCCCTTAATTTGTGTTTTTTTAATCGTGTAATTTGTATTTTTATTATGTCAGCAGAAGAATAACAAAGTCAGGTTCCAAGAAAACATTTAATATATTGTCATAAAAATAGGGTCAAAGATTTGATCTATTGCAATGATGTATATACAACTAGCAATTGCTGTTCTAGCAATGTATTTTGAGTTTCTGACCTTGTTTGTGGATAAGTAGAAAATTGTATTGGAAAAGTTTGGTCAAGCTGTTTCATCCGTGCTCTGAGCTATAGTATACCAAGCTTATGGTGACTTTTAATCAACAGGATCATTGTCTGTCATGGTTTGAATGAAAATGACCCCATAGGTTTGTTGGGAATAACACTATTATGATGTATGGCCTTGTTGGAGGAAGTATGTCACTAGGGATGGTCTTTGAGGTTTCAGAAGCTCAAGCCAGGCCCAGTGTTCTCTCTTTTCCTCCTGCCTAACAATCAGGATGTAGGAGTCTCAGCTCCTTGTTCAGTACCATGTCTGTCTGTGTGCTGCCGTGCTTCCCACCATTCTTCCTACCAGGCTTTCCACCATGACAATGGACTAAAACTCTGAACTATAAGCCAGTCCTTTTAAATGCCTTCCTTAATAAGAGTTATCATGGTTATAGTGTCTCTTCACAGCAATAAAATCCTAACTAAGACAGAGGTTGATACCAGGAGTGGGGCACTTGTTTTGGACCTAGATTCTTGGGCTATTCAGACTCAGGTTTCTACCCAAACACCTCTTGATATGGAGCCCATTGAGTCAAGTGGGTCTTAAGTCAAATCTGATATTGGTTGGTAACTCCCACAGAGTTTGTGCCATCATTGTATTTTTCAGGCAAGATACCATCATAGCTTAAAAATAAGGTTTCTGGATGGGTTGGTATTTACATTTCTCCTTTGGTAGTTTACAGTTGCCTTCTTTAACCAGACTCTAGATGGTAGTGGCAAAGGCTCTATATATGTATCAGTTCAACTTCTCCATGTTCAATGACATCTTTAGGTGCCATATCCAGAAATTGGTCATTGCTGTCAGTTTGTGGAAAGCAACCTATAGCCTTCAACAACTTAAGTTGTTTAATGGTCTCCATGAAACACCATTAGCCAACAGTTCAATTATATGTACCCAATATCTGTACTGTGAGATTTATCTGGTGACAAGAGATGGCCTTACTTGGCAATTTCACTTACATCCCCTTCATATATGTACATATTTTACAAAGCTTCTATTGTACTAGATTATTATACTATTCCTTAAATGATTCTTTATTTTATCTGTCTGCCACCCAATACAGGTCCTTATCTCCTTTACTCCCTACCACTCACTCATAACTGCCTACTTTAAGTCCCTTTCTTAGGGAAATCTATCACTTATCTCCAGCCTTTATTCTATGCCTAAACTCGGTGGTTCCAGGGACTGTAGCTTGGTTATCATTTATTTAATGACTAATATTCACATATAAGTGAATACATGCCGTATTTGTCTCTCTGGGTATGGCAGAACTCACTCAGGATGGGTTTTTTTTTTTCTAGTTATATCTATTAACCTGCAAACATCCTGGTTTTGTGATTTTAATGACTGAGTAATATTTCATTATGCAAATGTACCATGCTTTTTCCATTTATCTGTTGAGAACGTCTAAGTTGTTTCTAATTTCTAGATATTATAAATAGAGCTGCAATGAACATGGTTTAAAAAGTGTCTTTCTGGCCTTTGTTTACGAACCACCCAAGCAGCAACGAGACGTGAACCCGGCACCAGAAGGGACATCACTGGGGTGAGTGAGTTTCTGACTGCGGCAGCAGCCCGGGACAGGGAACTCAGACACCCCTCCTACACTTCCTGGTCATCCTCAGGGGTTACTCTGCCCTATACCTCCTCTCTCTTCCTGTCCCACCCAGCTTGCATCCACAACCCGCCCCCCCTCCGTCTGACTCCCTTCCCTCTTTGACCACATAACATCTCCCAGCCCAGCCTGTTTGGGCTCTAGGACCAAATCCGAATCGGCAGGGCAAACGGGAGGGTGCTAGCTCCTTTGTCCCCGCTAGCCTGCCTGCAGCGAGCTAGGTAGGTCCTTTGATTACAAGTCACCCAAGCAGCAAGGAGATCCGAACCCCGCACCAGGAGAGACATCAGGCTTGCATCCACAACCAACCCAGAGCGGTCCTGAGGAGTTCCATCTGGACGGTAGTCCATGTTTGGGTGCTGGGGAGTTCCAGCTCAACGGGACGGTCCCTGCTTCTACACTGAAAAGATACACCCAGAGACTCATTCACAGCAAAGTCTGGACCAAGACACCAGGCCTCTCCTGGCTCCATTTGAAGGAGGAGATGGGAAGGCGCCAATGCAAGACTTCCTCCAACAACCTGAAAGGCAACATGACTTCACCAGAATCAAGGGATCCCGAAATAAGAAGAATTGTACACCCTACTCCAGAAGAATTAGAAGAAATCGACTCAAAAGTGAATTATATGAAAATAATAGAAGACCTTAAGCAGGAGGTGAAAAACTGCCATAAACAATTAGAGATTACAAACAAAAAGGTAGAGGAAATGAATAAATCGCTTAAAGATACCCAAGAAAATCAAGAGAAACATGAAAAAGCAATCAGACAGGTACGGGAAGCAGTTCAAGACTTGAAGAATGAAATGGAAGTAATGAAGAAAACACAAACCGAGGGAAGATTGGAGATGGAAAATCTGGGTAAACGAACAGGAACTACAGAGACAAGTACTACCAACAGAATACAAGAGATAGAAGAAAGAATATCAGATACTGAAGATACCATAGAGAAAATAAACACACTGATCAAAGAAAACAGCAAAACCAACAAATTCTCATCACAAAACATTCAGGAAATATGGGACACAATAAAAAGACCAAACCTAAGAATAATTGGAGTAGAAGAAGGAGAAGAGGTGCAACTCAACGGCCCAGAAAATATATTTAATAAAATTATAGAAGAAAACTTTCCCAACCTAAAGAAAGATGTACCTATGAAGGTTCAAGAAGCATACAGAACACCGAATAGGCTGGAAAAAAAAAAAAAAAAAAAACATCCCCTCGCCATATAATAATCAAAACACAAAACATACAGAATAAAGAAAGAATATTAAGAGCCGCAAAGGAAAAAGGCCAAGTTACTTACAAAGGTAAACCTATCAGACTTACACCTGACTTCTCTATGGAAACCATGAAAGCCAGAAGGTCCTGGATAGATGTACTGCAAAAACTAAGAGACCATGGATGCAAGCCCAGACTACTATACCCAGCCAAGCTTTCATTCACCATAAATGGAGAAAACAAAATTTTCCAGGATAAAAACAAATTTAAACAATACGTAGCCACAAACCCAGCCTTACAGAAAGTAATAGAAGGAAAATCTCTAACCAAGGAGTCCAACAATGACCACAATAACTCAGACATCTAGAGACCCGTCACCAGCGCAACTCAAAGAAGGGACGCACACGAACTCTACTACTAAAGAAGTGACCGGAGTTAACATCCCCTGGTCATTAATATCACTTAATGTCAATGGGCTCAACTCACCTATAAAAAGGCACAGGCTAAGAGATTGGATACGAAATCAGGATCCAACATTCTGCTGTTTACAAGAAACACACCTCAAACACAGAGACAGGCACCTACTCAGAGTAAAGGGCTGGGAAAAGGCTTATCAAGCAAATGGACCTAAGAAACAAGCAGGTGTGGCCATACTAATTTCTAACAAACTTGACTTCAAACTTAAATCAATCAGAAGAGATGGAGAGGGACATTTTATACTCATAACAGGATCAATTCATCAAGAGGAAGTCTCAATCCTGAATATCTACGCCCCTAATATAAAAGCACCCACATACGTAAAAGAAACATTACTAAAACTCAAGGCAGCCATCAAACCGCACACACTAATAGTGGGAGACTTCAACACTCCTCTCTCACCAATGGACAGGTCAATCAGACAGAAACCTAACAGAGAACTAAGAGAATTAATGGAGGTAATGAATCAATTGGACTTGACAGACATCTATAGAATATTCCACCCAAATCGGAAAGAATATACCTTCTTCTCTGCAGCTCATGGAACCTTCTCGAAAATTGACCACATACTCGGTAACAAAGCAAACTTCCACAGGTACAAAAACATATTAGTAACCACCTGTATCTTATCAGATCACCATGGATTAAAGTTAGAATTCAACAACAACCCTACCCCCAGAAAGCCTACAAACTCATGGAAACTGAACAGTCAACTACTGAACCACACCTGGATCAAGGAAGAAATAAAGAAAGAAATTAAAGTCTTCCTTGAATTCAATGAAAATAAAGAAACAACCTACTCAAACTTATGGGACACTATGAAAGCAGTCCTGAGAGGAAAGTTCATAGCACTAAGTGCCCACTTAAAGAAAACAGAGAAGGCACACATTGGAGACTTAACAGCCCACCTGAAAGCTCTAGAAAAAAAAGAAGCAGACTCACCTAGGAGGAGTAGAAGACTGGAAATAATCAAACTGAGGGCTGAAATCAACAAAATAGAAACACAGAAAACAATCCAAAGAATCAATGAAACAAAAAGCTGGTTCCTGGAGAAAATCAACAAGATTGATAAACCTCTATCCAAACTAATAAAACGCCAGAGAGTGAATATGCAAATTAATAAGATCAGAAATGAAAAGGGGGACATAACCACAGACACAGAGGAAATTCAAAGAATCATTAGATCTTACTACAAAGGCCTGTATGGCACAAAACTGGAAAATGTAAAAGAAATGGACACGTTTTTAGATAAATACCATATACCAAAGTTAAACCAGGACCAGGTGAACAACCTAAATAGACCTGTTAGTCACGAAGAACTAGAAGCTGTTATCAAAAACCTCCCTACCAAAAAAAGCCCAGGACCTGATGGTTTCAATGCGAAATTCTACCAGAACTTCCAAGAAGACCTAATACCTATACTCCTTAATGTATTTCACAATATAGAAGCAGAAGAGTCATTGCCAAATTCCTTTTATGAAGCTACAGTCACTCTGATACCAAAACCACACAAAGACTCAACCAAGAAAGAGAATTACAGGCCAATCTCACTCATGAACATCGACGCAAAAATCCTCAACAAAATACTGGCAAACCGAATCCAAGAACACATTAGAAAAATTATCCATTATGATCAAGTAGGCTTCATCCCAGAGATGCAGGGCTGGTTCAACATACGAAAATCTATCAATGTAATCCATCATATAAATAAGCTGAAAGAAAAAAACCATATGATCATTTCATTAGATGCTGAAAAAGTATTTGACAAAATTCAACATCCCTTTATGATAAAAGTCTTGGAGAGACTAGGGATACAAGGGTCATACCTAAATATAATAAAAGCTATATACAGCAAGCCGACAGCTAACATCAAATTAAACGGAGAGAAACTCAAAGCCATCCCACTAAACTCAGGAACACTAAACTCAGAAACCCACTCTCGCCATACCTCTTCAACATAGTGCTTGAAGTTCTAGCAATAGCAATAAGACAACATAAGGGGATCAAGGGGATTTGACTTGGAAAGGAAGAAGTTAAACTTTCGTTATTTGCAGATGATATGATAGTGTACATAAGTGACCCTCAAAACTCCACCAAGAAACTTTTACAGCTGATAAATACCTTTAGTAATGTGGCAGGATACAAGATCAACTCCAAAAAATCAGTCGCCCTCTTATACACAAAGGATATGGAAGCAGAGAGGGAAATCAGAGAAGCTTCACCTTTCACAATAGCCACAAACAGCATAAAATATCTCGGGGTAACTCTAACCAAGGAAGTAAAAGATCTATTTGACAAGAACTTTAAAGCATTGAAGAAAGAAATTGATGAGGATATCAGAAAATGGAAGGACCTCCCTTGCTCTTGGATTGGGAGGATCAACATAGTAAAAATGGCAATTCTACCAAAGGCAATTTATAGATTCAATGCAATTCCTATCAAGGTCCCATCAAAATTCTTCACGGATCTTGAGAGGACAATAATCAATTTTATATGGAAAAATAAAAAACCCAGGATAGCCAAAACAATCCTATACAATAAAGGATCTTCTGGAGGCATTACCATCCCTGACTTCAAACTCTATCACAGAGCTACAGTAATGAAAACAGTGTGGTATTGGCATAAAAACAGAGAAGTCGACCAATGGAATCGCATAGAAGACCCGGAATTTAATCCCCAAACCTATGAACACCTCATTTTCGACAAAGGAGCTAAAAGTATACAATGGAAGAAAGAAAGCATCTTCAACAAATGGTGCTGGCACAACTGGATGTCAACCTGTAGAAGATTGAAATTAGACCCATATCTATCACCTTGCACAAAACTCAAGTCCAAATGGATCAAAGACCTCAATATCAGTCCGAACACACTGAACCTGATAGAAGAGAAAGTGGGAAGTACCCTACAACAGATGGGCACAGGAGATCGCTTCTTAAGTATAACCCCAGCAGCACAGACACTAAGGACAACATTGAATAAATGGGACCTACTAAAGCTGAGAAGCTTCTGTAAAGCAAAGGACACTGTCACTAAGACAAAAAGGCAACCTACTGACTGGGAGAAGATCTTCACCAACCCCGTAACAGACAAAGGTCTGATCTCCAAAATATATAGAGAACTCAAGAAACTAGACTCTAAAATGCTAATTAACCCAATTAAAAAATGGGGCACTGAACTGAACAGAGAATTCTCAAAAGAAGAAGTTCAAATGGCCAAAAGACACCTAAGGTCATGCTCAACCTCATTAGCAATCAGGGAAATGCAAATCAAAACAACTTTGAGATATCATCTCACACCTGTCAGAATGGCTAAAATCAAAAGCACCGATGATAGCCTTTGCTGGAGAGGCTGTGGAGGAAGGGGTACCCTCATCCATTGCTGGTGGGAATGCAATCTTGTGCAACCACTTTGGAAATCAGTGTTTCGGTTTCTCAGGAAATTCGGGATCAACCTACCCCTGGACCCAGCAATACCACTCTTGGGAATATACCCAAGAGATGCCCTATCATATGACAAAAGCATTTGTTCAACTATGTTCATAGCAGCATTATTTGTAATAGCCAGAACCTGGAAACAACCTAGATGCCCTTCAATGGAAGAATGGATGAAGAAAGTGTGGAATATATACACATTAGAGTACTATGCTGCGGTAAAAAACAATGACTTCTCGAATTTTGCATGCAAATGGATGGAAATAGAAAACACTATCCTGAGCGAGGTAACCCAGACCCAAAAAGATGAACATGGGATGTACTCACTCATAATTGGTTTCTAGCCATAAATAAAGGTCACGGAGTGTATACCTGGTGAACCTAAAGAAGCTAAATAAGAAGGTGAACCCAAGAAAAAACATATAGTTATCCTCTTGGCTAAGGGAAGTAGACAAAATTGCCGGGGAGAAAATTGGGATCTTGGGGGTGGGGTGGGTTGGGGATAAGGGGGGACGGGGAGAGAAAAGTGAGAAGGGGAGGATTGGGGGAACTTGGGGAAACAGGAAGATTGGGATAAAGGAAGGTTGGATAGGGGAGCAGGGAAGCACATATCTTAGTTAAGGGAGCCACCTTAGTGTTGGCAAGAGACTTGAACCTAGAGTGGCTCCCAGGAGCCCAAGGCGATGTCCCCAGTTAGTCCCTTGGGAAGCTGAGGATAGGGAACCTGAAATGACCCTATCCTATAGCAATACTGACGAATATCTTTCATATCACCATAGAACCTTCATCTGGTGATGGATGGAGATAGAGACAGAGACCCACACTGGAGCACTGGACTGAGCTCCCAAGGTCCCAATGAGGAGCAGATGGAGGGAGAACACGAGCAAGGATGTCAGGACCACGGGGGGTGCACCCACCCACTGAGACAGTGGGGCTGATCTATTGGGAGCTCACCAAGGCCAGCTGGACTGTGACTGAAAAAGCATGGGATAAAACCGGACTCTCTGATCATGGCGAACAATAAGGACTGATGAGAAGCCAAGGTCAATGGCAAGGGGTTTTGATCCTACTTTATGATCCGGCTTGGTGGGAGCCTAGCCAGTTTGAATGTTCACCTTCCTAGACATGGATGGAGGGGGGAGGTCCTTGGATTTCCAAAGGGCAGGGAACCATGACTGCTCTTTGGATTGGAGAGGGAGGGGGAGAGGAGTGGGGGGAGGGGGAGAAGAATTGGGGGAGGGGGAGGGAAATGGGAGGCTGGGAGGAGGCGGAAACTTTTTTTTTCCTATTCTCAATAAAAAAAAGTGTCTTTCTGGTCAGATGAATCATACTTTGTGAACATTTTTTATATCTTTACTTAATATTTAATTGGATTATTTGTGGGTATTGATATTTATTTTTTTGAATTTGTTTTATACTTTGGATATTAGCCCTCTATTGGATGGTTCCTTTCCATCCTGGAGTATGCTAATTTGTCTAATTGATGGTATTCTTTACCTTTCAGAAGCTTTTATAGCTTCATGAGGTTCCACTTATTAATTGCTTATTTTAGTGCTTGTGGTAAAGGTGTTCTGTTTAAAAAAAATTATTTCCTGTGTCAATGAGATCAAGGCTATTTCCTGCTTTCTTTCCTATCAGGTTCAGTGTATCTGGTTTGATGTTGAGGTCTTTAATCCATTTGTAGTTGAGTTTTGTGCAGAGTAATAAATATGGATCTATTTGCATTTTTACATGTAGTCCTCCAGTTTTTCCAGTACTTTGTTAAAGATCATATATTTTATTTAAAGCACATTTTTTGTCTTTTAGTCAAAATTCAGGTTTTCATAGGTGTGTGGATGTATGTCTTGGTCTTCATTTCTATCCCATTAATCAACATGCCTATATAATTCTATAATATAACTTAAAATTGAGGATGTTGATACCTTCAGCAATTTTTTTTTATTCAGGATTTTTTAACTATACTGGTTTTATTGTGTTTCCAAATGAAGCTAAACATGTACTTTTAGAATCTTGACATGTGTTGGAATTTTGATAGGGATTGCATTAAATCCACAGACTGCTTTTTAATAGGTGACCATTTTTATTATGCTAATTCTACCAATCCATGATCAGAGTATCTTTTCATCTTCTAGTATCTTCAAATTTTTTCTGCCGTTGACTTGAAATTTTTATCATACAAGTCTCTCACTTGTTTGGTTAGAGTTACCTCTATGATATTTTATATTATTTTAGGCTATTGTGAAAGGTGTTGTTTCTCTCACTTTTTTCCTCAGTCCATTAGTCATTTGTATATAGGAGGACTATTGATTTTTGTGAGTTAATTTTGTATCCAGGTACTTGCTGTAAGTGTTTATCAGTTGTAGGTGTTTCTTGTGGAACTTTTGGGATTATTTATGTATACTATTATATATATGAAAATAACGACACTTTTAAAAGGGTTTGAGGGGGTTAAAAGTAGGGAAAAAAGCAGGATTTTCCATCAAGACCTTCTTAGTCCTCCTGGAGTTGGGGCAGAGAGTGAGGAGAGGCCACAACGGGCACTCTAATACAGAGCTGGAGATGAGACAGTGGCTTAGATATGGAGAAGGGGAGGGAGAATGAAGATCTGAAACTCGTCTACCTGATTTTCTGGCAGGTTTGACTGGTGGGTTCTCAAGGAAAGCATGCTGGGGTAACAGGGCGAGTGGGGACAAAGGTTAGAGAAAGAGATCTGCATGATCCTCTGAAGAAGGGAACAGAGAGGAAGATGAGGCCACAGCAGGTGATCTATTACAGAGCTATGGGTCAAACTAGCAGACAGGATTTGGAAGAGAGGAGGGAGAGCTGAAGATCTGCCGGTGCTATGCTCATCTGCTTTCCTTGGTCAGTGTTTTGTGGATTCCCAGGTAACATTTTTAAAGAGCTGCAGACATATTCCTTTTTCTGCTTTCCTTTTTCGTTCATGTCAACTTGATTATTTGTATATTTTATGTACCCTATTCCCATGTCAGTCAAAATACCTCAGGTTTTGCAGAACCTCTCCTACCTCATAAGGATTATATTCCTCCATTGGTCTCCACAATGCCCTTAAAGATCCCAACAATTCCCAAGGTCCCTCTTGAATTAATATATTTTTTAAATGTTTTGTTAACACACTGAATCTGGCCCAGAGAATAAGGCAGCAAATAATACAGCCTCTCTCATTTCCATTTTCTTCAGCAGTGAATCTCCTTTCTATAATGTTTTTCAGTTTTAGGTATTAATGTGGACCTTAGATGGTGATAATTATGTGTCCCTAATGGCTCATCCATTAGGGGCTGATTTAGCTAATATTGCCTTAGTCTGAGTAACTTGCATCTTCAGGAACATTGGGGACTTATACTCAATTTCTCTGTGTTCCCAGCACTCAGACTATCTATCCTTGTAAATGTTCCACAGCCTCATGAATCAGGATTTGACAGAATTTTTCATTGTTTGTGTAAAAGTCTGTCTTTAGTAACTTAGCTATTTGGTCTAAAGAAGTAGCTTTGTAATTAATAGCAGTTGCTGCTCTTATAGAGGACATGGGTTGGCTTCCAAGAACCTACATCTGATGGCTCATGATGACCTGCAACAATAGATCCCAGGGACCTGGCAGCTCTCCTACCCTCCAACGGTATTTTCACACACATAATATGCATTCATGCATTTAGGCAAGCATATATGTATATAAAATGATAAATACATGCATGCATACATGCTGTCTTAGGATTTTTATTGCTATGAAGAGACACCATGATCATGGCCACTGTTATAAATATATACATTTAATTGGGGTGGCTTGCTGACAGTTTCAGTGGTTCAATCCATTATCATCATGATGGGAGCATGGTGGCAGGCAGGTTGACATGGTGCTGGAGGAATAACTGAAATTCCTACATCTTTCAGGAAACAGGAAGTCAACTGAAAGTTACACTGATAGAAGCTTGAGCAAAAGAAACGTCAAAGCCCACTCCCACAGTCACACACTTTCTCCAGCAAAGCTATACCTACTTCAACAAGGCCACATCTCCTAATAATGCCACTTCCTTTGGAATTATAGGGTTCAATTACATTCAAACTACCACACATGCACACATAATTATATAAATAAATAAATAAATAAGTCTTAAAAGTCTTTCCTATTTCAAGTATTTCAGGTGATGAGTATTTCCAAAATATCATTGATTATTGTGGTAGGCTAATAGTAAGACTATCATCAGAATGTTTAATAATGGAGTTTATTCTTTTTCTATATTAAAAGTTTGATAAGTGGCTGAACTTATTCTTTGTTCAGGTAGTTCTCATTATTTGACTCTTCCTGGAGATTCCAAGACTTTTGAACCCAGATCAGGCTATTTAGTACTGATCTTACTTGCAATCTTTTCTCCTTGTATATTATCAACTCTAAGAAATGGCAATGAAACACCTCATTCTCTCTCTTTTTCCATTATATAAATCAGATACCATTGTAGAGGCTATTACCCACTATACTCTTTTTTTCACATAGATCAGCCTCAGTTTTACATTTCAGTTCTTATTGTGGAACCATTTCACCCCAACTTATTTTTGATTAAGTTGATCCCTGATTAGATGTTAAGTGTTCCATGCCACTTTTTCTGGACAGATGTGTATAAACATATACTCACTCCAGAGAGGGGATCAACAATAGACTAAATTAAATATTCTGCTGAAGTTCATCTTCCTGAAACAATTAGTTTACTTACATTTTAAATTCATAACTTAAAATTATTAATTTCAGTGAATGGTTAATTGCAGTACTGTGTACTAGTCAAAGGTAGTGCATCACCAAAAAAACCCACTGCAGACTGGATGACAATTTACGAAAGCTAGATTATGCCTACATATCTTCACACAATTTACAGTAGCTCAGCAAATCAGTGTCTTTTGCAGGATGCTAGACTTGTCAGTCTCTTCTTTGATGAAGTGATTTATTTTTACAATATTAGGAGATCCTTACTTATTTGAGCTTTCCTGGACCTGGAAGATACATTTTCGTCCTGAGCCCTAAGGTTTCTCTCCTCCATCCAGTAAGGTATGTTTTTATCTAGAAGAATTTTTTACTTAGCAAAAGATTATTAGAGAGCTTATTGCCCTTGAAAAACGAAAATCATGTTGTACCGGAGCATTAGGAAAGATACCCTGAAGGCAATTCAGACCACACTCAGCAAGGTTCTGTGGTATAAAATTATAAACACAGTTGAAGTGCTTTCACCTGAAAAGAGATGCAACATCACATTCCATTCCATTTCAACTAATTGCAGCTGGCTCACTTAACGAATTGTTTATCAGGTCTCGGTTGCCAAGATACTTAAAACTCATTGCACTTATGGTCTCAGAATGTCCAGCTATAAGGAGCTGACCTTGCTATTATCCCGATGATGCTGGCTAAAATATCAAAGAAGCTTCCACTGACATATATGTAGAAAGGCCTTGGAACAGGACTGATTCCCTTCAAGAAGTAACTGAAAGGCTGATAAGGGAAGCAATTGTGATGAAGAGTATGTTTCAATATAGATCCTGGAATGGTGGTGTCTCAGTTAAAGTTTCTGTTTCTGTGAAGAGGCACCAGAACCATGGCAATTCTTATAAAGTAAAAAAAAAATTAATTTGGTTTGGCATACTGTTTCAGAGATCAATTATTATCATGGCAGCATACAGGAAGACATGGTGGGGGAGAAGGAACTGAGAGGTCTACATCTTGATCTGCGGTCAACAAAAGGAGATTGCCACACTAGGCCTTGCTTGTGCATATAACACTTCAAAGCTCACCTACACAGTGATAACCTTCCTCCAACAAGGGCACACCTACTCCAATATCTCCTAATAGTTTCACTCCCTATGGGTCAAACAGTCAAATACATGAGTCTATGGGGGCTATTCTTTTCAAACCACCACAGGTGGTGAAATACAGTCTACAGAAAATAAGTGAACCCAGATCTATAAATGGAGGCTGTGCTTTTGTTTCCTGGGCACCCAGACCTAAATAACCACACAGAAACTATGTTAATTAAAATACTGTTTGACCCCTTAGCTCAGGCTTATTATAAACTAGCTGTTATACTTGGAAGAGGAAAGGTAGAGAGTCTGTCACTAGCAAGATTCAGAGGAAGCAAGATGAGAATGCCTTACTGAGGAAAGGTAGCAAGCCACATGGCTAAGTATGAATAAGAATTATGGGTTAATTTAAGTTGTACTAGCTAGCTAATAATAAGCCTGAGATAATAAGCCAAACAGTATATAATTAATATAAGCCTCTGTGTGTTTTTTTAGGACTGAATGGCTGCAAGACAAGGCAGGACAGGAACTTCCATCTACACAGATCAAGAAACAGACTATTCATACTGAAGGTACCAAGACTGCAAAAATGAGCCTGCCAATAGCTCATCGCTGTGTACTCTCAATACTAGACAAAGAATTCAGTCTTTTTTTTTTTTTTATTTTGCTGATCTGAATGTGCTGCGGGAACACATCCCACTCCTTCAGCCTTTAAGATAGTAGCCCACTTGGGCACGGTCTCTGGATATTCATAAAGCAGTTGTAAAGCGTGCACCCATTCTTGCTTCAAGCTCCTGCTTCCAGCTGCTAGACTCTGTTCCTGTTCATGCAGAGGACTGTTATCTAGGACTGTGATCTTTAAGTTTTCCCCTTAAATAAATAGCCCTTTTATTATTTGATGATTCATAATTCTGAACTGGTGTGGGATTATTTTGTGACTCCCATCATCATCTGGTGACCACCATTTGGTTTTAGAACTCCCCCAATCCCTGCTCTGCAGCATGCGTGCCCAGCTCTGCCCACCTCAGCCACAGCCTGTGCTTGGAGACAGCAGTTTATATAGAATTCTCGCAGAGTGGCTTTTCTTGCTACACATTAGCCGTGGTTTTTTACATTATCTCATTACACGCCTTGGAGTGGCTTCAAAGTCCCTGTGCACTTACCCCGGTGCCTGTGCCCTGCTGCTATGCACTGTGCAGAAATAGGTGGCTGGTATGAACAAGTGGCTTCCTTCTATATGAGTGTTCCTTTATGTTCTATCCTTTACTTTGGAATGAGAATGCAAAGTCTTTGCTATTATGTCTTTGATGTATTTAATTTTCTTTTTTATTTCTACTGGGGATTTCAGCTAAGCATTTTCCGTGAAAAGAAATGTTAGAAGGCAGCTACACTTGCCACTATACTATTAATAAAAGCAGGGCTTTGGATTCAGGGTTTCTTTTTATTTAATTTTTAGTGCTTTTTTTCTTTCCTTCTTTCTTTTTTTCTTTGAGAATTGCATGCATGAGTATAATATTTATGTTATTTCCACCCATTCCTCTCCTTAATACAACTCCTCTCATGAACCTTTCACTCCCTCTCACATTTATTTACTCTTCCATGATTATCTAGATTTCCAAATGAGTACATTTACTGCTTTTGTGTACATATGTACATGTGTTTATGACTGATTACTTGTGATTGTATAACCTATCAGTGTCTCATCCCTGAGGAAAATTGAATCTCCCTCTTTCAGCATCACTGATTGCATGTATGTAGCATTTCATAGTACAGGTGGGATTATTGCAAAAATTTCCCGCATTTATGTTGACATGCCAACTGGTGTTGTCACTGTACAAGTCTTGCTTAGGCAACCATACTGTTGACATTTCCATCACATCTTTCTGTCACTAGGGTATTCTACCCAATCACATCTAGCTAAACACCCAAAGGCTGACCCCACAAAACCTATGAGGTAAAATAAATCATTATTGACTTTAAATTATGTCAGGTATTTATTTAGTCACAGCAATAAGAAAAGTAACTAATTGAATTAATAAGTAAAATTAAGATTTTTCATAATTGGAAAGTAAAAAATTCTTCTAAAAAATTTTATAAGACTACTATTACCCTAAAAATAATATTGGATATATTAATCAAACAAAACCAGAAAACTGCAGACAAGCTTCATTAAGGAATAAACGTAGAAAATCCTCATTAAAACATTAGAAAAAAAGATTATTTGTCATCACCAAGTGATATTAGTTCAGTATAGTTAGCAATAAAAATAGTATACCATACAAAGAAAATAAAAGAAAAACTATATCCATACTTTTTGTCAACATATTGCTCCACATTCAGGCCAGAATAATCAGACGAATAACAACAATGTAGGTCACTTAAATTGACACTTTGTAGATGACAAGATTGTATATGCATATACCCCAAAGAAAAGAACAGTTAATGATAATTAGTGAATTTAACATTGTTTCGGAATACTAAACAAACATACAAAAATAGTAGTACTGATAAATGCCAACAGTGATCTCTCTGAGGTGGGAATGGAGAAAGTAATCCTATTTAAAAGAGCTGTGCAATTTGAAATAACTAAAAACAAATATAGCAAGTGGTTGAAATATCTTTGCAATGAAAATTACAGAACTGACTTAATGCCCACTTCCCCTCTCCATACTGGAGTTTTGTCTTGCCTGAGCTTATGGATGTCTTATGCATTTTCCCTCAGTTGCTACGAATTCATATGTGCAACTACTCTCCTATGACTATAAAATGCTGTTTCTTTTTATTCTTTCACCATCTATTTCTCACACTCTTTCTCACCCTTTTATGCAATGTTCTCCCACCCCTAGCTAAGGAGAAATTGATAGTTGATGATTAGTGAGAAGGGAACTGTCAGTTTCCTTTTATTTTCTTCCTTTTTTTTTTTCCAAGACAGGGTTTCTCTGTGTAACACTCTTGACTTTCTTGGGACTATCTTTGTAGAGCAGGCTGCTCTGAAACTCAGAGACCTACCTGTCTCTGCATCCCAAGTGCTAGGATTAAAACATGTGCCACCACCACCCAGCCAGTCTTATTTATTATGCGTTCCATGGTGAATTGACCACCCATCAATGAAGTGCACACATATAGGAGTATGTGAGTACTGGGAACAAAACTTTGTGAGTTTGACCAAAAAAAAATAAAATAAAATAAAAAGGGGGACATGGAGTTGGGTTGATGGGGAGGAGTAATGGATCTGGGAGGAATGCAGAAGATGGGTAAATATGATCAAACTATATTGTACAAAATTATTAAAGAACTAATAAAATGAGAAAAATGGCAACAGTGAAAGAAAATTACAGAACTAATTATAATATTATGAGGAAACAACATATAAAAGAGAAACTCATGTTCATAGAATTGAAGAATCAAAATCACTAACATATCTTTACTCAACAAAATCTTAGAGAATCAATGCAATTACTATTTAAATGCCAATTATGTTCTTCAAAAAATGAGAACACATATAGTATTAATACAAAACAACAGAGACTTCTCAATATCCAAATAATTCTTAGCAAAATTAAAAATGAAACTTTGTATTACTGGATTTCAAAACACATTACAAAGTTGTTTTATTCAAAAGAAAATAAGATTCACGTGGAAGGGATAGACAGATGAATAGAACAAAGTAGAGTACCTAGAAAGTTGGACTTAATGGTAGGGGTCACAAGCCAGGCACAGACAAACATATACTACATGTTTTCTATTACATGTAAGTTGTTTGAAAAGTTCTTGGATGAAAGTGTATATTATTGATGATTATGGATTGGTAATATTAGCAGGTGTGCAAAAAGAAGCTAGGACAGTATATAAAACCATAGCACAAGTAAAGGCTCGTGTTCAAGTGTGCCAATGGGGTAATTATAGTTCTAAGTGAACTATTATGTATTTCATGAAAAAAACATGACATAGGAGCCAAAATACTACAATGATAGATAGATAGATAGATAGATAGATAGATAGATAGATAGATGAGAGATAGTCAAATAACTAATCTTATATTGTCAGTATAGATAGATAGACGATAGATAGACAAATAACTATTCTTACATTGTCTCAACTCTGTGTATGAGTTGAGACATCTCAATGTTTCCCATAAATGTGCACTACAATAATTCTGACAATAAAAATTGAAAGAAATTAAAATAATATATTTCATAGTGATATTTCATCCCCCAAATTATAATTTTAATGAAAACATTTTTAAAATGTGGAGGAATTCAGCCCTATAATTCTGTTTCTGAAAATGTCTTAAATATAGATCTACCATTTCCTGCATTATTCATTTTCATATATATAGCCACAAGTATTTATCAAAATTTTTTCTGGATTCAGTGGCACAGGACTGTCATAACAGAATTTGAGAGGAAAAAAATTACAATAAATTCAAGATCATACTTATCTGTATACCAAGTTTAATACAAAATCAGATTACATAAAGATGCTGTCTAAAAGAAACAAAACAAGAGGCTAGGAAAAGGGTCTTAAATATGTAAAGTGCTTGTTTCATAAGCATGTGAACCAGAGTACAAATACTGAGAATGTACATAAAAACTGAAGCATGGGAAGACCTCTTTTGAGTTGTTTGTCAGAGTTTTTCAAGAGACTTTGCAAATATTACAAGTTATGCTATTGCCTTTGGTTGCTTCCCAGGGTTAAAAGGTAAGTCTCAATTCCTAAAGAAGTCATACACTTCAGACATATAGCTTAGAAGCCACGCCACTGAAATGGAGCTGGCCTAAAAGGGGTTAGCTGTCATGGTACCGAAAGGCATGATTCAAATTTCCACAGGGATGAGGTAACCAATAGTCCTACCCAGATAAGATGTCTCTGAATCACAATAAGCAGCAAGGCAAAGAATCTTAACTGTATATTAATGGCACGAATAGTTTGGAGGTAACAGCTCTCTAATTGTACTTAAGACTCTTTCAACAAGAAAGTGTTAAGTCCAGTGCTGGAAACCTAGCTACCTAGCCAGGGGTATTGAATTCATTGTTAATGGAGGAGAATAAATACTGAACAAGCATAATTTAAAACAAGAGGCTATAACATTTTCCTTATACTCACAGATAAGTGTACACCTCACCTCTCATCAAGGAAACTGCTTTACAGCAGATGGAGAGCATAACGGAAAATCGTTTGCAGAGGGTTTGGATCCCAGTCCTAGTGGATGCAACATCTCCAATACAAAACCCACAGGTATTTGTGGAATTGGGGCCAGAAGGATTGTAAGAGCCTGGTGACCAGGGAGTTTGCTCCCATAAAACCATGAACTAGAACTATAAACTCCTGTTATCTTAGTTATCTATTGCTGTAAAGTTATACTGTGGCCACAACTTTCTAAAAGAAAGCATTGAGTTGGGGCTTGCTTACACTTTCAGGGGTTTAATTAATCACCATTATGACACAGAACATGATAGCAGATAGGCAGACATGTTGCTGAAGGAGTAGCTTAGTAGTCTGGATCAGGTAGCAGGAAGAAAGAGCCCCTGAGCTTGAATTGGGCTTTGAAACCTAAAAGCCCAGTCTTAGTCACACACTTCTTCCAATAAGGCCATATCTACTCCAACAATGCCACACCTCCAAACATCTCACAAAAAAAGAGGGACACTAGGTTTGACATCCTTAGATGTTCTGTGATCTCCAAATGTTGAATGTTGGTTCCCTAGTGGGGCAACCCACCGCTAAGAGGTGACTGAATTATAAAGGCTCTTATTTAATCTGTGTATTAATTTACTCATGAATTTATAATATGGTGGGACTATTGAATAGTAATAGGAAATAAAAAAAGGTGACACCTATTTTGATGAACTAAATCTCTGGTGATTAGCATTCGAGGTGTGCATCTAATCATCTTTTTCTTCCTTTTCCTCTCTTTTAGTGTCTCACTCTGCTATGCTCTTAGCAGGTCAGCATTGACACAAACTTTTGATTGTAGTGTTTTTTTGTTTGCCATAGGCACAAAAGCAGTGGCATCAGTCATGCATGAAATGAAACTTCTGAAACTATTAGGCAAAAATAAATCTTTTTTTTTCTTCAAGTTATTTTTTCACAGCAATGAAAAAACTGAGAAAAGTAAATTGAATACTACTCAGACTTTAAAAAGAAATGTTAGGCAGGGCTAGAGCCATGTGTCAGTGGTTAAGATCACTTGTTTTTGCAGAAGACCCATGTTCAGTCCCTAACATCCATATGATGACTTACAATTTTATATATCTTCAGTTTGATGCCCTTTTCTGGCCTTCATAGAAACCAAGTACACAACAGGTTCACAGTCAGGTGTACCTGCAGACCAAACACCCATAGACACAAAAATAATATAAGTAAAACAAAATAAAATAAATCTAATAAAAATCCCATTAAAAGTAATGCTAATATTATGTATACAGTATTCTCAGTACTCTGCCTGCAAGCCAGAAGAGGGCACAGATCTCATTACATATGGTTGTGAGCCACCATCTGGTTGCTGGGAATTGAACTCAGGACCTTTGGAAGAGTAGGCGGTGCTCTTAACCACTGAGCCATCTCTCCAGCCCCCTAATGCTAATATATATTACACTATGGATCAACAAACTAGTCACAAAGACACAAATATTGCAGATTTATAATCAAATAATTGAAAATAGTGGAGATTCTACTTATCTGAGATATATTAAATAAAACTCACAAGAGAAGTGTGAATAGTGATTATTATGAATTAGGAGACCACTGAGATGTGGAATTTTTCAATGTGATAAAGTTACAATTATTCAGATGAATATAAGTTAAACATTTGTGGATCACAGAAAATGTTAAGAATATGTATCTTCTTTTAGATGCTCTTACCACAACAGCAAAGAGAACATAAAAGCAATAATATATGCATAAATATTTATGAATATATATGGATCTTTGTGTGTGGATTCATCAAATTGTACATATTGTGTGTGATTTTGTAAAATTATTTATAATTTAATATATCATTTTCAAAAAATTAATTTTACTAATTGAATTTATTTTTGTTCTGATTCTCACTATACCATTCCTACTAAAGCAAATGCTGCAAAGAATTTGAAAAATGTGATCTGTCCACTTTTGTACCCTATATAAATTTGAATATGACCCCTTAGCTTTAAAAGATAACAAAAAGTGCTGATAAAATTGAATGAGTGAATGGCAAATGAATTATTGTGCACGGTGTAGTCTTGAATAATAATGAATTGTAAGAAGAATCATGTTATTAATAAAGTTGAAAAGTATAATGAGAATACATGAACCATGTGTTAATATAGTTTGATTATGTCCAATATATGTAATAGATTATATCATGTAGCAGAGTTTCATGTATTATATAAATGTTAGAATGCTACTGTTGTTAGTATTATCAGTATGTAAAATGTCTTATAATGTAATGGAAAATGTGCTTCTATGCTAAATCTTAAACTATCCATGTTTCATTGTCAAATAGGAGAGCAGAAAGTTTAAGTAGATTTATAAAGAATCAAATTCACATTAATATGAGTGATAACATTTGAGGTGTTTTAAATGAGAATTTAATTAAAATTTAGTCAAATGATAATATGGCAATTAAATATCCATTGTTTGCATTAGACTACTTATTGAGCTTAATAAGCACATCAAAGATAGAAATCTACTTGTCCTGAGTTTCCTGCATGAAGAAGCAAGCTATATTAGGAAATTTACAATTGATTTGAAAAGCAACACTAAGGTTGTGACCCAAGCTAATCCATTTCACTGTATTCAATTCACAAAGCAAATATCAACCTCTATTTCTGAGTTGTAACATGAAACTAATCCTTTTCTGGCTATTCACGACTTCTTTAATTTCTTTTTCATTAGGAATACTAACAACACCTAAAATCCTACAACATGTTGTGGACTTGTGTGTTTCCAATGTCCAAGAGACAGGGTCTTTTTAAGAATATATGGAATGTCTATAAAATTCTAATATCAGAGTATTATTTCATCTTTCTTTTTCTTCTTTATCCTTAGCTTTATTACATCTTCAGTGCATCTTGAATTAGTGTTCAGTTTTTAAACAAGCATTTATCAGTCATATCCATTCTCAGTATTTTTCTTTGTACTAAGGTAAAGAAATTCTGAAGTAAGTGTTTCATATTTGAATGAGGATCATCTTGTAGCACAAAAAAATATTTTCAGTATCATTTCTGACATAAGTAAACAGAAGTGGTGAAAAACTGGATGGTGTTGGATTCTCTGTTACCATTCTAATCATATTCATTAAAACAGGTGCTTTGAATGTGCCTTTGGGGAAAACATTGACTTCTCATTTGAGCACTAAAGATAACAAAATACAGAAAAGGTGCCTGGCATCTCTGCCTTAATTTTGTGTCTATTTCCTTTATTTAGGCCACCTGTTTACTTCTGCAGATATGCATGTTAATCTCCCAAGCAGTATCTATCTATGTCTTCCCATTTCAAAGCTGAACACTGCAGAAATAAGACATTATCTAAGTGTAAAATCTGGATTTCTGAAGAACAAAATCTCAAAGTACAGTCCCTCTCTAGATGAGGACAATTATGCATGGTCAAGGCTACACCTTGGAGCCAGAATAATAACCATTTTACTATCTTAAACAATAAAGCCTTTTTTAGAACACCCTTTAGAGCCATGAGACAATGATTAAGGAGACCACATCTAGACTGCATCTATTTTATTATGCATACATCATGTCCTTTAGCCAATTTCTTCTTTATGTAAGTTTGAAGCTCATTTCAGTGCCTAGAAAATGGCCTTGAAATTACTGGTCCCATAATGTGTTCTTCCTTCTGGTGGTATTAATATGTATCACTTGCTATCAGGCTGCACCTTCCCCTCAGTTGTTTTATATTGTATGAAACAATAGTTCAGAGTTCTCTTGTCTTGAGAGAGTCTACCTTCAAAGCAGGTTTTTTTTTATCCATTTGAGGACAGAGATGAACACTTATGTGAACATGAACAGCACACACAAATGGATTCTGGAGGTGGGCTTGACTTTTCAGCTCTACTCAAATCTCTGAGCCAGCACCAACCTGACTGATAGTAAATTCTTCAACATAATTGCAGCCAGTTTTGGTTTGTTATGTCACCTGTTTCCCAGAGAATTTTTTATATCTATCTCTATTTCTAAGTTGTGGATAGTTACAGATGTATATGAACATTAACCCTGTTTCTGAGCATGCTCATGACAGATAGCATAATAGCATCTCATGAAGAAATACTTTGAGATGGTGGCAATATCCTGTTTTTCATCTTGATAGCATGATTAAAATTAGAAACACATTTGTGCTCATTAGTGATAAGCATCATTTGTATGCTAATGAATGATTAATGACTGAAAACTAATTTTTTGTTTTGTAGACAGACTTTGACTATGTAGCTGACTGGCCTGGAATTCCTATTAGACTAGACTAGCCAAGAACTCTCAGAGTTATGCCTGCCTCTGCCTTCCAAATGCTGGGACTAAAGGTGGGCAGTGCCACACTTGACTGGGAATTTTTTGTAATCTCATAATGAGAACTAGTTGTTTGGGTAATCAAAATTCTTACCACAGGGCCAGAACTTTTAGTGCTACTCAGCCTTCAAACAGGAAAACCATGAAGATTAGGTTAGTTAGGAGTGAACAATGGATAATAGTGTGATGAATTTTGCTTATGTAGTGAACATTTTATTAAAATTAAAAAAATTAAAACGAATGGTTTGCAAAGCTTTCCGTTTGCTGAACGTGGTGGTATTATGGTATGGAAGACCTATATCCATTTCTCCGTACCTTGTCCTATGTATCTCTTTCATATTATTCCTGAGTGTTAACACATAATGAATAATGAATGGTAAATAAAGTGTTTTCCAGAGTTCTATGATCCGTCAAAGAATAAAAACTAAAGATGGAGGATGGAGCCTCTAATTTGTAGCCAACGTGTTACTCAGAAACAGGTTGCAATACGAACTTTCAGAGAAACTGGTCTCCTGGGAATTTGTTCTGACTCTCATTAGTGTCAGAATTTAATTGAATTTTAGGATATTTTGCTGGTATAAGAAAACTGGTTGGTGTTACTACTGTCTTGTGAGTGCACTGGAAACATAGTTACATCAATTAGCATTTATCTGCATTGTCAGACAATACTAAACTCACAAACTACATTCATTTCTTTGGTTCAGTTTGCCAAGTAGTCCAGATTCTGATTATCAGCTGACTAGCTATGGCAAACAAAAGTTATTTTATTTTAATCTTTAAAACTTTTTAAATTGCATTTATTTATGCATTATGGTTTTGGGGGTGCATACATGCTGCAGTGTGTATGTCAGAACAGTTGATTCTGTCCTTCTTTCCTGTGGGTTCTAGATATTAAACTGTGGTCATCAAACTTGGGAGGAATCCCCTTTTCCCAGTGAAGATCTCACCAGAAGCATCTCCCATTTTATTCCAATCATCACTACGAACATTAACTCTCATATAATACTTTATACCTCAAGCAATGATTGTATCTGTGTACCTAAGTTTTTATGTAGATTGTTTAGAATGTCTACAAAAGCATTACAGAAGTCAGAGAAGATTTCAAGAGTTTCAAAGAGGCCTTTGTGAAAGGAGGAAGTGGAAAACAAATGCAAATGTAAAGAGAATCACTGTAAGTGCTTAGATGTGAAACTAACAACCCCACTTAGAGGTATGCTGCAGACACTGCTACAGAATCAAGGAGCTGGAGCAGAGTCAAGGGGGAGTTTCTTAGTTGAATAGAAACAAGGCAGAAATTTATAGAGGCTGTAGCAGTAGGTAGGCTGGGCTCCAAATATGCACATTAGGTAGACAAAAAGACAGTAGGTCCAACTGGATGAATTGGTGGGTGGATGAAAGACAATTCAAGTAGGCAGTGTTAGCAGTAGAGACAGGCTGAGCTAAAAACCCTGGAATAGTCCAGTTTTCTTTGCCTCTTAGTCCCGTATAAACATACTAGGTGTCCAGATAACAGCTCTGTAGGGGTTGTAGTCATGTTTGCATTAGATGTTCTCTTTAGGGAGTATAGGTGAGTGTTGAACTCTTTCTTAAGACTCGTATGTTCAATAAATTTTTCTGACATGACAATAACATATACATATATGCTCATATGATCGAATTTTACTGTGCTACGTTTTATGTTGTGACATTTCTTTTCAGTTTTAGAAATGTTATTTATCAGTTTATGCCTTCTGAGTGGTGCCAACTAGATTTCATTTCCCTTGATTGACAGGGTGTAGAGTCATCCTGCCTCTGTTTGCACTCAAAGTGGAGTGGTACTTGTAAAATGGAGTCTCTTATAGCAAGTCACAGCCTGAAAACAACTGTTTTACACAATAGAAAGTAATTTAAAGAAGGGCACAGTCTGATCTCAATATACCATACTATCCTAACAGAAGAAAAGACATTTTCAAGAGACCCTGGTGCTACAAGATTTGTTTACAAAAGAAAGACTTTGCACCACAAAGCAATAAAATAGTTGGTTTATTCTGTAGACAAATATGAGTGACTATGGCCCAGTAAAAGAGATTTATGCTTTCCCAAATTCCGTGTTCCAATGTGGTAGCAATTTCATGAAGCTTTTTTTGTTGAAACAGAACAAAGAAGTTCATAAATCAAGACACTCTCCAAATACATTGGTAAACATATCATATGAGGCAGTGGCAAATCAGGGAAAGTTCTTTTCCAGGCCTGAGTTGCTATCTGATTGCAGTGTTAGCTTTTAGGTCTGTGGACACTTACACTAACTTTGTACATTTCAAAGGTTTCATCTGATATCCAAAGAGATATTAGAATCAGATACAGGTGTTTTTTTTTTTTTTTTTTTTTTTTTTTTTTTGCCATTCTGACAGGTGTAAGATGGTATCTTAACGTTGTCTTGATTTGCATTTCCCTGATCGCTAAGGAAGTTGAGTATGACCTTAAGTGTCTTTTGGCCATTTGAAGTTCTTCTGTTAAGAGTTCTCTGTTCAGCTCAGTGCCCCATTTTATAATTGGGTTGATTAGCCTTTTATGATCTAGTTTCTTGAGTTCTTTATATATTTTGGAGATCAGACCTTTGTCAGTTGCAGGATTGGTGAAGATCTTCTCCCAGTCAGTGGGTTGCCTTTCTGACTTAGTGACAGTGTCCTTTGCTTTACAGAAGCTTCTCAGTCTCAGGAGGTCTCATTTATTCAATGAAGCCCTTAATGTCTATGCTGCTGGGGTTATACTTAGGAACTCACCAAGGCCAGCTGGCCTGGGTCTGAAAAAGCATGGGATAAAACCGGACTCGCTGAACATAGCAGACAATGAGGACTACTGAGAACTCAAGAACAATGGCAATGGGTTTTTGAACCTACTGCACATACTGGCTTTATGGGAGCCTAGGCAGTTTGGATGCTCACCTTACTAGACCTGGATGGAGGTGGGTGGTCCTTGGACTTCCCACAGGGCAGGGATCCCTGATTGCTCTTTGGGCTGATGAGGGAGGGGGGACTTGAAAGGGGGAGGGGGAGGGAAATGGGAGGCGGCGGCGGGGAAGAGACAGAAATCTTTAATAAATAAATAAATTAAATTTAAAAAAAGAATAAGATACAGGGATGGGAAAGAAGTGTCTAATAAAGGGGATAAAGGTAGCCTAATAAGAATTTTAATTGGGCTCAGGGCCTGCAACATTCCCATCTCTCTATGATCTTTGAAGTTCTAGTAGGTTAATCAGCAGAAGGTTCAGTGGGCTGTGCTCCTGCTTTTCATTCACAGAGTACTTTCTCTAAGAATCTAGCTCTGAGCAAAGGGAAAGACTCATCTGGCAAGAGGAAAAACTTGTTTCCTCAGAAAATATTTCATGTATTTCTGATAACATCATCATCAGATCACCTTACTGGACAGGTTGGAGTGAAGACAATGATGAGCCAATGATATGAGGAATCACACCTTACACAGAATTGTGTAGTTATGTATATTATCTTACCGTCTATTTAACCTAAACCTTATTTCAGCCCCATAAACTTTGGAATAAATCGACCTCTTTAACATTTTTTTTCTTTTCCTAATGAGGCCATATTGCATAAATCTCTTTTCTTTGCTTTTAACTGTGATTTACCTCTCCAAATGCTATATTAAGGATAGGTGACTGAGCCTAATTCTTTACTTCTGTCATGGTCTGCTGAAATTGGTTGTTATTTCACTCTTTACTATTTTGATGGCCCTGCCATCCAGCTCCCAAATAAATCACACACAGAAGCTTTTTCTTACTTATATATGCATGGCCTTAGCTTGGCTTGTTTCTTGACCGCTCTTCCTAACTTAAACAATCCCATATACCTTTTGCTTCTGACCTCTTACCTTTCTCTATTTCTGTGTGTCTTTTCTTGCCTTCTTATTCCGTGTCTGACTGTGTGGCTGGGAGGCTGGCCATTTCTTTCTTGTTCCCCCTCTCATTCCTTGATCCCCCCTTTATTCTTTCTGCCTCCTAGCACCACCTATCCTTTTCTGCCAAGCTACTGGTCATTGAGCTCTTTATTAGACCAATTAGTTGTTTTAGACAGGCAAAGTAACACAGTTTCACAGAGGTAAAAACTGCAACATAAAAGAATGCAACACATCTTTGTATCATTAAACAAAAGTTCTGTAGCATAAACAAATGTGACACATCTTAAAATAATAATCTGCAACAATCTGGGTTTCTAAAAAAATTCTAGTAATATTATGAGAGCCAAGTTTGCCTAGACACATCTCAAACAATAATTATAAGGAAAAAAGTGTTGGTTGTGAGAAACTCAAATTTATTCAAGGTTCAGCACTGTCAAAAGATAGGGAGAAGTAAAATCTTACACAAGGGAAACTCTTATATACAAAGTGAATTTTGTGAAGAAAATAGGAGTAATAGGAAAAGAAGCTGAAAACTGAGCCACACACCCAGCCTGCATAAATCCCCCATCACTCAAGGAATCTTTTTCCTTAGCTTTTACATCATTATATACTCATGTAACAACTGACCTTGGTCTGAGATCCAGTATGAGAAATCATTAGAGCAATGTACCATTTTCCTGTTTGTTAAATATTACTGCATATTTAGTTAAAGGATGGGATTAGCAAGTTTTTCATTCACCCTTTGATTGTTCTCAAACACCAACAGATGTCCCGTGTCCTCATAAATTAGACACAATGAGTAGGCTTTCCTGGAGTCATTGTCTTTTCTTTTTACTTTCCTCCAGTAGCAGTTCACCCCTCCATTATTTAAAAGCAAGGGTGCTTGAATGTTTGTTTGATTTTACAACTTACAAGGCTAAGTTTTAAAAAATGAAAAATGGTCAATGTATCAAGTAGTGATAATCTAATACAGGGTATCATGACACAAAGGCATGCTTACTAGCACCTTTACAGCTTCTAGATTATTAATTTTTGACATTATGAATAGAGGTTCCCAAGAAACAAAGCCAAATATATGATACTGATACCATAGAATTGAGTAATGCATTATAACTGTGTGATTGTAGAGTTAGAATGCTGTAGAGATAGTGGTAAATTATCTTGAGCTATCAGCATTAGTACTAATTGCCATTCATTGCCCGCTTATGTGTGTAAATGAATGTCTTTTCAACTACCAGAAATATATACTCTGGAATATATTAACAAACCTCTTCTAGCATCAACAAACTAAAAGTTAATAATGTCCTCAAATTAAATCAAAAATATATGTCAGAGTTTTTGCCATATTGTTACAACGGTCTACCAAGTATTCCCCTTAATTAAAATAGGGAAATGCCTGGCTTATTACTTTCTTTTGTTCTGTGACAGAAAATCATTCTTGTTATTGCTTCTGAATTCGTACATGTTGTATGGAGCAACATGAATCTGTATTCCTGGCGTATGATCTTTTAATTTCTCAGAATCATGAACTTATGCTTTTTACATGCCAGTTTCACCCAGTTATGGGACCTGCAAGCATGACTAGCTTTTCCTGGATTCATCACTTGGGTTGGCACTAGCTACCAGCATTGGCCCTTTGTGTCATAATTGTCCATGTTTCTCTCTGGGTAGATCATTTTGAATTCTCCCAGGGGCCTGAAGATCTCACTTTTTTTATGAGATTAAAGGTTCGTGGGCTTATTTTGAGCTCCTTTTCTGATTCTCTGATAAAATATACTGATAACATAATTTAGAGGAGAAAAATATTTATCTCTGGTTCATAATTTGAGGTACAGTCTTTCTGGTAGAGAAGTGAAGGCAGCAGGAATTTGAAGCAGCCGATCACATTGTATCCACAGTCAGGAAAGAGTTCAATGAATTTCACTTCTCAGAACACCACTCTCTCTTTTCTTCACACAGCCCAAGATCTAACTAAAGAGTGATGCTGCTCACTTTGAGCAGGTCTCCCTAACTCAATTAAGCCAGTTAGGATATTCATACAGAGACATGCTCAAAAGCACTCAGCCCAGGAGATTTCAGATCTCCTTCATGTTGAAAACTGAGATTAATGATCACACCTCCACTTCTTGGCTACTTAACACCTGAAGAATATATTTCAAGTCATAACCTTCTCCTTTTTATCCCTATAAGCTCATGATCCTTTTGTAATTTCAAATACATTCAGATCAACATTAAAAATCTCTAAAGTGATAAACAGTCCCAACACTTTAAAAGTCCAATCTCTGAACTGGCTATATACTGGCTGACTTCAGATGCTCACTAAAACCTCTGTCTGAAACCTTTTCTTTGTCTGAAAAATCAGGACAGGGAAAATGCTGCTAAGTTCTGCTACCCTGAGAAATTATGTGTACAAACACTGGGATATCATTTCTCTAGGAAGTTGCTTTAAAGTAGCAGAGTAAACCTTGTCTTAGGCTTCCTTCTTCCAAATTTATTTGGATTCTCACAAAATGGAGCCTCTGATAGGTGGGGATTCCAGTCAACTTCAGAATACCTTATTTACTGTCATAGTGCACTACAGGAAGTTTATCATGAGTCATATAGGTCTATTAAGTCTTCTTAAGATTTTCCAGGTTTATTTCAGCTTTTTCAATACCAGTCCAGATGTTATTCTATCTTGAGATTTTCTCTGACTGGCAAGTTAGTCCATTTACCTTCAAACTCCACCTCACTCCAGGTTTTGATAGACTGACAGAATGAAGCTGTATCCTCAGCCGAATATGACATGGATGGCTCTCAAAGCAGTTTCTGACAGAGTCCTCATTTGCCTCTCAAGTACTGTCATCCTGCCATCCAATCTCATGCTTTCTCAGCATTCTTATCTCCCAATTGTCCATCAGAATGGCCCATTGGTTTTGTTTTAGCTTGTGGGGCCTTTTCTTCCTCAAAGCACCAAATTCCTCCGTGTTTCAGCTACAAAAAAGTTCCACGAGCTTAAGAACCTGGTCAGGTTTATTACAAGTAGTGACCTCATTTTGACCTAATTTTGTCTTGGTACTTTTTCATGTTGCTGTGATAAAGTACACTGATAAAGGCAACTTAAGGGAGAAGGAGTTTATTTAAGTTCATAATTTGATGTACAAGTCCATTGTCATGGGAAACTCAAGGAAGCAGTAGCTTGAAGCTGCTGGCCATATTCAGTCAGGTAATAATAATGAAGGGGGCACTGAAAGCTTGCACTTAGCTCACTTTCTCTTTTTTTCACAATTCATAATCCCAGCTCAAGGAATGATGTTATCTCAATTAACCTAATTAACATCCTCCTTAGGCATGTTTGGAGTCTGCTTCCCAGGTGATTCCAGATTTAGCAAGTAGGCAATTGCGATTCATCGTCACATCTTCTTATTTTGTTTCAGAGAACTCAACCAGTGCATTTATTTAATTTTGTTTATGAACATTTGGTAAGAGTACTTGTTTATTGGCTAGCAAACAACTTTGCTGGTTTTTTGTTTTGTTTTGTCTTTCCAGTCCAATACTTAGTTCTACATTTTATCTTATTTTCTCTAATTCCAACCTTTTTTAGACATTCTGTGAGTGTCTTTTAGCTTAGAAATGTTCTGAGTGTTTGAACATAGATATACCAAAATAAGAAGTGTGGGATAACTAAGCCTTAATGGACCTGATATCTAGTTGGCCTAGACCAATAGTAAGAGAATGCACAGTAGAGCGAGCCTGGGTCTGCCATGGTGCCTTAACAACAGTAGCTGAGTCTGACAAGAGATGATGTCGACCTATAGACAGCAACCACATCACCCCAGCCAGCTCAGCTGATCATCCCTCCCAGGTGAGTGGGGGATATATAAGGCTTACTCCTTCCTGAAATAAACTGAACTTGTTTCAATCTGTTCTTTGTGCCTGCATCATTGATTCTGGGTCTACTTTTCCCTCTCCCCCAAGGGACACTTGCAGGGACCCTAAAACAAAGAAGCGTTTGTTTCTAAAGTCCCAAAACATGGAGGTGTCAGAGGAATTCCCAGGATGTCCAAATTCTCATAATGAAGGCTAAGTCAATCCTTGCCCATGTCTATCAGTAACTTTATTGGCTCATATGAGAAGAAACATGTCTTGATGATAGTCTTGAACACTTGCATGCTCCTTTAAACATACAGGATAAACCTAAAACACAGTGGGAAGAAGTAACTTCAGGTCGAGACATGAGATAGCTAATTTTATAAGCCCTATCATCACATAAATCTGATAAAATACACAAATCACAACAGCTAGAACAATAGGTTGATGTTTCAGAAAAATATACCTCCATAAAAATGAGAAATAGAAATTCAAAGAAGTGTAAGTTTAGAGATAAATTGTCTACTTGTACTCCAGCTGTGTTTATGTATGATAATTGTGGAAAATGAAGCTGTAAGTATTTGGAAAAAAGTGGGAAAATCTTGTTAAATGTAACAACTTCACATTCCCTTCAGCATAAAATGTACTCCTAAAGTCTTTTTATGTACTAAACTAGAAGCACTTATCATCAAAACTAAAATTTACAAAGGGACAGGCTACTTTGATTCAAATTCAAAGTTATCTAAGCAAACAAGTGATAAATTCACAAGTAATTAATCAGAAAGCTTTGAAAGCAACAAAAATATTTTAATAAAATATACTAAAGAATTTGACATTAATAAATGTCTTTATAAGTTGTGTCAGGGGATACCTTGGTGACACAGGTCAGTGGGTACTGATGGCCCGTGTTTGATAGAAATGACTCTTGAAACTTGTCACTAGACCTCCATATTCATGCTCATGACCTTCACTCATACACACATAAATATCACAATATCCACACACATACACACACCAATAAATATAGTTATTTTTAAACTCTCAGTTCTAAAAGTTACATTAGAACCAGATTCTTATTAATTTAACTTTTATCAAGCCTCTGTTCTCATCTGTTCTTCATTATCTTCTTCTCTTTTTCCTCCGTACATACTAACCTATTCTTTGATAATTCCCAAACAGAGAAAATTTACTTATCATAGGAAATAATTTCAGTTAAGATAGAACCTAGAAATTGACATTATACTTCTACTGTATATCCTCCATGACTAAAAATCGGGTATAAAATATATCTAGATCTTCTGCACTGTGCTACTAGATTTTAAGCCACACTATTATTCTACAATACAGAATTTTCTTTTGTGAATTAGAAATGTTCATTTATAAGGGTACTTAGCTTCAAAATATAAAGAACAATACATTGCAAGGTCCATGTTCTGAACTCTTACAGAAACTGTTTAAAAGATGTATAATATATGTTTTCATCAAACTCATTTAGGTAGGTTTATATGGTAAAGTCTCCCCCCAAAAAATGTATTCAAATTAGCCTACCAATAAAGGAATGATCTTGGAAACTTAATTTAAATTCCTTTTAGTTAATAATATAACAAAACGGTTTGTGGGGGGAAAGCTGTAGCTCCAGTAGTTTCAACAGAGTAGAGAAACCTGTCCCAATATGCCAATTAGAGAGGCAAGTAAAATGGAGGAGAGGAAAGGGAACTTGGTCAATCTGGGTAGATTGGGAAATACAACTAAGAATTCACTTATCCCAAGTCTAATTTCATTGTACTAATAGGAAATTTACATTGAAAGATGGGATAGTACAGGAGATATACATTAATAAAGAGTACTAGGCACAGTGCTGTCTCCTTGATCCATAGGTATAGTTAGAAGACAGTTTGGCAGCATTTCCATTTAGGAAAACTACAGTAGTCTCTAGGGTCATGACCTCCATAGGCATAAGGCCTCAAGTTTGTTTACAAGATCAGCTTTGGTTTTCCTCCTGTGGGATGGGTGTCAAATCCAAATAAAAAAAAATAGGTAATTACCCCTAACATTATCATCCCAATATCACTCCAGTAAGCACATACTGCCTAGCATGTCAATAATGTAGCTCCTATTAGAGTGAGCCTATAGATGACCTTTTTTTATTATCAGCTTGCATAGTTCTCAGCACTATGAATGCTAGCCAGTAAGAAGGGACTTTCCAGCTCAGTTCTTCCTTGATTTCTCTATGTTTTGTAGTCAACGTGTCTGGTTGCTGTCCTGAGTAATAGGCTATTAACATCAAGTTCAGCGGGAGCCATACCAATAATCTAGTTTGTTTTGGAGGCCTGAGAACTCTCAAATCAACAATCCATGGGAAGATGTACATAGCACTAGCACTGGGATTTAAAGAGTGTGAATTGTTTACCCATGCAGAGTTCCACTACCCAACCTCTCTTTTAAAGATAACGTTGAGAATGGGAGTTACAGCAATTAGTTTACACTTCATATACCTATGTCATTGTCAAATAACAAACTCGATAAAAGTTATTAAATGTTTATGCAATAAACTTAAAAAATAGTAGGTTTCTAATAGTTTTGATTACCCTTTCCTTCTTTCTCCCTTTTGGCCTACTTTCTACCTCGATCCTCAGAAAAATCTATCCACACTGAGTATTTAAACACTTTTATGTCATATTATGTCTTCAAAATACTATACCCTCTACTTTGAGACCTCTTTTTTTCTCCTTCTCCATGGTGGTATGAATGAGAATGCCCCAATAGGTTTGCTTGTTTAGTTTCAGTACTGCATAGGATGTGTATATCACATCTCCCCCTCCAAAGGCTCTAGAATCTATATGGAAGAGTGGGCAGAAAGATTATAAGAGGCGGAGGTGTGGCAGGACTTTAAGGAAGCAGCATTTTCCAGACACATCAGTGCAGATGCACACATGAATTTTCAGAGATTGAGAAAGCATGACCGACATCTGCATAAGCCCAAACCAGAAAAAAACCCTAGCATGGATGAGAGTAGTTGAAATAAAATCTCACCTGTACCTGAAAATTTATTGTCATTTAATTGTTGCTGGGAGAGAAAAAGTCTATTTCTTCAATGAAGTGATACCAGATATCAAAAAATGTATCAATTGAATATATTAGGTACTACTTTCTTATTGTTCATCTTATTTCCTGGGCAATAAGAATTGTATGAAGAAATTTCTCATTTGAGCCTTTATCCTTAAAGTACAGTCCCTACTCCTTCTTCCACAAATTTCAGTGTTTCAAAGGGGAAAACATAACTGGAGGTATCATTATATCCGATTTCATACTATACTACAGTACCATAGTAGTTAAAAGCAGCATGCTGCTGTCCTAAGGAGAGATACCCTTTATTAACGGAATATAAGCAAGGACCCAGATATGAGTCCACAAACCTGCAGTCACCTGAATTTAGATGATTCCAAAAACATAAATTAGAGAAAGACAGTATCTTTAACAGATGGTGTTGGGAAAACTGGATATATGTACATGTAGAAGAATGAAACTTCTGGCAACCTGCACACAAATCAATTCCAACTGCGTCGAATTTCTTAATATTAGGCCTGAAACTGAAACTTGTCTTTGCTTTATTATATACAATGTCATCTAGATGTTGAAGTATTGGGTATTTTTTCATTATATTATTCATACTCTGCTTTGTTTGTTCCTGTATTGTAGTAAAGGGTTTTTAAAACAAAGGAAGGATAATGTGGCTTAACACATATCAGTGTGTACATGTGCAGCCTTATTGTATCCCTGCATCTTCAGTGTCATAGCGTCATGGCAACCCTATCACACTTGTATATCCTTAGTATTACATTTCTGTACAAGCCCATTTGTTTCAAGCCCACTTTTGTTTTATTCTTCAATTTAAAATGGAAGAATAGTTTTACTATTATGTTGTCTCCACAAGGCTGTGGGTGGGCATGTAGAATTCTGAATTTCTTTTTCTTTTTGCTTTTTTTTTTTTTTTTTCAAAACAGGGTTTCTCTTGTGTAGAAACCAATGCCCTGGAACTCACTCTGTAGACCAGGTTAGCCTTAAACTCATAGAGATCCGCCTGCCTCTGCCTCCAAAGTGCTGGAATTTAACAGCAGGTGCCATCACCTCTCAGCTTTTGCATGTCTTTTAAGAGCATCGCCATTGAGGAAACAGTCAAAGCTTTTCTAGTGCATTTCTTCTTACCAATACTAAAAGTCTGTGCCACACCCTGAGCCTATGGCTTATAAAATGCTATACTGCCTTGAGATAGAAATAAGACCCTATTATGACTAGCTATCTGCTATTGAGGTGAACTCATGGCCAAATTCTCTAAAACAAGATATTGGCAATACTGGGCTTAATAAAAATATGATAATCTGAAGTTTATTGTCACCCATTGGCATTAGGGATGTCTTCAGGTGGGCCTGGAGATGGGACCATTATGATCTACTAGTGTAAAAATTCCCTAGTCTTACAGTGCATTCCAAAGCAAAATAAAGTCTTACAGTGCATTCCAAAGCAAAATAAAGTACTTCCTGCCTGTGTCTTCTAGTTATAAAGTCCTGTATAGCACGGTAATCCATACAATTCCACATGACAGCTAAAAGTAAACAGACTAAAATAGGGATCCTTCCCATTCTATTAGAACTAGCATTATCAACTGTTCCCAGAGTGTATATAAACACTCTGCCTGTGAGCACTGGATATTGGGATGTCTGGACTGCTCCATCATCAGAGGACAGATAGTTGAGATGATCCTTTTGGTCCCAAGCAAATAGTAATATTAATATTAACCAGTATTACACCTGTGTTTCACAGCCACAGGGAACTTCACAGTCTTGGGCCATTTCTTAGGCTCATTTTTTAAAAATTCATTTATTTATTAAAGCTTTCTGTCTCTTCCCCGCCACCGCCTCCCATTTCCCTCCCCTTCCCCCAATCAAGCCCCCCTCTCTTGTCAGCCCAAAGAGCGATCAGGGTTCCCTGCCCTGTGGGAAGTCCAAGGACTACCCACATCCATCCAGGTCTAGTAAGGTGAGCATCCAAACTGCCTAGGCTCCCACAAAGCCAGTCCGTGCAGTAGGATCAAAAACCCATTGCCATTGATCTTGAGCCGGACAGAAGTCTCAAGGTCCAAATCAGGAGCAGAAGGAGAGAGAGCACGAGCAAGGAACTCAGGACCGCGAGAGGTGCACCCACACACTGAGACAATGGGGATGTTCTATCGGGAACTCACCAAGACCAGCTGGCCTGGGTCTGAAAAAGCCTGGGATAAAACCGGACTCGCTGAACCTTAGGCTCATTTTATGACTAGAAGCAATGCAAGCTAAAATCCAAATTTATTCCATAGGCCTGAAGGTCTCTACATACTTCTGAGGTGAGTATGGGGATCTTGTCTATACATTCTGCTCCCTATACTGATTCCTTGGGTCTCAGCATTACACAATTTCTCACTATGAAAGACCTATTACTGAACTCCAAGACAAAAATTTTCTACTAAATTTTCTGTCTTGCTGCCTATAAGTCTTGTTCATTGTTTTAACAAATTTAGGGAAGAGATGTCTAGGCAGTCTCTTTGCAACTTGTCTAATAAAATTTTAGCAACTCATTATTCAACTACTCTCTTTGAATTAGGGGTTATGAACATCTGTTGGCACTGAGCATTCTCATGAAAGCCCTAGTACTGGGTTTTGTGTCTATTGACTGGGCATAATTGTATTTCTTTTATCCAAGTGGCAAATATCCCTCTCCATGCTACCCTACTCAGATTTGAGAGAGCAATGAAATAATAAAGATGGTCGTTCTTTCCCTTCCCTTCTATGTGTACCTATCATTCAACTACAACTGTGAACCATTTTATCTTATTCTGGCATTCTTAACTCTTGCAAAGATAGCTTCATATATAAATAGCTGTTTCAGTAGGTGTAACTGTGAGGAAATAATTGCCTTAGGATCTTACTCAGCTGCTATCTTACTCTGCCTCCTGAAAAACCTTCCTTAGGTTTTATGTTTTGTATTAGTACTTAGCACCTTTCTGTATTAACTTGACGATCTCCGATTTAATATTTCTTTCTTTTAGTGGAGGTATAGAAATGATTATGTCCTTTAGCTTATGTTTCTCCCTGACAGTCTTTTCCTCTCCTTCATTTCCCAAGGGCAAACTTGTTAGAGTACTCAGAGTTGGCTTGCAAGTCTTCTGGTAGGAAATCTGATTATTTTACCAATGTTCCTTTTTCTGGAATGAAGTGTTTTTGACATGTTACCTCTTTTTTAAGTCTTTTTTTTTTTCTTTTATTTTTGAAGTTTGTATTACAGCAGTTCTCAGTGAAGATCTTCCTATGCTTAAAAAGGCTTGGATATTTGGTCTTTGTGGATCTGTTTTCATTTCCATATCCAGACACAAACTCCAGAAGTAGGTAGTCACATCTATAAAATGGGAATGGAAGAAATGACAAGTCACAGGCTGTTGTCATTGTCAACGAAATACAGGCTGTTTTACACATCTCCACTGTCACCAATACAATAGGAGTATTGTCAGAATTTCATAGAAGGTGCTGGCATTGGTCAGTTATTTTTAATATCACATGTGTGTCAAATCAACAAAAGAGTCTTCTTTGCTTACAGTTTCATAGGCTCCATTTGATGTTCATATAACTCCATTGCATTTAGCTCTGTTTTAAAACTGAATGTCACTGAGAGAAACATGAAGTTGAAGGAAGAATTGGTATTCGAGACAGTAAAAGCAGGATCTGGGACAAAATACATTCTTCAAGGTATACCTCCTCCCCACACTCTGTACCCTAATTCCTCCAACCAGACCTTACTTCTTTATTATTATTATTATTAAAAATCTCTGCCTCCTCCCCACCTCCCATTTTCCTCCCCCTCCCCCCACTCCCCTCCCCCTTCCTCTCCAGTCCACAGAGCAGTCAGGGTTCCCTGCCCTGTGGGAAGTCCAAGGTCCTCCCCCCTCCATCCAGGTCCAGGAAGGTGCACATCTAAACTGCCTAGGCTCCCTCAAACTTAGTACATACAGTAGGATCAAAACCCAGTGCCATTGTCCTTGGCTTCTCAGTCAGCCCTCATTGTCCCCCACGTTCAGAGAGTCCGGTTTGATCCCATGCTTTTTCAGTTACAGTAGAGCTGGCCTTGGTGAGCTCCCATTAGATCAGCCCCACTCTCTCAGTGGGTGGCGCATGCCTCGCAGTCCTGACTTCCTTGCTCACAGACTTTACTTCTTAAAGTCGCCTCTAGTCTCCAAAACACCGTAAACTGGAAACTAAGGTATCATGTCCTCACTTCTGAAGGAAAATTTAGAAACAAACTATAACTTGTAACTTATCCTGGCCACCAAAGGCTGATGACTATCTCATGAAGTTAAATGCATTTACTCTCATCTCAGTTGTTTCCATGGTGCTTAAAGGAAGCAAATCCAAAGTGTCCTTTGAGATTCAAAACAAAATGTCAACTGTAAGGCCTTATAAAATAAAATTAAAAGAGAAAAGTATGTATTTTTCTAGATACAGTTGTACAGATTAAATACCATCTTTCAAAAACAAGGACTATATTAAGAATCAGAACAAAGCAAGAAGAAATTCATCAGAGAAAATATTAAATTCTGTAGTCTCATACTGTCAAGGACAATCAATGACATGAAGTAATCCCCAAAATGCTTGGCCAACTCCTTTCCTGTGCCTTTGCTGGCTGTAGCTTACATGATTTCTCTTGTGTGTTAGAAATGCTTTTTTTCTTCTTACTTTGCTCAGCAGGTTATTCATCTTCCAAGCATCTTGAATGTACTGGGGCCTCTATTATACCTACAGCTTCGCATTCATGGCTTAGTATATTGGCCTTCTGTTCCTGCTTGTAGAGTCTCAGTTCCCTCCAGATACTGTTGGGCCTCTCAGGCTTTCCTTTGAATTCTCCTTGGTAACCTTTATGCCACCAAGTATCTTGTATCTCTGACACTATATCACATGTATTTTATATACATGCAGCAACAGAACTATATGCAAGACACCAATGTTACTCATTAGTGTTAGCAGTATCTCAATGTGCTTACACCCTGCCTATTATGGTCTATGGGTGCCTAGACAGTTGAAGACATTAAAATGAATATTAAGGAAACAATTTCCTAGGAGACCCCATAGGATTAGAACACCCAATGCTGTTTTCAAATAAAATGTTTCTATTTTCCAACTTTTGAATCAGCTGGAGAAAGGAGGTTGCTGACTTGGGAGAAAATCCTCTAAGAGCATGGTTCTTATTGTCCCTGCACAAAGTAGTTAGCTTCTCTTAAATGGTGCTAATCTCTTTAAAAAGCAAATCTTGTTTTGCTGCATCTATCACCTTGCTCCCTTAATTTAAAACAGCAAAGTTTTTCTCTGTTCTTTTCCTTTCAATTTTCATTGTAACCTGAATCAGATCAGTCAGCAATACTCATGGCCTAATTTAGAGGTTAGGCTGTCTTGGAATTTCCTAAACCAGATTAATTTGTCTGTCACCTTTAAACTAAGCTTCCAACAAAGTTTAAAGACATGAACATAATTTAACCAAGATGTTTGTCACATTGCAACATCAATGGCCTCTAGTCTAATTCCCAACAGATTTCTTGTTTTTATCTGAATACTCAGAAACAGGGTATTTATTGTACATATTCCTACTGGCATCGTGGATTTCTGGCTCCCATTAAAATTGCCTACTAATCTCTGTTTATAGGTTTCAAGGACTTCTCTAATCTCGTTGAAAATTTGATAAATTTCTCTCATAACCCAGTTCTAAAAGCTTCTGAAACCCATGGGTGTGTTTAGTCACAGTGAAGATGCTACTTAGTGTGAATTTTTCATTGTTTTATTTTTGTCACTTAGACAAATTACTATAAAGCACAAATCTAAAGAGAGCTAGGCTTTATCTGGGCTCGTGATTCCACTCGACAGGGTCTATGATTAGGTGGCTCCATTGCTCTGAGCCTAAGCCAATCTTCATGGTGGGGAGAGCATGACTGAATAGATGCACTCAAATAGAAGCAGAGACAGTACAGGGATAAATCCTTCACAGCATACTTCAACTCATAAACTTTGTCTAACTATGGACTAGTTCTTTTTTTTTTAAATATAATTTTTTTTATTGAAAAAAAAAAAAAAGATTTCCGCCTCCTCCCCGCCTCCCCTTTCCCGCCCCGTCTCCCTTTTCCCCCCTCCTCCCTCTCCTCTCCCCCTCCCCCCCCCTCCTCTCCCCCTCCCTCTCCAGTCTGAGGGGCAGTCAGGGTTCCCTGCCCTGTGGAAAGTCCAAAGTCCTCCCCGCTCCATCTTGGTCTAGGAAGGTGGACATCCAAACTGGCTAGGCTCCCACAAAGCCAGAACATGAAGTAGGATCAAAACCCAGTGGCATTGTCCTTGGCTTCTCAGCAGCCCTCATTGTCCGCCATATTCAGAGAGTCCGGTTTTATCCCATGGTTTTTCAGTCGTAGTCCAGCTGGCCTTGGTGAGCTCACAATAGATCAGCCCCACTTAGTTCTTAATGGTTTCTTCAAAATGAATTCAACTATGAATCCAATTGATTTAAGTTAAGACCTTCATTATCACATCACCTCTACCAGAGAAAAACAAACTGTCAATACCTGAGCTGTGAAGAAAATGTTCTGTTCAAACAAGAACATTTTTTTGTCAGCAAAAAGAAGTAATTTGTTTAAAAATACCAAGAAACTAAATTATGTATTCCATTTTCTTAGTCTTAGTTTGTGGCCCTGGAATACTCACGATAAAGTCTAGCAAACGCTGATACAGGTTTTGTAACGAGTAATATCAAAATAACGTTTAGTAAAAGATCACTTAGAGAAATTGGCATGGTAGCTAGCACTCATCTGCAATCCCAGCCCTCTGGAGGCTGTGGCAGGAAGATTATGAGTTTGAAGTCAGCCTGCACTGTAAGGACTTACAAGAAAGCTTAAACTAATTACTGCAAGCAAACATGAAACTCAAAAATTTCTAAAAAGTGTACCATTAACCCTAAAGTAGGTTTCCAAACATGTTATTAGAGATCATTATATTTAAGTCATGCTTAAATGATTTTCTAAGTAACTTCCCAAAAATCTTTCCTTCCTTGTCACCTTGTCACAAATGATCACGTTTGTGTTCCCCAAAGTCCCAATGAGGAGCAGAAGGAGGGAGAACATGAGCATGGAAGTCAGGACCACGAGAGCTGCACTCACCCACTGAGACAGTGGGGCTGATCTATTGGGAGCTCACCAAGGCCAGCTGGACTGTGACTGAAAAAGCATGGGATAAAACCGGACTCTCTGAACATGGTGAACAATGAGGACTGATAAGAAGCCAAGGACAATGGCATGGGGTTTTGCTCCTACTTCATGTTCTGGCCTTGTGGGAGCCTAGCCAGTTTGGATGTTCACCTTCCTAGAGGGGGAGGACCTTGGACTTTCCACAGGGCAGGGAACCCTGACTGCTCTTTGGACTGGAGAGGGAGGGGGAGAAGAGTGGTGGGAGGTGAAGAGGGGCGGGAGGAGGGGGAGGGAAATGGGAGGCTGGGAGAAGGCAGAAATTTTTTCAATAATAAAAAAAAGAAATTGGATCTGCTTGTGTGTTGGCCTATCACTATGCCATTCTAGGAGGTGCTAAAATCAGCTTGGTACCTAGCTACATTCTTCATAGCCATGCCTTTTGGTATTCTAATTTGCGTAAATAATTAAACGCTTGTTTGACTTAATACCATTATTTTAATATGTAGATCCTTTGGTTCTCTGTGTTTTTTTTTTAATATAACTTTTCTATAAAGGTGTCCACAATTAGACAAAAGAAAGATTTAAAGATTGTTTAACTTGCCTCAATTTTGCATATAGGAATACAGAAGGTAAAAACATGGTTTTCTATTGTGCAAAAAATGTGATAATGCTTTCATTTTTCATTCATCAAGATCAATAGTAGAAGAACAGCACTTATTTAAATAGATATTATAAAATTTCATTGGGAATTTGTAGGAATTTCATAGCCAGTAATGAGGATTTAATCCTGGGAATAATACAAATTATCCTAGCATTCATCAGCCAATACAAGTAGCTACAATGTGGTATTTTTGTTTGATTTGGGGTCACAGACAATTTTATGCTAATTTGTAATGTACTTGTATGAGTCACTCTAAATTGATTCAGTCTGAAAACATGGATTCATTGTACTCCTGCCTTTTCCTTTGTTCTGCACTTAGTGATGGAGAAATGGTAGAAAAGAAAATGTAATTACTCCTGCGAAGGACACATCTAAGTAAAGAGACGAGTAACATACAATGTAAAGGTAATTCTCATTTCTACTTATGTAGAGTTCCATGTTTGATAATAATTATTCTTAGATACAGTTTGAGATGATTCTACAGAGACCCTGAGCCAGAGGCTCATGCTGATTTATTGATACAGGGCATATGATTAGTGCTATAGAAGCATCTAAAAGTAAGAATGCTTTCTCTGTATCTCTGAAGAATGTCGTCTACTACAGAGAATACAGCATAAAACTACTATGTAAACATCAGTGAGGCTTAGGCATAAAATAAAATCTGGTTTCCTGTGTCTTTTTCCATTTGGCCAGAGTACAAGCAAATTTTCTGATAGTCTTCATGAGATGGGACAGGTTCATCTATCTCTACCTCCCCCAATAGCACCACTCTAGCTCTAGAAAGTTATCAATTGGTGATTATTGCCCTTCAGTTTATGGTATATTTTCTCCTGCATAAATTATAGCTTAAAATAGAAATATATAACAGATGAAGTGTATCACACTTGAAACAATTCAACTATGCCATCTAGGCTTAGATGAGTCACTTTGCTCTTGGAAAGGGTCAAGTGTGTATAAAAACATATTTGCTATTTCTCTGTGTGGCCCAGTTGTAGCAAGAATAGGAAGACATTCTTCATTCATTCATAACTATATGATCTTTTCTCCCAAGCAAATATTTCTTCTGCAATATTGTAATTTCATATATTCATGGTTCCCTTGTCATACTTTCTTTCATGAATTAGCAAACAAGAACATTACAAATCAGCTTAGAAAGGCTTATGGCTCCAGTCAGTGTGCAATGCCCATTTTAAACTAGATATATTTCTGGACTAGAGATAAATATTAGTCATTGGCACACCACTCCTACAATTCCTTGTTGAACACAGATACCAAATAAGATAGAAAATTGAATATCACTGAGGTCAGTTTCTCAAAGATCTCACACGCTACTGAAGGATAAACTCGTCTGCATAAATGAGTTTAATCCATCTCGTGGTTCTATTAAATGTCATAAATAATTCCCCTGCAGGCTCAAACAGGTAAGGTAAGCTAACTGTTCATGAAGCAATTTAATTTAAGCTCATTTTTATTATCAACTTGTAAAGGGTCTCCTTTTTCGATGTACTGATATAACTTGCCTTAATTAAAATATATGCCCATAAGGATATGATACATATATATGCTGTGAAATGTCATGTAAGAGTAGAACTCTTTTTAGATGTGCACCTACTGTGTACTAAATACTGTACAAATATTTTGTGAGATAATTTCACTTAATCTATATAACATCTAAGCAAATTAGGTATACCTTGTTTCGTGTTTTACCACAGAGAAAACTGAAGTTTATTTGCCCAAGAAAGTTTACAGAGTTGAAGAGTGACATAGATAGATCTCAAACTCACTATGTGCAGTACACAATCATTCCTTTTCCATTATATATGTTTTATTTAGGATTTGGTACAGAATCTGTAAAATTTTATGTCTTCATTGTATTTTGAACACTTTTGTTTTCATTAAATTTTTCTTTAACAATTTCATACGTGTCTATATAATGCCATACAATTACTCTAATTCCTCATGTTCTTTTAGTTATTTCCCACCAATGTTAACAGCCCTGACCATTCCTACAAACACCCCTTCCCAAAAATGATGTCTCTTTTATTAAAAATTTTTTACATAGGATTGTACATGCCCCGTACCCTAACTCCTTCCAGATACTCTCCATCTACTCAACTCTCTTCCCTTAAATAATGAAGAAAAGTGAAAACTATTAAACAATAAAGACATACAGAATATTTCATCAATCACAAAATCAGAAACTAAAAATATATAAGCAAAACACCAATGAGATGTTTTTAAAAGCCCAAGTAAAATTAGTCAAAAAGTTTTTGATATTATCCTTGGTTTCTTTGTGCTGAAAAACTATAACTGGGCATGGGGCCTATCCTTATGTGTAATTAATATACCCAATCAAGATCCATTGCTCCATCAGAGAAAACTACTTTTTCTTTTGTCAGCTGGCATCAATAGCAGAGAGCTTCTTAGATAGGTGTGGGAGATGGTGGCTACTTTTCCTTCTCAGTGATGAGATCCTATCTGGCATGAATCTGTGCAGGCACTGTGCATGCTGTCACAATCTCTGTGCTTCCAAATGTGTATCAGTCCAGTTGAATCTAGAAGACACGATTTCTCATCCATCATCTTTCTGTTTCCTCTCCTGCATAGACCTATGAGTTTGGGTGGAGCGGTTTGATAAAGAAGTTACGTGTATATCTCCATCCATCACCAGATGAAGGTTCTATGGTGATATGCAAGATATTCGTCAGTATTGCTATAGGATAGGGTCATTTCAGGTTCCCTATCCTCAGCTTCCCAAGGGACTAACTGAGAGACAGAAACCCACACTGGAGCACTGGACTGAGCTCTGAAGGTCCCAATGAGGAGCGGATGGAGGGAGAACACTAGCAAGGATGTCAGGACCACGAGGGGTGCACCCACCCACTGAGACAGTGGGGCTGATCTATTGGGAGCTCACCAAGGCCAGCTGGACTGTGACTGAAAAAGCATGGGATAAAACCGGACTCTCTGATCATGGCGAACAATGAGGGCTGATGAGAAGCCAAGGTCAATGGCACTGGGTTTTGATCCTACTTCATGTTCTGGCTCGGTGGGAGCCTAGCCAGTTTGGATGTTCACCTTCCTAGACATGGACGGAGGGGGGAGGACCTTGGACTTTCCACAGGGCAGGGAACCATGACTGCTCTTTGGATTAGAGAGGGAGGGGGAGAGGAGTGGGGGGAGGGGGAGAAGAGTGGGGGAAGGGGGAGGGAAATGGGAGGCTGGGAGGAGGCGGAAACTTTTTTTTCTTTTTCTTTTCTCAATAAAAAAAAAATAAAATAAAGAAGTCACGTGTAGTACTAAGTGCTAAAATTCTCCCACTCTCTGCTATAATGTTCAGTTGTGTGGCACTCATTTACTTAAAAAAAAAATCATTGTTGTTAATGCCTAAACAAGGCACTCATCTATGGGTATAGTAGAATGTCATTAGGAGTCATTTTATTGCTGATATTTTTTGAAGAATATTAGTATTTGTTTTTCCCATAGGCCCATGGCCTATGCAGTCTCAGATTCTTGACCACTCTAGCATGGGTCCCATCTCATGTATTGACTGTTAAATCCAATCAGAGGATGGTTGATTACTCCACAAAATTTGTGCCTCCATTGTACCTGCATATTTCAAAAGCCAGTGATAGGTTTTACAGTTGGATTGAATATAATATTTCTTCTCTGGTAGCATGCAGACTACCTTTCAATATCATGACTGCCTGTTAGTAGGGGTGAAACCTCTAATTAGGAAAATATTGATTTTTCTTTGTTTAATGAGATATACAAGTGTTGTCTTCAGCTACAGGGCCTTACCATCAATGATGTATTTTCATTTTGTTTTGATCCACGGAGTTTAATTAGAGTTGTCTCTATGACAGTGGGATTGGAAGAATCAATTGGAGCCTGGTGATCTTACCAATGGGTATAAAACTAAAAACAATGACTTTTATTCTCCTGACTCTTTCAGTAGCCAATAGTTCATTAAGCATAGGTAGGGCTGCATGACTGATTATTGCCAATATCAGTATTTTGTAGGCTCTATTGTAGATTACCATAGCTGCAGTGAGTTCATATTTTAATACTTCTGTCATTCACAGAAGATAGCATTACATAGCCTTCTCTAATTTGCATTTTATTGGTCAGTGTTCTCTAAAATAATANCAAAATAGTATCAACAGATGAATCACACTTGAAACATGAAGAACATGGTAGTTGTTTTGATCTAAGTTACTATCAGAAAAATATTGCTCACATTTGGGTTGAGTCTTTCCTTATCAATTAAGGCAATTATGAAAATTTGTCAATGGTAGCTCTCTCTACTCAGATATTTCTAATTTGTTGCAAGTTGGCATTAAATGTAACCATCACAATCTTACCATTGTCAACTTGACACACAAACATACATGCCATTTTAAAAACCATAGACTTCCACTCCTAGAGCCCCAATTCACATTTTATTTCATAATATAAACCATTATAAATATTTAAATGATTTGATAATATTTAAAAGTATGAAGTCTACTTTAATAGGTTTCCCAAATTCTTAAAAATCCCTGTACTTTAAAAGTCTTAAGTTTCTTAAACATTGAAAAGTTTCTGTTCCTCAGTAAGCCTCTCTGCTAATGCAGCAATCTAAATCAGACCAAATCAACTGAGAGGATTGAGGTGGAGCTTCCACTAGAGCATTCCAGACTCTTTGGGTATATGGATGCCAGCCTCGGGTGAAGTTTCCACCAGTACATCCCAGACTGTTTTGGTATGTGGATGCCAGGGGTTGGAGTGGAGTTTCCACCAGAACATCCCAGACTCTTTGGGTATATGGATACCATGGGCTGGGGCAGAGCATCCTAGAACAGTAAGTTTCTATGAAGATAAAACCAAATTATGTACTTCCATAATAGTACCAAGTAAGTTAGTATTATTATTGCAAAAGAGAAAAAATAGACCACCAGTCCAAAGCAAATCAAATCTAACAGAACAAATGCCAAAATTTCCAGCACCCAGGACTTGGAGTGTCATCTTCTAGGCCTCAAAAAGCTTGAGAAGGAAAACCCCTTAAGCAATGCTTACTCTTCTAATGTCCCATAATGTAACTATGATGGTACAGATTTACAACACTTTTCTGCTAAAATTTTCTCAAATGGTGTTCTGTTACATAATAAAAAAAACTCCACAAATATCTATTTAATGTATGGCCAAGCGTATTTTTAACAAACATGAGAAAAACATTCTTGCCATTATAAACCTCATGTCTGTAGCTGTCATGTGCCCTTAGCTAATATTTATGACTACCTTACTCTACTCTCCATTCTGTATTTCCTTCACCTTCACCAAGCACTTCAGTGGGTCTTGGTTCTTTTTCTCAAGGGTGAATCATACACTCATCCTTGAAAGGTCTGTTTTGTTTTTGTTTGTTTTGTCACCGTGGTTGTGTTGTGTTGTTTGAAGTTTACAATTGACCTTAACCACAGGACAAGGTAACACCAACAATTGTCCTAAAGGTTCTACTGCATGCTAGACATAGGTTTTTTACCTCAATTTTGGAGAAGGAGTCTAATCCCATGCTACCCACAGTAGTCTGTATCAATCCCATCTCCTAGCATTGTTATTCATTTGTTAACCAATTCACTCAATGGCATTATGAATATAAAACAACAGGAGGAAGTCTTAGTTTCCAGGGACTGGCCTCGGGGCAGAAGTATTTATCCTCCTGAAACCCAATTGCCTAGGCCCCTATATCATAATGTTGTGGGAACAGGAACCAAAACTGGATCAATAGAGGTGACGCAAGTGGCGCTATTCCCATTCTCACCCCTTGGCTCCTGGAACCTTGAATCCTGGTTACAGGAGAAAGAGTACCATATATTCGACACTGGATCAAGTTTATCTATCAGTGTTTTGCATTCTTTGTCTGGAAGTTCTAAGTCACCCTCTTTAAGGGCCATTACCGTAAGCTTGATAATATTTTGAAGGGATGTGCTGTTTTGCTTTATGCGTGTGTGCATTATTTTTGTTCTGCACTGTGACTCGTACATCTGGAATCAGTATATTTGTTTAGTTTTTCTTCCATTTCCCTTATTTCTTTTTTCAAAATTTGAGTCACTTTTCTTTTTTCACTTGAGGCATCTGCTACATCCAAGAGAAATCTGATTCGTAGCAAGGTTGGCAAGCTGTTTGTCTTTGTGAAACTGGTACTCTGGAGCACAGACTCTATCCTTAGCCTTCCTATTAAATGTCAGCTACTGTCTGCAGTGTCAACACATCTCTGGCTGCTCTTCACCTCCACTGTCCTCTTATGTGGTTCTCTGCACTCGACCTTGAGTCAGACTAGACCCACTCCTGCTTTGAAAGCCTTTGTTGTGGATTTTGCATATCAGGCAACCCACCCTCATTCAGCTGCAGCCTGTTCTCTGCTTCTTTGGTCTCTGTTGTATGTTCTGAGCTGCATGTTTGAGCTCTCTTCCGTTAGAAAGCACTGCACCCTCGCTTCTTCTCCAGTATCCCCTGTATATTGTGGGACCCCTCCTGATTTTTTTTCCTTATCTTAACCATAACAAGATAAGATAAAAACACAGGGCACTGGGTTTTAAAATTCAGTGAATTGGAATTTAAAACGAAAGCTGTGCGCTTTTAGGAGAATTGTGTATAAATGCTGTTTTGATTTTTGAAGAGGACAATACAATGCCAAGATGTCATTTCATTAAATCAAATACCGTTTTGATTGCTTCACATTACAGTTTCGGCAGCGTCATCATCACAGTTGACAAGTCTTCAACAGAAAATTATTGTAAAGGTTTTATTTCAAATTTCTTAGTATTAGGCTTGAAGTCTCTGTACAGATAAACAAACCAATGCATGGATGCTGTGTGTGCTTAGATGTGTGTATTGAGATGTGAAACACTTTGGAAAATTGAACAATCTGTTTTGTAATGTGAAGAGCCACCAGCTAATTGAATTTTCATATATGACTTATTTTTGTTCTTTCTTGTTTTTTTAAATAGAGTCTGCTTGAAAGAGCATGGAGTAGCAATGGAGAAATCAGTCTGGAGTAAATGAAATGTTACTTCAGTTGTTTTTGAAGGATTATCATCATTGCCTGGTACTGTAAGGAATCTGCATTTACTTTGTGCTTCTTTCAGGAATTTAAAGCAGATTCTCAATGAGTTAATTAAAAAGGAATATCCTTTTCATAGCTACTCTTTACTTTTCCTCAAACTCAGCCTCCCACAATGTTAACCAAATTGTAAAATAGCAAAAGGCTTTCACTACTGAATTTCTTGTGCTAATTAGGCACAGAGTATTTTCTTGTCCATGTAAATGTCTTACATATGCAAGCTCCAATTCAGTAGGTTTAAATTAAAGAACATGGATGTAAATATAAGGGAAAAATTTGCTACACTGTGGGCTATTTTCTATTTCTTAGTTTTATACACATGCAAATACACAGGCACACATTTCACAAAAAAAAAAAAAACAGGTTTTAACAGATATTATTTGGAAAGAAAGGAGAGATGCAAAGCATATTTTTATAAATATTCTGGGAAAACTACATTGATTGGCTTATATTGTTAATTATGTAACCAGGTTTTTGTGACAGTTTTCAAAAACTCAAGGTACATCCAGACAAGGGGGTTCAAAATGGTAGTTTAAATTAAATTGCCCCTGTAATGCTGGTTCAAAGAAATAGAGGGCCATGGCACATGTTCTATGTTAAGACAATCTATTAGTGATATTCCAGGTATGTTGAAGTCATGTATTTTAGTGATGTCATCTGTTTAGCTCTAAATAAACAACATTATAATGTAACATGAGGTACAGTGTTCTTATTGTGTTGCTCATTTTCAGCCCACAGCTAGAAGTAATAAACAAATAAGGTAAACTTAGAGGTAAATAAGTATATTCATATGGCTAGATACTGTTAAATAAAATACAACAGGAATTTATCATCATATGTTTTTCCAATAGAAGGAATTTGTAAGCAAATGATTTTTTTTCTAATAAAAATTCTCTATCATTATGGATCATTTCCTTTGCTTTTATTTACAAATGTGATTGTTCATGCAAAGAAGGATGAAATCTTTTCTTTTAATACTAAGTATGGAAGTCCCTTTTCTGGCCATTAAGTAAACTATTTTATATCTTTTAATTCATAAAATTCTAGTACTATAAAGTAAGACAAATTTGTACATGCATAACCAATTTACGTGCAATTCCAAAGTCTGTAGTTAATACCAATTGTGATGCAAGAAAGCAAAGGTGAGACTAATAAGTAAGTCCTAGAAGATGTGTTTATGTTGGAATGTTTTTATTGTCAGCTTTATAACAATAAATCCATGGTGCTTCAATTCCTTCATTTCATCTTACATTACTATTACCAGAACACAAATAGAAACAAAAAGGAAAAGGGAAAATAAATGAAAAGTTTGGTGCCCTTAGACAATTCCAGCTATTTGTTGATACTATTTCCTTACTTATATTTAATTTGTTTTTCTCTGTTGCTGGTGTTTTGAATTGATAAATACAACTGGTAGACAACTAGAGAGGTATATTATTTTATGGCATCCTTTGTGATAATTATGTTGTAAGTACTTCTATTTCCTTTTATAAATAAATAGTTTAAGTGCCCTTTGAAAAAAGTTCTGAATATTTTAGAAGTCTTAAAACATATACTCATGTTTCCTTTTCTGTGAAGTACTAACCATGATTGTATTCTATCATAGCTGTGCTAACTATTGTAATTCTGAGCACTAAAATACATGATGTAGACACAAGTAAATGAGAACTATTAACGAAAATGTCAAGTTTTTAAAATTTCTTTTAATAAAAATAACATTTAAAAAAGGCAGGTAGAGTAGTATAAGAGAAGAAGGCTGATCAGTCGCTGTTGGATTATAATATACAGCTCAACCATTCTTTATTTTAGAAGATAAAATCTGAATGGCAGATAATAGAGGGAGCTAGAAATTCAACTTTATTCCTTAAAATGTCTTCAACACTTGCAGAAGTATCAATTTAGGTGAGATCTACTCATGAGGATGCATTGAAAATGTTTTGGAATGTTTAAGATCCCATTGTGTTGACACTCTCAGCATCAACTGTGTAGCATAGCCTGGGAACAAGTGTAGCAGAATTGCTAAAATCAAGTCTCAGGTATGAAGAGGGACTTATGACACCCTAGTGATTACAATTTTCTCAAATGTGTAGAAACTCAACAGTCGCTTACATAATGGCCATAACATTGTCTTGCGACAGGAAATGGTATAAGAAAGCTTTCTTTCTGTTGAATTTCACTTCGAAAATAACTCGTTATTAATTCCCATGCCTTGCTTGTGTTTAGTAATAAAGATAAATGGTCCCTTCTTTGAAACTTGTGCTTGGATCTTTCTTATTTTTATAATAAATTCTATAAAGTAATATTTGTTACAGATCAAAGAAATAAGCCCCAATCATTTCACTTCATTGGTTATGTCCCCCCCTCCAGCAGACCTTAGCTTAATATAATCAGCAAACATTCTGATCATAGCCCAGTAGATGTTTTTCATGTTGTTTTTTTTTTTGTTTGTTTGTTTGTTTTTTGTTTTTTTTTTTGTTTGTTTGTTTGTTTGTTTTTTTTTTTTGGTCTGTGGGTGCTGAATTTTGTAGTAAAAGATAGCATCAATCTCTAGGCAAAGAGTCCAGTCTTCTTGGATTCTAAAAAGAATCTTATCTAGGACAGCATTACACTTACGGTATATAGTCAGATTTCAATGTAAGCGTTCCTTTTACTGTAGTACTTGATTGCTTTAGTCTGAAGCTCTCCAAAACTGAGCTATTTTGTTGACTAGCACTTGATTTCTGAAGTGGATTAACAAATACATCTAGTCAGGGAATTCTGCATTTTCTATAAGTCAGAAGTTTTCACAAAGAATATAACATCCCAATATCATAAATCTCATAGTTTTATTTTTAAGGACTTGTTCCTCTTGCCTTTGCTTAAGCATTTCCACAAATCTAGAATATCTTCATCTTCTTCTTTATTTAGGTTCTGTCCATCACTCCAAATAGCCCTAAATGCAGTGTATACCTTGGACATTGTAGATATCCTCTCTTTTTAAATGTAATTTTCTTTTTTAATATTCTAATATAATTATTTAATTTTCCCATTTTCATTTCCTCCCTCCAAATCCACCCATGTACTCCCATATTTTTCTTTCAAATTCATCATCTTTGTTTTTTTTTCAGAAAAGGTGTTGTCTGCTCATTTATGGATCAGCCCTCATTAGACCACACATTTGATGTTTTTAGACAAAAGTCCAATGTAAATTTATGAGATTTCATAATAAGACTTTAACAACTTACTTTAATCTAGTAAGCATTATGTTCAAACATTGTGATTTGTTATCTAAGTTACATTTTAAAGTGTTTAACTTTGTTTATGTTCTTCATTCATTTGATAGGTCATCATATATATTTGATATCTGTCTTACATTAGGGTAGTACATTAAGCTCAAGATTTAGAGACAGTTATTGGTAAGTAGAAATTCTGATTTAGAAACATACTATGTCTAGTAAGTTACACTCCCTTGTGTTTTTATTAAACTTTTTAATGCCTATAAAGAAATCATACTATTGACAAAAATTTTTCAATAGATTTTAAAAGTTCTAGTTACTTATGACTTCAAGGACACTGGGTCACAACTGAGCACAGGTTCCTACTTTGGATGGATATGCATTTATAAGATGGGAATGAAATTTTTACCCCTATTGTAGAATTGCTCACTATTTCACCCAAGTAGATACACAGTCATTAATCCTGGAAATCAATTTTAACATATTTATATGTCGTTTTCTCATAAAATACACATGTAGATGTTAAAATAGCAACTATAATTCCCTCAAGTGGAGTTTTATTGTATTAAAATTTGTTTTTCAATGTTGTTTTTAAAATGTTTGTCAGATTTCCAGATACTTCTGCAGTACTATTCCAAAACTGTGATTCCCTATATCAGTACATACAGAGAACCAGAGAAGATGAATACAAAATTCTGAAATCAGTGTGATAACAACAGAATTCCTTAGCAAAATAGTAAAATTTAAAAGAATGAAGAGGCTGTAATATGTTCATGTGCTGAAAATAATTTTAACTCTCCTCCTACTCCCTAAATATAACCAGAAGACACAAGAACTGAAGACTGGTGTACATTTCAAATGTGTATGTGTGTGCTGGGTGGGAGTGGGGTAGAAATAGAAACAAAGGCAAAAAGAGAAAAATGAAAAGGTGGTCCTTCTAGGTATTTCACTTAGCTTGGTAATGAATTGGCTTTCACCTGTGTTGACAAAGAACACTTGAGTCTTTCTAGTCACTTGGTAGATCAAAGAAAAGTAATACAACACAGAAACTCAAATGTTTGATTTTTCTTCTCACATATGTATTTCAAAACAAAAACAGGCTTTCCAAATAGAGGAATTTGGTAAGTTTCATGTGTGCTGCAGCTACTCTGTTTCAAACTTCTGTTTAGATTGGATCCAAATGCTTCATTGACAGACATGGGCACATCCAAATAGTTACTTCGGGATGAAGTGATTCACACTGAAGTTTGACCCACAAGGGCAAGAGAACAGCAAAGTACCTTGGATAACAGACAGCTAACTCTACTTTGCTCCAGATCATTTAGTTGAATAACAAAAAGCAAAAAAAAAATGAACAATAAAACCTATTTTCTGATAACTTCAAAGCATTCTTCCCTCAGCATGTATGCCAGCTTTCATGACACAAGAATCTGAAGCCTGTACTTTTTATATTAAAAGGTAAGGAAGCAATCTAAGCATTTAGTCTTTATTTCAGAAGCCTTCCACAAATCCAGATATACAAATATCTAATATAGGCAAGCATGATTACTCAGTGGGAAGAAACTGAACCCCTCTGTACCCTAAGGTCAGTTTTTAGAAGTTGAATTTAGGAGTTAGAATACAAGGAAGACCAACTGTGTTAGAAGCCATAATCATACTCATAAAACATGAATATGTGCACATAACATACATTGTCAAGCATGTGTTTATTTCCATTGCTTTACATCCGGCAGTCCAGAAAGTCTCCAGATTATAAGAACATTTTACTGTTTCTTTTTTGTTCATTTTAGAAACAAGCAGAGTTAACAATGTGTTTTACTGTGAAATATTTTAACAAAAGTTTTGAAAGATATGGTACTTTATATTTATGTACGGTACATAAATAATTTTAATCCTTATTGCAATATGGCACTTTATAAAAAAGTAGCACTAAGAATGGAATATAAAACCAAATATCATTGTAATTATATTTTAATATTATACCATATCACCCAAGGTGAAGCCCATATGAAGAGGGACAGATTTCTTTAAAACAATATTCAATACATGGATTTCTCTGTGTATGAAAAGAATTATCATCTTGTAACCATATATCGTCTTATAAACTGTACCATATAACCTTTCTTTGTATCCAATCTCTGTCTCCCTTTATAGAAGTACTGTTTTCCTTTTTCAAGTGAAGAAGAGACCGCCTTGAATTTTGAAGGATAGGCCTCTCTAAAACATATTGCAAATGAGCTTTCATATTAGTGCAATGAATAAATATTGCCTTTTATGTCATATATGTAATTCTGATTCTCTGAAAAAAGTAAGAGTATTTTAGCAGTTGTCAATAATTATAAAAAGTGCCTTCTCACTGAACACAAACCTATAATTTGGTGGTAGGAGATATGCTAATATGGTAAACCATAGTGTTCTTTTTCCTTTACCTGTGGCAACAATAACCTTTGAATTACAGCTGTGCCATTCATCTGGGTCATTGCTCATTTTATCAAAAAATATTATTTATAGACTGAAAGAAACATAATACTAATATGAAGTTTAATCTGAGACAAATAAAGGGACACTTATTAAATAGGGTAATTTGACAGTAACTTTCTTTGTGAGGGTATATGGTATGAAGAAAGCATAATATATAAGTGAAACAAGAGAAAATGGCAAAGCAGAATATTTTCCCATGGTGTGTGATAAAGAGTGAGCCAGGTGCAAGTCCATTGTCCTTTCCTTGCATTATAGCTTTTTGACAAGTGTGCCCGGAAAATGACTTAGGAGTGAAAATGAGTACCCTTGCTTGAATACATGATATATATGTATGTGTGTGTGTGTGTGTGTGTGTGTGTATTATTCAAAATAAAAAGTCAAATAGGAATGCTAAACTAAACCAGTGCAGAGGACACTTTGAAGACAACAAAGTCTATTTATTTTGCTTTATGAAGAATGAACTATCAATCTGTATTTACTTGGAAAAATCAACTTTTCTTTCCTCCCTCAAAAAATGCTATTGGCTATCTAAAGTATCCCTGAGAAATCTACTGAAACTTGAGATTATTTTTCTATTTCTTAATGGAGTTTAAAATAAGTAAAGAATTTATAACTGAATACTTTCTACATCAAAGGTAACTAAAGGACATGCATTTTGCTTCCATTTTACCTCTGTATATCAGATTCATTTTAGTGATATGGAGAGTAGTAGATTGGGGTTGGAGGGTAGAGAGAATAGGGGAGAAGGGAAAATGATCAACTAGAACAAATTATGTTTAAAACTGCCATAATGGAACTTAGTGCTTTTTATGCTAATGAAAACATAAAACATAAGGAAATGATTTGGATTCAATTTATTTACAAAGATAGGAGAGTATATTAATTTAATTTCTGGCTGCAAGTACAAGGTATTCACTACATAAAATTGCAAGAAAACAAGAAATATAGGGAGAAATAATTTGTTTGCTTATAATAAAACATTGCTGAGTGCTTTTTGTTTAAAGAAATATTAAAAGCATTTTTTAAACTATTAAGTAAAAATATTAACATTAAGTTTTTGTATGTACTACTTACGGTTGGTATTTGAATTTTCTGAATATCCTACAACACAGGAGTAAAGGAAAACAATTATTTTTAAATCATGAGTCTATTATCATCTATTCATTTGGTTTTAGGAGATAGGCTAATACTACAAACCTCGGCATTCTTTCCCCTTACTTGTAGCAGCAATAACTTTTGAATTACAGTTGTGCTGTCAGTCTGGATCATTGCTCATTTTACCATGAGAAATATTATATAAAGACTCAAGGGACAGAATTATAAATTCATTTTTTATTTGAAAACAGTTTATTATATTCAGCTGTGCATGGCACTATTTGCGTTTTATGTGCCACATGAAGCTGAAGATAGAAAAGTCTGTGAGTTTGAACAGCCCAAGATGCTTCTAAGTGTTGTATAAACAAAAAGCACAAAACAAGGAAACTGCCATACATCGGTATATGTGATGAGATGGTTTTATATGACAATTACAATGATACACAACTGACTGTGCATGTGTCATAAAAAGTTTGATTTTTATTTTCTAAGTAAAGAGAAGAGATGGAAAGTTCCTTTCCTTTTTTTCTGCTCTTTTCTAATGAGAGATCTGATCAAAACAGCACACTTGTAAACATTCGATTTCTTGCCCTATTTGTGGTACTGCATTAAACTAGCAAGGAGTCTGAAAGCAAACAGACCACTTAGGAAGTAATTCTCATGTGAAGCATCAGAATGACAATGGTGCTGCCAGTGTACAAACACAGAAAGAAAAGTCAGCCAATTCCAGTGGCTGCTACAGCTGCAGCTTGAAACTGGAACAAGAAAAGGATGGAGTGTTAGTTAGCCACGGAGGGAAGTGAAAGGAAACATTTTTTTCAAGTTAACTTCAAAAGCTGGTAATACTGTCTTTGATAACAGCAGCAGAAAAATTGAGTGCCTCTGTAGATGCCTTGGTGCTGGTGTTGAGTTTCAGTTTTAGTAGAAAAGTTTATGAGAAAGAAAAAAAAAACAAATTCCAGTGTTTCCGTAATTTGGCAATGCATTTTAACAAAAGGACCAAGGCCTAGGGATTAGAAGCTCCTGTCATATTCGGAGGCCCATCAACAGCCACTTCTCTGGGCCTCCTTTTCTGTGTCAGCAGGCTGAGTGCAACCATACTTCTCTCCCAGGGATATTCACTGTGAGGTAGGGCAAGTGATTAGGGCCTCCGGAGAAGGAAGTGGACATAAAATCCTAGCTTCATTATGCTCTGCTCAATAATAACCTACTCACAGGGGAACAATGGCAAGGGTTGAAACATCTGAGAAACTGTGCCTAGAAGAAACAGAATAAGACACTTTTGTGATGAAAACAAAACTGGTCTTTTGAGGAGAGAGGGAAGAGTAAATTCAAAAGGCTCCTCCTCAGTACCTTTTTGGTCATCTTGAAATCTAAAACAATGATGCATGCCTCTAAGTACCCCCTATTCCCTTTTCATTCACTAAGCTCATTAGAACCTAGAATATGAGTGAAATCATATTCTGCGGGTACCTGGAACAGATGCAATGAAAGGGGCAAAATTTAATTAGATGTTCTTTCACTTTTGCAAAGGCCACTTGGATTTTTCTCTGTAACACAATTGTACTAACCTTGCTTTCTGTAGAGAATGCTGCTTTTTATTTTCTTAAATTGATACAAAGAAAAAAAGCATTTGCTTTTATACTACTGTTTAAAATTTGCATTAAATTTTCTGTGGGAAAAAATAATAAGTTTTTTTCAAATATTGGAAGAAATTACTAGGATTGGAGATTTTTCCCACTTTCTTTTTCCCATTATTTATATAAACTCACCTGCTGATGTTTTACAAAACAGAAATAAACTGATAAAATTATACATTCAATCAAGAGAATAAGCATATCCACAATTATGATCCAAAAGATCACCTAGTCCTTTATCTGAATTATTTATTTTTCAAGTAGATTACCTAATTAAACTCATCCAGTCTTTTCCAGGAGATCTCCAAAAAACACATCAAATCATTCAGGCTTGTTCCAGTTTCCCAAAATGCAAAGAAATCATAAAAGACCACATGATTTCTAAATATGTGCTGTCAAGTAAAATCAGCTGAAACAACAGAAGTTGACTTCTCTCTCCTCTGTATGTTTCTTCTGGTACAGAGGAGAAAGCTAGAAAATGGCAAGTTACATTTTCATAAGCAGTGCATCGGGTCACAGTCCGGTTTAAAACTCAACAGGAAATCCACAAAAAAAATTGCAAAAATCTAAAGCATATTCGTGTTTAAAAACCAAAGGGATTGATGCTCTAAAATATTGAAGGTGAAATGGGAGAGTGTCCGAAGATCACATATTTGGAAGTTTATCAGAAATTTTACAACTAAAAGCGTTAATATTATAACTTGCAGCAACGATCTAGAGTGAAAATAGACTGAGTTTTTGAAAGTGTTAAGTATATAAAATATTGGAGATAGAAACTTCAACAACAATAACAACTTCTCTAGATACTGCATCAGTCTTGTTTTGTTTTTAAATTCACAATAAAAATATGCAAACCCATCCTAAGGCTTCCTAGATTAAGACATATAATAAATGCAAAACAGGAAGACTGGGATCAGCTTTCAGAAGAATATTTATTTAGTCCTTTGGCTGGAGTTTAAAAATGAAAAGGCATTCATATCATTGCTATCCGAGTTGTGGGATGATTTTATAAACTAAATGAAAATGCCTCATTTGTTTAAGTACAACTCCTGTCTCACCAAAATATGCCTTACTTTATTTCTCTGAGGTAGCATCATGCATGGATCTCAAAATAAGTAGCTCTTTAGTGTGCTGTTATTTTGTGGTGAATAGGTCACAAAGAGCTCTGATTATAGGGCTGCATGGTTCAGCAGTCAAGGTGTCAGGCTCAGAGACTTAGGAAGTTAGACTAACCTATTAGAATCACATTCTGTTTTCTATGTGCAAGTAACTTCCAGGGTTCAAACACTTCCCTTTAGTTTAGTGGTACTCCAAAATCACTTCCTTTCCTTTATTCTTTCACTTAACAAACCATAAAATTAACACAACCAATTTTAAAAGTGGCCACATTATCTGATGTTTTAGACTTTTTCACTTTTATTTATTTCATTTTGGAAACAGGGTCTTGCTCTGTATCACAGGATTTCTGGAGTTTACAATCCTAGTGCCTCTGTTTCTGGAGTAGCTGACTATTAAATAGAAAGGAAAAAGAATTCATGCGGTAATCAAATAAGTGGAGCCTGGTGCTGAAGAGCGTTTATTTTATAATGTGAGATAATTCTGTGCGGTGTAAAGTAGCTCTCCTTCCTTGTCTCAGAACGGGCTTACCTTAGAGATATTTTACTTAAGCCAGGGGAATGTGGTCCAGTTTCTCGCAAATAGTTTCCACAGACTCCCTGGCATTCTAAATCCTGAGCATGTGCCTAAAAACACACATGACTGTGCATACATTGCTGCATATGGTAATTCATTGGAATCCGCTGAGGAAAAACAATCTAGTTTCTACTGGGAGCCAGAAAATCCTTAGAATTAAGGCAAATAACACAAAAAACTTTCTGCCACAGCCCAGAGGCCTCTAATGATTTATTAACACTGTGCCAGCCAAGAGCCAGGGGCAGCACAGGAGCTACTCATTCTAGAACTTTATTTATCCTACTTTGGAAAATTATAGGATACACAGGGGGAGAGTTCTAGTAGTACATAGATTGGCTAGTTCCTACAGAACCTTATTTCTTCTTCATAACCCATGTTTCTTATTTCTAGTTGCTTCTCAAATAATTGTCATTAGGGCTTATCTAATAATAAGGACATATCGGCTATTGAGTAGTATTTTTACAGAAGATAACATATAAGGGGGAGCAGTAAAACTATGAAATGCTAAGATATTTGTTCTATAGCTGTTATTCATGTTCCATTTTCCTCATAACACATATTCCATAAATATAACCTGTCAAGGCTGGCTCTGCGTAACCAATGCAGATTGCCACACTTGTGGAATAAAGAAGATCTTAACAACTTGACAACTTGAGGTGACTTGGTGACAAAGCTAATTTAAGTTTGTATAGATTGTCTGTAGCAGATACAGTAACATTCATGTCAGTACAGGTATAAATTCCACTGGAAGACACCATGAAATATACACAGTTTCAGATTTATGCTTGTTTTTCTATTTGCAGTCTTTCTAACATAGTACACCTATTCAGTGATTTAATCTTTATTATGTTTGGCCAAAAGACCTTCTATTAACTTTTATTCTCTGATGTGTTGGGCCTTATCTAACAATATTGGTTGAAGTTTTCCTAATTTATTTCATCTTTTCTATCTAAGAATTTAAAAATCCAAAGCATGTGTATGATAAAAGGAGGTATATATAGGGCAGAAATATTGCTTGGTTGCTACCATACCTGATGATTTGAATTTAATCCCTGGACTCCATATAATTGAATAAGGGAACCAATTCCTTCATAGTCCCCTCTGATCTCCACACTGCCATTATGGCAGACAAATACGTGTGTGCACGTGCGCGCGCACACACACACACACACTCTCAGATAATAAATTATAAGGAATCTAGGGTTGAAAATGTAGCCCAGTGGCTGATCACTTGCTGAGTATATACAAGGCCTTGTTCAAGGTTTCCAGAATGACCAGTACCACTGTTACAAATGTTTCCCCACACATTTTGAGAAAGTTGACGACACCCTCAAAACAACTTGTTCTATCTCTCTTCTGTCATCTATGATCTAGCTGTCTATCCATCTATCATCTGTCTAGTGTAGTATCTGAGAAAATATCATCTTTTGGTAACTCAGGCCTAAGTTTTAGCTAGAAACATAAGATATTTCAAGTGAGGCCTCTAAAGTCTAGAAAATAAGTAGCTCTGATCTTTTCAAAAGAGTTGCCTTATATCACTATCAAAGAGAGTGCCTGATTTAATCATTCTTTATCCCCTGACAGCTCAATTATCACATATTCAGAAGGAATGTGAAATAAAAAGCACGAGGACATATATGTGGAAGCCTCAAGCCCTCTGAGAATTTCTGTGTACAGACGAACTTTGTTTGATACAAGCAGATTCCTCACAAAGCACATTAGGGCAGACCATAAAATACCATTGTATAGATTTTGAGGGAGTGCTAATGGAGCAAATATCCTACTGACAAATGGAATGAAACACTGTAAATAAATGACTTAACTGCCATTAGAATAGGGTATATGTTTTAGGGAATATGATTTCATCCAAATAGAGGAGGCTTAGCTTAGACTACTGACTGCCTGTATTTAGTCATTTTCTTCTTGGGCACACAAGGGGTAGTCAATCCAAATTACCCTTCCTATACAACTCTCTCCTTGTCTCCTGCTTTTTGTTTGCCTATTCATCCCTTGTACAAAGCCTAGCCTATAGAAGGAGTGGCTTGGGGGCGCCCCGAGGCATCTCACAACAATGGCTTTGAGTCCTCCATTTAACTCTTCAACTGATTAATATTCTGTGTAGCCAGAAGCCAGCCTGACTCAGGGCCTTGGCTTAAAGAGCAGATGGATTATGGCCACTGCTCCTCAATTGATTCATTATTTAGGCCATTAATTTTCTTCTCACCAAAAACATCTGGCGTCTGATGCTTGGGGATAAACTGATATTAGCTGCAAGCAAGTTTAATAACAGGTTCATCATCTATGATTGCAGGTTAAAACCACAGACAAGTTCAGAAAGCATGTATTTCAAAAGAAAGGACACAGTATAAACAACTTCATTTAGAGACAATCTAGGAGAAGAAATTCAGTTTATGCTGCTATTTTTTTTAGTAATATTCTATCTACTTTTTAGCATTTTGACATTACAGGTCATTGTGCATACAAACTTCAACATGTAATAGACATATAAAGTGGATTAGTAAACTGTCACTCCTTCCTGAAATTGCCCTTAGGACCAGGTGATAAAATAATAGACAAATAAAATCACTTTAAGGTTGCAGGATTGTTAAGGATAATTGGAATAAGAATATTTTTGTATTGCAAGACTTTTCATGTTTAATAGCCTTATGTCTCTACTTTCAGATATTAGTAACTCACATTTTTATCAACCATATTTTTGCCAAATATGTAAGTGGATGTTTATTGCAAATATGCTAGCCTCTCTCTAACTTCCTCTGAAATGAAAACTTCTATTTTTAAATGTTTGTTTTTGAGAATTTTATCCCACCAAAAACCTAGTTTGAGGAAGAATTCTACTATTCATCATTTACAGCTTTAGAATAAATGTGTCCTGCCTCCAATAGAAGATTTGCTGTCACAAACTACTGTTTTACTGGGATCTGAAAGGTCTCTGGCAAAGGTGTTATTAAAGGCATAAAATATGCACACAATGTGTGGGAAACATACACATGTATATGTATGTATGTTTCTGTCACTGGATACTTCCTGCCATCCCTGAGAACTTACGTATATGGATAGCTGGCTAGCCTGCCTCTATGTCTTTCAGCAGGCAGGTGTTTGGCACCAATCTATAAGAAGGCAAATGCCCAGCTTGGTTGCCAAAAACAAACAGTTGTGTGGGTGGGCCTAGCATGACATTCACAACAGGCATCTGGCTTGGACCATCCCTGTGGGCTATAGCTTCAACATGTTTTCTCCCACTACTCCTCTGTCCCATGCAATGCTTGCTGGAAAGCTTCCCAAAGGTGAATTTTCCAAGAGGGGTGAATGAGCCTGCACCGATCAGCCTCAGGTTTGTAAACCAGCACGCCCTCCAACTCCTAATTCATCAGAAGCTAGGAGGCAGAGACAAGAGCCATTTACTAAGCTAGTGAAGTCTCTATAGAAATGACTGGTTATTTTAAAGTCTGAAACCCAAGCACGTAGAAAATTTATTTAAATGTATTCTAAAGCAAATAAACTCTTCTCTCAATTTTCTTTGAACCATTCTAAAAGGGATCCTGCCTCTTCTCTCTTTATATTTCTCTTCTTCTCTCTCCTCAGCAATGTTGTTATAGATTGGTTTTCTTTTTAAGGAAGAATAAAAAAACATCTGGTTATGTGCAACACAAAAAAAAAATGAGGAAGATAAAGGAAGGAGCAAAACCAAGTCTGTCTTTCACGGCTAAAGTCCAAACAAACCAAAAACACTTCATGGGGCATTTTAATAATTGGAGTGGTCAAAGTAATTTCTGAGGCTAAAAAAAAAAAAAAGTTCAGCTAGCACCCCATACCCACAAGAGACGACATTCAGGGAACTGTTGCAGAGTTGATAAACTGCCTTAGAACTGTAAGGATGTGCAGTTTCTGGGTTTTGTGATTTCACAGACCAGTTCAGCTTTGAGAAAATATATCTTTTACTAAGTCAGGGTTGTAATTCTTTATTCTGTCAAACAGCTTAATGTCATCTACCGATACCTTAACCTGATGCAACAAAGGTTATTTTAGCCCCCAATTAAGATATAATGGCCATGACTTCAGAGAAAAATCCATTTATTATTATACTATTAGTCATTTAGTTGTTCTTATTTCCTGTGGCACTCATATTTTAACACACACATGAAGAGCTTCTGGCATATAATTTATCTGAATTTTGAAGAATACCACAGAAAACCTCTTTTCCAAAGCTTGTGTCTCTCTTTAGTGTCTTTTATAAAGGACTCAATTCTTGGTGCCTCCAATAAATATGCTGCTTTTAAACAATAATTTTATCAGTTCTTTGAGAATTTCATACAGTGTATTTTAAACATATTTACCAACCCCATCTCTAAATTCCCCCATAACCACTCTCCTATCCCTTGCCCCAGTTTTGAGATTTCTTTTTTCTTTCCCTGTGAAGTTCAGTTAGCTTTAGTAATGGGGTTGACCTTACATATATGATCAACTTAACAAGGGTCACATCATTAAAACAAACTGGTTCTCCCTTTTCCAGAAGCTATCAAACATCAATGGCTTCTCAGTTGTGCCCACTTCCCTTTCCACCTCTGTGCTAGGTTTTTGTCTGGATGGAGTTTTCACACAACTTGTACATGCTCTCACAATTGCTGTGAGTTCATAAGCACTACTGCTATGTTGTATCTAGAAAACACTGTTTCTTTGATGACCCCACTCTGGATCTTACAATCTTTCTGATTCATTCTGCTTTCAAGATTATCCTTGAGCCCTGATGGGAAAGGCATAGAATTACTTGAAAGTTAGCAAATTTTACTTGAAAAAAATTGAAGAAGTACTGGTTGTAGACAAAGGTGACTTTAACCATCTTCAGAATATAGAACACAGTGTGAGAGGAAAAAAGCCTTTTCATGTTCCAGCTGAATTCCTTAAGATTTATCATCCTAGCTGGGCAGTGGTGGCGCATGCCTTTAATCCCAGCACTCGGGAGGCAGAGGCAGGCGGATCTCTGTGAGTTCGAGACCAGCCTGGTCTACAAAGGAAGTTCCAGGATAGGCTCCAAAGCTACAGAGAAACCGTGTCTCGAAAAACCAAAAGAAAAGAAAAAAAGAAAAAAAAAAGATTTATCATCCTCAGCTATATTCTAAGGATTATGAATGGGCTACTGATTCCCAAGTTCATTTGTAAGCCGATTGTTTTAAATACTATCTTTTCTCTGAATTGAGACTGAACATAGAATTAAACATATTGGTCAGAATCAATATTGTTAATTAAAATACAAATTATTCTGCAATATTATTTCCTAAGTCTGGCAAACTTAGTAGGATAGCATAATGCTAAATAGCATACACCAGTATCTGACAGATTGTGGTTCAAACTGTAGTTACAAAGCCTTGGTAAAATCACTTTAATGTTTCTGTGTCTCTGTGTTTAACTGTAAATGAAGAAGGTGATGTTCAGATCACCAAGCCTTCTAAAAATCAATTAGGTCATCCATGTAAATTGATTAGTATAAATCACAAATTGTTGCCAGTATTTATTTAAAAAAAAAAAAAACTGGCACTATGAGCAGGTTAAGAAGCACAAACTGAAGAGTTTTAGGAAAGAGTTTTGTGAGCACAGTTCTCACCAAGTCCTCTGAATTGCCTGAGTTTCTGAAAGTTAAATTAGTACAAGAGTATTTTCCTCAGTCTTGAGAAGAGCTTTCTTCAGACACTTCAAGTATATACATAATTATATCTTTGCAAATGTAATTTGGATTTATCCTCTGCTCGTTCAGAACCCCAGTGATCTATCACTTCTCATTATGTCGTCAGTCTTTAGTATATGAGCTTTTAGGATCTTTTTAACATTCTCTGCCTTATACACCCATAAATACTTGATAGGTCCCCCAGCATCACTGTACCATGCAATCGGGGCTCCATTAACAAATATCACAGAGTAATATCAAGGACAATTCAGAGAAATTTATTTTACAAATTTCTGGAAACTAGGAAGTCCAAGATCAAGGTTTTCCTGGTGTTAGTTTCTCTTCAACCCTCCCTTTTTGACTTGCAGATCCTATTGTGTTCTCCCGCCATCCTTATGCATCTACATGCTTTAGTTACCACTTTGATTGATATTAAATAATATGTGAAAAAAACAACAACTTAGAACAGGAAGTATTATCGTTACTCAAAGTCTCAGGAATTTCAGTTCATGATTAACTAATTAATTGCTGCTTAGGATATGGCAAGTTAGAGCATTGTAATACAGAGTATGTACTTTAACAAGCTATGCACCTCATGGCAGCCAGAAAAGCAGAGGTAAACTTATAAGGCGAATCTTCTCATTGCATAATCCCTTTGACACACTTTCTCCCACTAGATACCAATTCCAACTTTCTACCACCTCCCATTAATGACATTAAATGATGAGTGAATCAGTGTTTAATAAATTCACATTATGAGGTACAAATTGTTAGCATATTAACATATGAATTGAAAGATGACAAAATTCAACAGATAATAATCACACAAATTATAAAACACTGGAATCTGCTTCCCATTGCTCAAAAGAGAGAGAGAGAGAGAGAGAGAGAGAGAGAGAGAGAGAGAGAGAGAATTCAGAAGTAAAAGAAGTTTTTTTTTTTTTTTTAACTTTTCTGGTTTTGAAAAAAAATGTTTTCTCTCCAAATATAATACCTTTCCACTGAATGAAAATTTCTTTTTTTTTCCGTTTATTTATTTATTAAAGATTTCTGTCTCTTCCCCGCCACCGCCTCCCATTTCCTTTCCCCTCCCCAAATCAAGTCCCCCTCCCTCATCAGCCCAAAGAGCTATCAGGGTTCCCTGCCCTGTCGGAAGTCCAAGGACCACCCACCTCCATCCAGGTCTAGTAAGGTGAGCATCTAAACTGCCTAGGCTCCCGCAAAGCCAGTTCGTGCAGTAGGATCAAAAACCCATTGCCATTGTTCTTGAGTTCTCAGTAGTCCTCATTGTCCGCTATGTTCAGCGAGTCCGGTTTTATCCCAGGCTTTTTCAGACCCAGGCCAGCTGGCCTTCGTGAGTTCCCGATAGAACATCCCCATTGTCTCAATGTGTGGGTGCACCCCTGGTGGTCCTGAGTTCCATGCTCGTGCTCTCTCCTTCTGCTCCTGATTTGGACCTTGAGATTTCTGTCTGGTGCCTAGATGCCCTTTAATGGAAGAATGGATGAAGAAAGTATGGAATATATACATATTAGAGTACTACTCAGCAGTAAAAAACAAGGACTTCTTGAAATTTGCAAACAAATGGATGGAAATAGAAAACACTATCCTGAGTGAGGTAAGCCAGACCCAAAAAGAGGAACATGGGATGTACTCACTCATATTTGGTTTCTAGCCATAAGCAAAGGACTTTGAGCCTATAATTAGTGATCCTAGAGAAACTAAATAAGGAGAACCCAAACAAGAACATATAGGCATCCTCTTGAATATTACCCTTCATCAGGTGATGAAAGGAAACAGAGACAGAGACACACTGAATGAAAATTTCTAATGTTGTAAAAATATAATCTAAGAGTAATAAAACAATACTGGATTTGTTCTGAGATGTCATTAACCAAATGATGTATATTTATTCTCATTTAAATTGATTTTATTATTAGATTTAAGTTACAAACTATAGATTACAATCCAAAGCATTCCCCAAAGCATGCATATATCTTTATATATTCATAGAAAGAAGAAATTTCATCTCTTCAGTTGGACTCCCAGAGGTTGATTGTGTACCTATGCATCTGCTTCCATTAGTTACTGAGTGAAGGTTCTTTGTTGACAATTAAGGCAGTCACCAATCTGATTACAGGAAAAGGCCAGTTCATGCATCCACTCTACTATTGCTAATATTCTTAGGGTCTTCCTTGTGATTTTTGTCAGAGTTTCCTTGGCACCAAGGGGCTTAAGATCATGATGTAGAAACTCACAGAGTCAGCTGTCATGAGCTATATAGAGTGATAGACTTATAGGAGCTTATAGACTCTAAAAAGATAGCTAGGGAGCCTTAATGGCACTGACCCAGGCCCTTTGCATGTGGGTGACAGTTATGTAGCTTGATCTGTTTGTGTAGCCACTAGCAGTAGGAATTTTTGGAGGTGTTTACAGTGACGTTCAGGATGGTCTTGTTCAATAGAGCCCCACCATTCTGGAAGCAATCCACATGTTTTCATCCTCTGTGGAAACAAGAGAAGAACCTCTTTCCCAAAGCAATATATCCTTAGACCCAAATTTGAAAGTCATGATACCTTTATAATATACATTCTGGTTTAGCTTAGCAGCCCATACAATGAAATGTCTCTCTGTACTTAGCTCCTTCACATTCAAAAAATTCAAAGAAAACACAATAATATACATAATCTATACTCTGAATTTTCCCTTTTTACGTGACTTATTTTTCTTTACTCCTTTTAATCTATGACTATCTGTACTCTGTATTTTGGAAAGACTTTGCCCTTTTTTAAAGCATTAATTTTATTTTATGACTCTCTACACCCTTTTTCTTTTCTCTTCCAAGCCTACATACATTTATCCAACACTGTGACTCATCTGAGTTTGTCTTTATTTCATATCTGTAATTCTTTACTGTACTAGAATACTTTTTAAAATGCTAAACACTTCTTAAAACTTAAGCTGTGCCATTACTATGGTATATACAGTACTTCCTGCTTGCCTGCCATCTAACACTTATGCTATACCATTATTATATTGTTATTTCAGCTTGCCAGCCCAGTCCAGCATGGTGGAGCCCCTCATACCAGCCAATCCACGTTGCCATCAAGCAAGTCACAGCATGCTGCTCACAAACCTCATCCAGATGCTCCATCTCCCAAAGAAGCCAGAGTTCATGCTGGCAGCAGGGCTCAGAAAGTTGGCATTTCAAAATGACATGGCTTTTCTGCTAATGCTGAGTCAGGAAAAACTCTCTTAAAGGAGCCATGCCTCTGCTTGTTTCTAGTAAACTGAGCCCATCTAAGAAAATGCCTCCAGCAAACCATGCTTAACTCCACTCTTTTGTGTCTAGAATTAATTTTTAAGCCTTCTCAGGTTTTAATGTAAGATGTAGTTACCCATATTGGTGTGCCAATCTGTTGGAGGGAGCTCACTTGATGGTTCCTAGGCTCCCAGCTAGCTTATACCCAGAATAATCACACAGAAACTGTATTATTTAAATCACTGTTTGGTCCATTAGCTCTAGCTTCTTATTGCCTAACCATTACATATTAATTTAACCCATTTCTTTTAATCTGTGTATTGCCACGTGACTGTGATTTACTGGCTAAAGTTTCAGCATATCTGTCTCCAGCGGCAGCTCCATGCCTTCCCTCTGACTCTGACCTTCTTTCTCCCAGAATTCAGCCTCACATTTCTTGCCTTCCTAAGTTCTTCTTTGCTATAGGTCCAAAGCAATTTCTTTATCCATTAATGGTAATCACAGCACACAGAGCGGACTCCCACATCAGTCCCTGGCACAAAAACTGGCTTTTTGGAACCTATTTCCTTTGGCAGGATGCCTTGTTCAGCCTTAATGCAAGGGGGAGGAGCTTGGTCCTGAAATACCCTTTCTGAGGAGTAGAAGGGGTGGGTACAAAGAAGGTAGGGGAGGGAACAAGAGGAGACAAGGAGAAGAAGAGGGTAAACTTTGGTAGATATGTAAAGTAAATAAAAGTTAATGACAAAGGGAGAAAACTCATTTTCATTCCTCAAAATCATCTTTTCCTACTTTTCTTTCTATTCCATTAGCCACTGAGAAATCGATGTAATTTTTTACTGTATCCCTTGTTTCTACTTTTCCAGAATGTCAAATAGGTAAAGTCGGTCAATATGTATCCTTTTCATACTAGCTACTTTCAGCTAATAACAATCTTTAAAATTCTTTCAAGTTTCACAGTTTGACAAGACTTAAATTCCTTTAACTGTTGAATAACAACTCCCTATCTGAATGTTGTACATTTTATCTAACCAAACACCTATTGAGAGAAATTTTGATTGCTTCCATGTTTTGATGGATAAATACCATAGAGAATTATTGGTTCATATGATAAAAGTATGTTTAGTTATATATTAGAAACTGATAAAACTTTTATGTTATTTATAATTTATTGTATATTTGACAAATAATAGGAATATAAAGATAACATTAAATTAAAAACAGCACATTGTATATGTACATATAGCTCTGTAGTATGAAACTATTGTTTTGAACACTGGCAGAGCAATACATTATATCCATGTGATATAGGCATACTTTTATTCTGAGACTAAACTAGGACTAAATCTGAGACCTTTCTGACTCCTGTGTATCTTCTGTCAATGGTAACTTGTAATTTTACTATTATGAAAAATCTCCATTGCCAAGAATTAAAAGACTTACCATGTTCTTATTCTAAATGCATGCAAGTCTAAAAAAGATGTGAGCATATGATTTCCCATGGATGTTGCCCCTAAGGGAACACAAATATATCCCTAAAACTTGCTTTGCTTACTTTTATTAGAAATTGAATTATTTTTTGCAAAACACAAAGGAGCAGTGATACTTTAATTTGGTATAAAATTTAATTCACTAATTTGCTTGGTGTCTATGTCAGACTCAGAGTTTTCAATATGTGATTAAAACACTATAAACAATACCATTTTTTAAACTTAGAAAAATGAAAGACTCATAGCAAATATGTTTTGTCGACCAAAGTCTTTCTTTAAAATTTCTTATTCTTTATTAAAAGATCTTTATTGGAGACATTAATTAGCATATTGATTTTCTTGATAAAATATGTAAAGCAAACTAGAACTAAATCACCATTGGGGAAATAATGGTTGTACTAGCATTTCCGTTATTGCTATAAAATGCACAACAAAGACCTAACAAGATGAAAAAGCAATTATCATTTGTTGCTTATAACCTGTGTAAAGCCTGTGTCATTGAATATTTATAATTATTTGACAATGAAGCAGATACATATATCCATTCAGTGTATGTAAGTAAAAAGCAAAATATTGCTGTTAACTTCAAAATATTTTATTTTTATTTCTTGTTTTTGAGTGAATGCATATATGAATGTACATGTGCCATACACACAGAAATACTCAGACATTCATATTGTCATCAAAAACATCATTAAAGAATTGATGTATTTAGCTCTAAAATACAGGTTATAGCAAAATAAACCTTGCTAATTAATAGACTATAACTTCTGAAAGACAGAATCTAAAAGTATGTAAGTACATAAAATTCCACACAAGAACATATTCAAATGAGAATAGAGTTTTCTGTCCAACCTGATATTGTTGGAATAGTGTACAGGTGAGTAGTAAAAATTCAATAATAGGGACAGTCTAAATTTATACTATTTGGCTAAAATCTAGCCAAAAGTATCATAACATTCATTCTTAGAAAGCTTTGAAACTATACCTGATTATGTTTATCAAAACAACCAAAATAATTATGGTCTTCACATGAACTAGCTGTCATTATTTTAAACCCGTTTTTTTCTTTTAAAAAATTTACTTAAATATTTTAATGTGTGTGGTTTTTTGTTTGCACATATGTATATGTACCACATGTGTGCCTGACACCTGAAGAGGTAACAAAAGGTCTTCACTTTGGATCCCTTGGAACTGTAATTATAGATGGTTATGAGCTTCCCTCTGGGTGCTTGTGGTAGAACCCAGGTCCTCTAGAAGACTAACCAGTGAGCTTACCCACTCAGCCAGCTCTCTAGCCCCTAAAGACATTTTCTTAAGCAGTAGATTAGAAATCATTTACAAAAGTAATGATTCTTTACTATTTTGCTTTGCATGAGCAAGAATTCCAGTCTAGGTAATATTTTTCTATGAAACTAGTTTTAGCCAGCAGTAATGTAGAGAAAGAAATTGAATTAAGGCATAGTTGTAATTTTTCATCTCAATTTTAAAATTTACATAATATCTGATTTTTCAAAGTCACGGGATCAATTTTTCCTCTTCTATATACACTACTTATGGTAATAATTCCAAGCTTGCAGGATTATTTAAGAGGATGAATCAAGATTTATCTTAGACAAAGATTGTGAGCTACATTTGAACTAACTTCTCAAATGGGTTAATTGGTTCATCTGGTCAATTAAACTTAGAATTAACAACAGACTTGTAATGATTTGAAAGCCTTTAGAAGACCCTAAAACATTGATTTATATATTCCAGTATAATATTTTTTCTTACTTGTTGGAGGGTAGTCTATAGAATTAACCAGAGTAGCTTTAGTATAAAATATTTAGCTTTAATAAGGGTAAGAAAAGGGGGACTTACAAAGCTAGCATTCCCGTGAAACACAGGAAAAACAAAGAGGATGCAGGAAGCACACCCACAAGATTTTATAAGTAAATATTAGCCTAAGGGGATCACACCTTACAAACAAGGTGATTGGCTGGGCTTCCCCTTCATCTCCCCCTTTTGTCTAAATAAGACAGAACCAAACCAAATACAACTATATACAATAGGAACAAATAATAAATATAAAATTACAAATAACAAACAATATTAAGCAAGAAACATATAACAAAAGTTTTACTAAACACACTATTTCAAGGAGTCTAAATTATGTAGAGAGTAACTACTATTATCTAATCTTCAACTCCATCAAGGATCTGGGAAGGGAAGTAATATTACTTAAGCAACCATGAAGTACAAACGAGAAATTTTCCAAATGTGCAACAAATGACAGAGACAACTGGCTACCTGGGCAATCACCCAAAGTCTCATTTGCAATGTTGAGGCAACTAACTTTGGCTAAGGCCTAGCATAACTGACAAACCATTATCAAAGGCAAGTAACTTTTTTAGAACTATCCTACCCTGTCTTGGCAAGATAAGACAATCCTGTTTTATCCACTTACAGATATTTTGTATCTTTGTCAGTAGTAGAGGTATGGGCTTTTCTTTGCCCAAAGGCCAGTTCTGCCAAGAAGACAAGCTCCCAGTGGAGTGTCTTTGGTGCTCAACGTTCTCTCGGGAGTAGAGTGGCTTTGCCAGGAGTAATTGTGTCTCGTTGTCACAGAATTCTAGGTTAGATTAAAGGCCATTTTCTACAGCTCTTCAAAGAGGTTGAAGATTATATTATCTATCATAAATATAATCTCTATGTATCTAAAAAACCTGATTATCCTAAATATAAATATGACAAACATATATGACTATTGATTTATAATTCTCCATACCTATCTAACTTGAGGACTAAGAGAATAAACAACTGTGCAAATTATGAGGACAATGATCTCTAAATATAAACAATGTCATTACATAAATAATATCAGAGGTAGAAATGTACATTGCAATATGGTAAATATCAATACAATATATATATTTTAAACAGAGGTATAAACATACTCTCATACAATAAATAGAGGTAGAAGCATACTCACATACAATATTCAATATATCAGTAAACAAGAATCAGCACCAATACAATTTTCTAAAAACAATAATTCACAAATACCAATTATCCCATCAAACCAGTTACTCACCCCCTTTTTTTAATAAACACCCCTAATCCAATAAAATACCTCCTCTATCCCCTCAACCCTGTACCAACCACTAAATGAGGTCCCTAAACCTGAGGGCAAACTCTGTTGGAAGAGGGGATGTTGTCCTCTAAGATTGCTTCTACACTTACTCATTGCTGTTTTCTTCGTTCACTAAACATTGACAATATACATTTTACTTAGCATCATACAGAACTGGCAATCTCTTAAAGTACACACAGGTGGAATCCAAATTAAAAGGCTGGAAGTCTAATTGTATAAAATTTCTCATTCCTGCCTTTCTGTTTAAATTACATTGACCACTATTCTGTTTGAATAGGGAAGAGATATGAGGTCCATGTCTCATTAATCGTACTATCTGTGATCCTGGCCAATCCATGAGAAGAATTATTGTTTTCATCCATAAAGTCTACAATTCTATCACTCATTTCAATCATGCATGTGTGCACAAATGTAGACATAGTTTTAATTGTTTTTTCTTTGTAATTTCATTGAATTGAAGTTAAGCACTCAGATACACTAAGAAAATCATAAGAAGCCTTTAGGCAAGTAAAAGAAAATGTACTTTTGACACTGCTCATTAGCTAACAAATGAGTGTCCACTTTGACCCTCCAGTGCTAGACAAGCTCATATCAGATTTAGAGAAATAAATTAAATTTTAGAGGTAAAAAATGGTACACTCATAGTTGACTTTTGCAAAGCCTCCTGGAGATCAAAGATCAAAATATTAGTTGCTGTTTCATTAAGGGCAACATGCACTGTTTGACTTTCTACTTTAATAATAACTAGTCTCATTTCCTCCAGATATCATTATTGTGAAAGGTTCTGTAGAAAACAGAATGCTCTAACAAAGCTTCCATTAAATCAAAGAGCAATAAACAAACAGAACCAATTGACACGTCAGAGCTATGGAATGTGTTTTATCTCTCACAGTTTTCTCCTGTGTGCCTGCACTAGTACAGTACTTAGGTACAAACCAATTGATCAGCAGGGAGCTGTTACCTTAATTATAAAATGAAACAACTTTGCTAATGTAATCTAAAAGCCTTGTTAGTTCATATTCTATACGTGTAGTTCTGAATGAGCTCCAAATACAAATCCTTATAGGGCTACTGTCGCCTGCTTGCGATGTGATGGCTTGAAACAGACCACACTTATTTAAGCACTCCGGTTTTATTCCTGAATTTTATTTATTTGTTTGGAACCTCTGCCTTTGCCCTTGGGGTGGAGAGAGAGTGCTAACAAACCCTGAGTCCCAAGCAGCATGCACTTCTGAATAGTTCATTCATGGGGAACCATTTGTTTGAGGAGGCCTTTTGTCTGATTATTGGCCCTCACAGTTAGGGCTCAGGCAGAGATGTGATGAGCCTTTCAGGAAAAATTAAAGAAGATGTAAACAGTAAATGCAGACATTTTGCAACATAGCTAAAAATAAATTGCACTACAGGCAATTATGCAAGTTTTACTGGATACATTAAAAAGACATTAAATGCACAGCTGTTTTAAGTGTCTTTTAAGCTGATAAATTAACTGTCTAATAAATTGTAAGATTTGTCAGCTAATAATGCTATTTTATCTGCTTTAACATATGCCTTCCTAGTTCATGAAGCATTATTGTAAGTGCCAAAAGGAGATAATGTGCATTTTACAGTGTTATGTCTTAAGTGGAATGGATCATTGGCCATGAAGAAGTGTGTTAATAAATCTCCTAGGCTTTGTTAATTGCACTCAATGAAGTGTCACTGTTAAAACACAAAAGATGTGATAGAGAAAGCTGAACATAATGTCTTTTAGTTTTACAATTAACAGTTCACTAGGCAAATCGACCAAAAAGACCATAATTTGTTGAAGCCTTATTAACTTACATTTTCCTAGTCAAGGTCATAATTGTGGATGGCTTAAAGCTATCTTTTAATGCTTATTGTGAAGAGTAACCTTGCTGGGAGAAGGAATGTTTTTCTTCTGAATGGCACAAGATGCCGACCAGATTCAAGAAAAATAAAGCAACATTCTTTTAAACAATAGTCTTTCAAATCATTCACTATTGAACATCTATATTTACCATAACATTCAGAAAATATAATTTTGAATTATTTGTCTCAAAATTATAAGAAGAATAGAATATATTATTCATTATAAAATCAAAGGACACTACTTTCAAGGTCATTAAGAATACAAGAAACAATGAAAATAGGATAATTTCTAGTGTGTGAACTTGACTTAACTTTTTCCATTTAAACCCATATAACAGCCCCTAGTATACACAATACAAGAACTTGACATTAAATCTCTTGCCTTTAAGTTTTGAGAAACTTACAATGAGAGGCAGGTATCAGAACAAGAACTATTTCATTTTCTCTTTATTTCTCTAAATATATACCTTTGACCAAATGCCAGTCAGCTTGCAAGTATACTCTTGTAGAAGCATGAATTACATATTTAGTAACAATACTTCAACAAAAATTCCCACAAACCAGAAAAGTAAAAAAGAAACTGTAAACTACCTGTAAAATTGAATGATACTTCAACTTTGGGGAAACTATTTGATTTGTGTGTGTGTGTGTGTGTGTGTGTGTTTGCATTTGTATAAAACTGACCAAAGTCTTAAGTTTGGGGCAATTCAAGAATCTCTACAACAGACTCTGTTTTCTTCTTGACTCAGTGCACTGTTTACCATTACTTAATTTATGCAGCTGTAAATTGAAACGATCAGATATTTTGAGCTACAGAGTGATTCTTAGAGTCAAAGAAGAAATTCATGAGAAAGTGTTTTAAAATAGTAAATTACCACACTTACTTTTAATTGTATTATATAAATCATATAAGCTGTGACACATGAAGCATTTTCACACCTTCTGTCTCCATGTTCACAATAATCTTTGATGAAGGCATAATAAATAGCTCAGATGAAATATATGTCATTCTCTGATAGATATAGTAATTCTGTAACAACATATGATACAAAGTTTTTCTTTCTCCGTGGTTATTTGTTATCTGGTTATATAATCATGTTGGTAATATAGTAGAGGCAACTAAATAAAGCTCAAAGAAAACATTACTTCCCAAGGCCACTCAGTAAGTCCAGGTGGGAAAAACCCTAAGTCCTTAGATATACTTCATCTAAAGTAATAAAATAAAAACGCTTTTTTGAATGTGAAACAGTCTTCAATCAGTCTAAATGTTCATTCACATAATTGCATTGCTTCCTTTACATCGCACAGAAAATCAGAATGAAACAACAGGTCAAATGTTAGAAACAATTGTACGAATTCTAACAGTCATGTTGATATTTCGGTTAGGTGGGATGAAACAACTATAGTGAAAGAGGTTCAACTCTTTTGTGCTACATTCAGTGTGCTATTTAAACAGCTCTGCCTCTGATAGCTTCATTTTATGGTTGGACCACCCCAAAGAAATGGGAAGTCCCAATTATCCTCACCACCAGTCTTTTCTTTGACAGAGCATGAATGGGAAGATTTGATCTTAAGTGGAGATTATGCACTAGGCAATGCTGAGTAGTCTTCAAATGAGCCTCATTAAGGAGAAAACCAGCCTGTTTGACAGATTTTTTTCCTTAAAACTTTTAGACCACACTTACTTCTTAATCATTGTTTCTACTTCATATTAGAAACTGCAGGGAAAGAAATATCATTAGCTCTCTTATTGTTGCCTTTCGAAGGCTATGTAGAAAAGAAAAAATATACATGAATAGTGTTCAATTTATATGAGATTTCTATGTTTGAAACTGTTGGACACACAGATGTGAAAATTAGAAGTACTTAGAAATGTAGATATAGTGAAGCAAATTTTTAAAGTAGATAGAATGTTGGTGCCAAAATAAGAATTTTTAAGAAGTCAAATAAAAGAGGAAATGAAGTGGAGGAGGAAGAAATGAAAGGGAAAATTATAGCATCTAACTTGGAGAAATAAGATATGCAGCAATTTAGACTCCATCTATAGCAGTAGAATTCTTATACGTCATGTAATTTCCACAATTTAATAATTTTAAATATGCATGACATTACTTCCATTTTTGCTATTAGATTAAATGGCAACAGCAGCAGGAGAGGACATACTAGGTAGTAAGTGCTAGTTTAAACATTTGTTAGTATCAGCTAATTTAATCTTGACAGTGATGTAATAATTACCAGATTACATATTATTCCACATTATACAAATGAAGAATGAAGTACAGTGATTAGGTAACTTCTTCTAGATCATCACACTGATTATTTTAAGGAATAGACTGTCTAAGGGTAAAGCTAAAGATCTTACTGCACAACATGCTATCTTCTTGCTGTTTTCCAACAATAGATTGGAATTTTCTATTCTCTATTTGAGTATTTTGATTGCTTACTCAAGTCCGTATTGCAAGAATATTGAGTTATTATCTGAAAGAGTTGCCATGGCTAATTTTAGAATTATGGACCAATGTGGATCAAAATCCTCAATGACATATATCAACAGTATGATCTAGAAAAAAAATAGTATGACTTGACTTTGAAGTCTTAATAGACAGAAATGTTCCAGAAGAAAGTTACTAAAATGCTGTTCTACTCATGTTACTCCTGAAAGGTAAAGAGGTAAGAAATCCTGTCAGAAAAGATTGATGGAACTTTGAGTATGGAAAAATATTATTTCTCTTGAATTCTGTTTTAAGATAGTGGAAGAACTTTCATGTGAAATGTCAGTAAGACCTGTATCACTATGTAGGTCAATGGACAGATCTTGGAATTGATTGGCAATTTAGTGTGATTATTCTAATAAAATGTGTTTGTTACTTCTTTTGGAATTTCATACATGCATATAAAATATTTTGATCAAATATCCACCTATTCTTCCCCCTAATGTTTCCCAGATTCCTCCTAAGCTCTTATTGTGTGTTCTTTGTTAATGATGATGAATTAGCAAAGACAAATAAAAATTTAGAAGAGTCAAGTCTAAGAAGTCCAGTAATGGTCTCAAAATATCTTTCTTCCTTTGAGTTAATCCACAATTTCATTGGGCTTAGACACTCTCAGAGGGCTGGCTGTGTCCTAGGCAAAATTATGTACACAATCCTTTTTGTTTGACCTCCTGCTAACACATCGGACTGCCTAGTTCATTCATTTTGTCTACCATTAATTTTTGGCTTTTTAAGACAGAGTTCCACTGTAGCTTTGGAGCCTGTCTTGGTACTAGCTCTTGTAGACTAGGCTGGTCTCAAACTCACTGAGATCTATGTGCCTCTGCTTCTGCCTCCCTAGTGCTGGGATTAAAAGGTGTGCACCACCACTGCCCGGCTCAACTACCATTTTTTTTATTAAGATGAAGTGGAATCTACTTGTAGACTCTATGTTTGAGTCTTCCTATACCTTTGTTCCATGATCTTCTTTCTTAGGTTCTCTAATGTTCCCTGAACTTAGATATTATTCCAAGAAAAGCAAATATAATGGGTAAATTATTTTACACAGTCTATTTCCTGTATAGAGTAAATGATTCAGAGGATGGTAGGTGACTCAGAATGTAAGAAAATACCTCTGCTGGTTTAATGTCCTCAAAAGAAAGAGGGGGAAATCAGTAGGCAACAGAGTTAATGGGTTGTAAGGAGATTTTTTTCATATATTATTTCAATCATATTCCCTAAACCAATGTAGGCTAAACATAGTTAGTCCACAGAAAAAGTGAAAATATGAAGAGAAATTATGTAGAATCTTCTATATCAACAGGAATACGTAAAATAATATAACTTAATCTTTCTGGGATATTAATATCTCTAGATATTAGTAACAATAAAATTACTTTCATCCAAATAATATCACTGGAATGTTTTTCCATAATTTTACACAGTATAGGTGAGAATGGGAATATTATTATTATTTTTCAAATAAGAAAATGACTAAAGCCTGAAATTTAAATAAGTGATAGATCTTACATGCATTGGGTTAGGGAGAAAATCATGGGAAAATGAAACAAACAAGTGATGGAGGAAGGTCATTGGCTAATAAAGAAACTGGCTTGGCTCATTTTATTGGTTAGAACATAGGTGGGTGGAGTAAACAGAACAGAATGCTGGGAGGAAGATGAAGTGAGCTCAGAGACTCGACAGCTCTGCTCTCTAATGTGCTTACACACATTATTAGAAATGGGCTAGTCTAGGTGCGAGAATTAGCCTGGAAGAGGCTAGATAGAAATGGGCCAAGCAGTGTTTAAAAGAATACAATTTGTGTGTTGTTATTTCGGGGCATAAGCTAGCCAGGCGGCAGGGGCGCCAGGAAAGCAGCCCCGCTGCTCCTTAATTACAACAAACAAGAGCATATACTCAAACTCATCTTTCAATGGAATTTTACAGAAATAGTTCTAAGTTATAAATAAATATTTACCAAGTTACTACTAGCAAGTAGTTCTATTCTAGGCAATGTATGCAAATAATCTTTTAAGTTCCTTTGAAAAATACTATTAGTTAGTGTTATCACCCCAGGGTTACAGATAAGGAACTAAGACTCTTAGTAATTACTGACTTGACTCAGCATCATCAGGAAATTATAGAGCAAAAATGTCAGGGAAGATTTATTTTAATATAGATTATAACATTTTCTCATCATAGTCACAATCTGTACATCATATTAGTCCTTTAAAAAGACCTATATACTATTAAACTCTTCATATTATCTTCTCTTTTCAATTATTTGTTAAATTTATATGTAACATTCACTTATTGGTTCAAATGTTCAGTTATCTAAGCTGCAACAAAGGTAAATTTTTGTTAAAGCAGATAACATATAACAAAATATGTTGCTTAGTGTATAACACACCTGATTCAAATAAAGAAGGGGACCCCAGTGAAAGGCAAGTCTCTAGTTTGATAAAGACTGCCAGCTACAAAGAAATTTAAAATGCAAATACTAACATCACTGAACTCATCTAAATAATATTCTCTTATTTTTTCATACAATTGTATGCACATAAAAATGTAAATATATACATATAAATATACAGTATGTGTGTATTCATTTAAGTCAATATAGACATGAAAATTTCATTAGTATAAGTTTAACTATAAATATGCTTTTGCATGCAATGTATATGAATACATTAAAGTAGCTTTGACAAAAGGCAAAGTTCCTAGAAATACGATTTATAGAACTTGTGTTATAGGCATTTTGTTATTTTGATACACATTTCTTAGTTGTTCTGTTCTCACAGTAGTTGTATTTTGTCATACCACATCTAAGTACCAGTTTCACCACAAGGTTTTTAACATGAGATGCAATAAAATATGTAAAATAATTAAAATATTTTAGGGGAAATGATCTCTCCTTGATTTATTTATTTATTTATTTATTTTTTTTTTTTTGCTATTTCTTATTTTTAAAGACAGTATGATGATATCATGTTTGTACAAATAAAGCTTACCTGAAGATCAGAGGGAAGAGCTAGCCACTAGTTAACTATAGAAGACTGGAGGTTTGTATAGACAGACAGAAAGTATTATGGCTGGACAGAGAGAGAAAGTAATAAGGTGGAAGGAGACAGGAACGTAGACTCTTTTCAGTTGGGAAGTTGAGTAGATAATATGGCTGTGGTTTTTCTCCTTTGTCTCTTACTTTCTCAACACTTTCGCACCTATTAGAACTCTTGCTACATATTGGATTCTGGAAAGTGAACCCTAGCAAAGAGCTTGCAGTAGTGTGTGTGTGTGTGTGTGTGTGTGTGTGTGTGTGTGTGTGTGTGTATGTATGTGTGTGTGTAGAATGTAACAAGAAATATCCCAAAAGCAAAAGAATTCAACTTAACAAAAAGAACTAATTGAATCTTTTCTCGCATTGTATGGGAAACACCAATATCTGGAGCGCCTACATTCTATGCTGATGCAAATAAACCAGTGAAGGCAGGTAACAAATTAGAAAGTTTAAGTTGATCTAAACCCCTATGATTCTCTCTAAAAGTCAGAATTAGATGCTATTCTCATGACAAGACATATAGGACAACCCTTCAGAACATCCTGCTTCACAGAAAGGTCTGCCAGATATGCTATGCCTGTAGACCAAAGATGAGTGCCCCAACTTTGCAGAGCAAACTTAGGTGACTTTCCAGGTAGCCAGCTGTTTCTGTCATTTCTCACATTTTTTGGAAGTCGTTTGCTCACACTTCCTGATTGCTTGTGTAATATTATTTCCTTCTTAGATCACTGATGGAGTTGAAGACATTCAAAGTTATAATTTTGTTTTTTCTTGTTACCAGATTCAGAAAAGAAATCCACTAAAAAAAAAAAATCTAAAGAGTGTAACACTGAGAGACATAGAAAGATAGTTTTGGTAATGCAAGTTAGAATAGAAAGTGAATTAGGTACAACTTTTGAACTTACCAAGACAGGATAGATTTGGATATTTTATCTGAATTTATCAATTGTTAATGAACTAGACATTTTATATATTTATTGACTGCATATACTTTATATAGTTGTTGTGTTTATTGTATATACTTTTTCTTATATTAGTTATACCCTTCTTTTAAAAAAAAATAGAGGAAAATAGGGAAATGTGATGATATCTTGTTTGAACAAACAAAGTTTGCCTGAAGTTCAGAGTGCAGAGCTAGCCACTAGCTAACCATAGATGTCTTGAGGTCTGTATAGTCAGACAGGATGTGATATGGCTAGATTAAGAAAGGAAGAGATAAGGTGGGAAAAGATAGAAATTCTCTCTTTTTGGCTGAGAAGTTGAGTATGTAAGGTAGTTTTGCTCCTTGGTTACTCTGATCTCTCAGTATTTTCCCCTATGTCTGACTCTGTACTTTTATTATCAAGACCTATTAGAACTCATGCTACAAGATAGGCTTTCTCTATGTAGCACTGGCTATCTTGGAACTCACTCTGCAGGCCAGGCTGTTCTTGAACTCAGGAGTTCTCCTTTCTCTGACTCCCGAGTGTTAAGCTTAAGAGTGTATGAGACCATGTCTTTATGAGCTATCCTCATTTTAATTTGTACATATTTTAATATTAGTGATGTATCACATTTCATGTTATATATTTATTATATTTTTACTGTACACAACCCATACATATCATCTACATATTTTAATTCTTTATTTTTTCATATTGATTTTTAGAATTCTTAGAGTAGGAAATCATTCTTTGTAGGTCTTCAGCATATATTTTTCTTGTCATTTGCATTTTCTCTTTATCATACTACTTTTTTTAGTGTACATTTTGTTAAAAAATTTTATCATACCACAGTTACCTCATACTAAAGATTTATAGTTTTTTGTATTATGCTTCCTTATAGGCACAATACACAACTTTAAAAAGACAAATTCTTGAATGAACTATGATGAAAAAACAACCTTGGCTGTGGGAGACATATCATCTGAGTTGTTTCAAACCTATGGCAAATAATTTAAGAAAACAATTATAAAAATGAATGCATGCTAAATCAAACCTACTTTAGTCACTTACCAAGGATAGAATTAACATTTGTAGGACACAGAGCCAAAGGGTAGAAAAATAACCTTAGATACAAGTCATGAACATAAAAATAGGGTGACAAAGAAAAGTTAAGTGTTGACATGGCATCAGAAATTTTGGGATAATAAGTTAAGGCTTGTATTAACTGGACGTGTCTCTTGTGGTGTGGCAATCTGATTCTGTACTGGACAATAAATATCAGATGGTAGAGTTTTTGTCATGTTCAAATCAATTTAGTTCCTCAGAAAGAAGTTCACCTTTCTGACAGAACTATTTTTCAGAGATAAAAGATGTAGGCTTTCATATTATATCATAGCTATAGGAAAAATGCTTGTATTTCCTCCTGTTAAACCCCAAAAGGCTTGGTGGTTTTTGCAGAAATGATCAATTATGACTTCAAACAGATATTCATTTGTAATACAATGAATGAATGAGGGGTTGAAATTACTGAAATGATGTTAAACATTTTTACCAAACAAAAGGCTTTGATAAATCTTAGATGCAGCTTTATTTCTCTGGGAAATTGAAATAATTCTTTTGGTAGATGAACACAAACCAATTTCAATGCAATGCAGCCAGTCCACAATAGATTCAATTTCAGGAATGTGAAGAATTCTGCCTTATTTTGGAATGCCAGGTGGTTCCTCTAAAAGTCCTTTTGCTAAGGATTGTTAAAGGACACACATTTCTTTCTTTTATTTTTCCCATCTTATTAGGATTAAATGAAAGTTTGTGTTTACCTATACAATTTTGCTTTGTTATCAGACATTTTGAGGATTCTTTCCATGGTCACCAGATGGTACCAACGAAAATGATGTCCTCTCTTGGCCTTCTTAGTCTGAATAGCAAAATAATTTAGAAAAGACTCAAACAGAAACTGGAAGACGATCTTATTAAAGTGTAAAGAAAAACCCAGAGAAGGCAATCTGAAAAAATCATCAGCTAACAAGTGGTGGAAAATAGAAAAGAAACGGGTTTAAAGCTGTGGTGTTTGAGAAAGAATAACGAAGCACCAAGTACTAGAAAAACATATTTAAATTTTGGCCAGCATCTGAAAGAAGAGATTAAAAGGGGGAGAGGAAGGAAGGAAGGGGGGGAGGGAGGGAGGGAGGGAGGGAGGGAGGGAGGGAGGGAGGGAGGGAGGAAATGTTGCAGAGATGGGCAGACCCACTAATTCTCATAGCTTGTTTGCATGCTTGTAGGGACTGTACTGGGGAGCATCATTAGATCTGGGAAGAAGAATGGTTATCTCTTTAAAGGGACAATTACTGCATTTACCTATTCACCCTGGCTGAAGGTGAACCTGCCTTTCTCAGATAGACAGTGCCTGACTGAAGAGTGATCTTTATGTAAGGTGAGTAACTTAGCCAGATTAGAGAATTCATCCTGTTTATCACTAGTTTTACCCATAAGGCCTTTGCTACAGTCAATTAGAATGGTGGTGATGGTCAGCAAATATGAATGATGTCCACAGTAACTATATGAAAAGCTGAGTTATGTGAACATTGAAAGACTGTGATAATGTATTTGCAATCTCTTTCTTCTCATTGATTAAAAACCTGTTTGACTCTAAATTAGTCATGAACAGTAAGTGATAGATATGTTAGTATTGAGTCACTCCCTTTGCTTAGAGACCACTCTTCGAGGAAGGTACTGTCACTCCTAGGAAGGCACGTTCACCTTCAGCGACACTGAACAAAAACAATATATGGTACAATGGCTAGTCTTTAAAATTTTGAAACCTAGGCAAAAGTTGTTAAGCACTTTGCTGCTTGCCCCAAGTCATGTTTTCACTCCTGTGTACTACAAATATCCATTACTGTTGCTTTGATTAGTTATTTGCTGTGAAGTCAACTACTGACTGGACAAAAATTGCTGAATTAATGGCATCCTTAGTAATTGAATTGTCCATGCACAGAACTCAAGACAAAAACCTCAATACTGATTCACACCCCCAGTTTAGAAAACAAAGCCATGACTTTATAATTAAATTTAATCTCAACGTTACTTTATTTTGATAACTTCAGATAAATTTCTAAATTTTTCTGGTACTTTATTTCTTCATTTGTTGATTAACTATACCTAATGCATGGGGATTTTCAATGTATTTAATGTGAAAACAAAGTAAAATTGTCAAAATTACTTATGTACTTTCAATAAACACTAGGCATTATTATATTTATGCTTCCATCAATGATATGAAGTAAATATGTTTATTCCTATGATTAGCATGCAGAGGAAATATTGCTTATAGGCAGAAAATTTTTTAAGTTATTGAAATTTTAAGTTACTGAAAGTTTTTCTTTAATCATCAAGTTTTTATAAAAACTTAGAATAAGGAAGTCCACATGACTAAGAGAACTGACCAGGCAGAAGTAAATGTACTTGTGTCAAGGCTCTATGATTTCTAGCTCTGTAAACTTGGAAAAGTCACTTATAATTTTTGTCATAATGCATTGTATGAAATAAAAATGTTTAAAAAAGATTTTGACATGTACGTTTGAATTAAAACAAGATGCCACTTGGTCTTTGCTAATGCCTTTAATTGCAGAGCACATAATTCTGTAATATGACCAACCCTCTATAAAAGGGTTTTCTTGAAATGATTGATCAGGGTCTCCATAAATTCAGTGGAAACCTGTATCAGTGGAAACACATATATTAATGATTATTATGCTTGAAGCACTGTTTATATACAGATGTACTTCATTAATCACCTGAAATTCTTTACAAAAAAACTTTATAATGCTGCATTTTCAAATTATAGTAAATCTATTTCCTGATAATCACCCCAGAGTAAATATTTTTAAGGTGCCACATAGTATTTCCACTTATTAATGGGGTACAGTATGATGACTCATTTTAGTCATAAAATGTACAAAAATAGTCAAGATAATTAGTATTTCTATTTCTTCAAATATTTGTTATTTCTACAGATTAAAATATTCATACTGTTCTAGGTCTTTTAAAAGTTAGCATGCATTGATATAGACTATTGTTACTCTACTTTCGTATGGATATGTAAAAGAATGGGCATTCTTTAAAGCAACTGGAAATCTTTGGTTTTTTTTTTTGATGTCTTTATAGTTACTCCTTGTAACTCAAAATTCTTTCACAAATTTCATAGATTTTACTTTCAACAAAAATCAAATGCCAGAAGCATTTTACCACCTACTCTTCGGCCCTGATATAGGTTGGAAGTTAATTATATTTTTAAGACACATGCATTTATAATTTATTGGTTTAAAAGCAAGAATCCTTTAAAAATATGTTACACGAGTAATAACATGTCATCAGTTTTAATAATCTACCATCCAGTACCTATCTGTTTTGTATGACTGAATTTGTTCTTACTTGTCACTTCATTCTGTGTACCATTTTGTAAATATTTTATTTCTCAAAGATAAAACTACTAAGTGGTTTATAACAAAATGTCAGTAGTCACCAAATTTATAAGAACAATAAACAATCCTCATGTTATTTATTTATTTATTTATTTATTTATTTATTTATTTATTTATTTAAGATTTCTGTCTCTTCCCTGCCACCACCTCCTATATCCCTCCCCCTCCCCCAATCAACTCCCTCTCTCTCATCAGCCCTAATAGCAGACCGGTTTCCCTGCCTTGTGGGGAGTCCAAGGACCTCCCACCTCCTTCCAGGTCTAGTAAGCTGAACATCCAAACAGCCTAGGCTCTCCCACAAAGCCAGAATGTTGGTTTCTAGCCATAAATAAAGGACATTGAGCCTATAATTCGTGATCCTAGAGAAGCTAAATAAGAAGGTGAAGCCACAGAAAAACCTATAGACATCCTCCTGGATATTAACCTTCATCAGGCGATGAAAGGAGACAGAGAGAATCCCACATTGGAGCACCAGACTACAATCCTCATTCTTTTAGTAAGACTTTTTTTGGGTGCTATGGCCTGAGATGTTGCTTGGTCATGCTATGTTAGCCTTGATTCCATGTGTATACTTTAGAATAATGTCTGTGTCAGCAAACTTTTAAAAGTGCTGATAATATATTCTTTTAAAATAATCACCACTGATACCACAAATGAGATACCCATACATGAGAGTATTTAGAGAATGTTGGATAATGAGGGCCAAATAAGATAAGCAAACCCTATCCAAGGAGTCTGTTTGTATTCCAAAAGCTTAGACTATTCCTCTAAGTGGCAAGGAATTTTGTAAATATAATGAAATGGCATTTAATATTTTCTCCAAAAATCTGAGGATAAAATGAGGAAAGAAACTGTTTGAAGAACAAGAAAATTTGATATTGAGACATACAAAATATCCAGTAAGATAAAAATAATAGAGATGCATAAAGGACATCTTGTTTTGCCTATCCTCAAACTTGAAGATTATAATTCTGCAGATTTGTGAGTCCTGTTAACAAGGCAGCTATGACTTTATGAAATAAATGCATAAGTAATTCATAAATCATTACAGATTTAAAATAAAATAATGGTTTTCTTGTCTCCTCCAAAATACTGAGTTTCATACTTTATAGTTTATTGGCTCTATGCTACAGGTATTATTACAATTTCTAAATAGATTTTTATTAATTTAAAGGCAAACTAATCATAGCTGAAATAAAGTGACTGGCATTGTAAAAGTAGTAATGAGTTCTCAAATAATGCTTGAATTGAAATGAACCATTATTTTTGCACATATAATAAAACTATAGTGACTAAAACATCAATAGTTCATTACCTCAAAAATGTGTAGTCTATTAATTTTTATTAAGGTAGGTTGATGATATAAGAATCATAAAATATTGTCAGCACTCTTTTTACATAATTAACAATCATGTATTTCATAAATATAGACAAAGGTTATTATGGGCCTGATGAGAAAATATATTATTTCCATTAGATGAATCTGTATGCCTTACGATATGTTTTTCATTATTTTCATCTAATAAATGGAATATCTTATGATTTAAAAAATAAATGCTAAGATATGCTGATGAAAATGAAAGTAGCATAATCTTCAAATTGTTCAAATTTATTTTAAATCAAGAGTACAGAGTTGGGGATGTGCCTTAGTAGCAACATAATTGCTGAGTCTATGTAGGACCTTCACATGGCTTGACCAAGAGTGAACAGAAAGTAATTTCTATAAAAACTAAATGTTTTTACTGATGGAATATATTATGCTTGTAAAATATTTTTCTTTTTCTATTGTCATTATTCCTATCATATCACTTTTAAAACTTTTACTGTTTGAGAATTTCATACACGCGTATCAGTTTTGATCAAGTCTATCCCCAGGTCCTCCTCTCAACTCTAATAACTATTTTTAACTCCCAACTTCATGTACTCATTTTCTATATACAGTGAGTCTAATTAGTGCTGCCAGTATATGCATGGCTGTAGGACTATCCACTGGAGCATAAGAAGGCTACCAAAAATCATATCTGACAAACATGAACTTTCCCTCTGCAAGCAGCAGTGAATTACCAGTAATTCTTCACCTAGGAATGATGATGAGCCCTTTCCCCATTTATATTAGAATTTTGACTGGATTGATCCTGTGTGGGTCTTGTAAATACAGTCCCAGCCATTGAGAGCACAAGTGTGCAATGTCTTGTCATGCCTGGAAATCACTGTTTACAGAAGTCCTTACTATTTATGGCTCTTCTTTTAAAACTTGTTTTTTTAAAGAAAACAAACTATCTTTTTTATTTTATGTACCAATCCTTGTTCCCACTCCCTCGCCTCCTCCCATTCTCTCCACATTCCTGCCACCCCCATCCACTCCCTAGAGCAAGTCAAATTGCTCGAGGAAGGATGTGCATGTTATCCAACCAAAGAGATTGGGTTCCAAAAAGTGAGTACAAACAGCAGGGACAAATTCTGGTGCCACTGCCAGTGGCCTTGCAGTCTGCCCCAGCTATACAGCTGTCACTCACATTCAGAGTGTCTAGCTTGGTCCTATGCTGGTTCCTTCTCACTCTAGCTGGAATTGGTGAGCTCCATTAGCTCAGTTAAGCTGTTTCAGTGGGTGTCTGCATCATGGTCTTGACCTATTTGCTTATATTGCTCACTTCTCCCACTCTTCATCAGGACTACGGGAGTCAGCCCAGTGTTCTGCTGCAGGTCTCTGTGGCTGAATGAAGGTTCTGTGGTGAAATTTAAAATAGTTATCAATCTAACTACAGGGCAAGGTCAGTTCAAACACCCTCTCCACTACTGCTTAGGGTCGTATGTGAGGTCATCCTTGTGGATTCCTGGGTATTTTTCTAGTGCCAGGTTTCTTGGTAGTCCCATAATGGCTTCCTCAACCAAAATATCTTTTTCCCTGCTCTCATTTCTGTCCATCCCCCATCTTGACTATCTCATTCATTCCCTCAAATCCTCTTCCCCTTTCTCCCCTCCTCCTCCCCTTCTGTCCTTCCTTCACCCCCAGTTTTGTCAGGAGATCTTGTCTATTTCCCCTTCCCAGGGAGATCTATATATGTTTCTCTTAGGGTTTATCTTGTTACTTAGCTTTTCTAGGGTCATGGACTGTAGATTCATTATCCTTTGCTTTACAGCCAGTATTAAAGGAACTTCTGGAGGCATCACCCAGCCCTGACATAAATCTCTATTATAAAGCTACAGTAATGAAAATAACTTGGTATCGGCCTAAGAACAGACAAGTTGACCAGTGAAATCTAACTGAAGACCGGGATATTTATCCACGCACCTATGAACACTTGATTTTTGACAAAGAAGCTAAAATTATACAATGAAAAAAAAAGAGAGCATATTTAACAAATGATGCTAGCATAACTGGATGTCAACCTGTAGAAGAATGAAAATAGGTCCATATGTATCCCCATACACAAAACTAAAGTCTAAATGGATTAAAGACCTCAATATAAATCCAACCATACTGAAGCTGATAGAAATGAAGAGAGAAGTATCTCTCAATGCATGGGCACAGAAAATCATGTCCTAAATATAATGCCAGTGGCACAGACACTGAGGACAACAATAAATTACTTGGACCTCCTGAAACTCAAAATCTTCTGTAAAGCAAAGGACATAGTCAATAAGTCAAAAAGGAAGCCTACTGAATGATAGAGGACTGATCTCCAAAATATATTTATGGCTCATAAAACTATTATGCCTTTTCTTCAGCAATAATTATTGATCATTGAGGGTAATAGGTATATTAGATATCCCACTTAGAGATGAGCATTCCAAACTCTCTTATTCTCTACACTTTGGTCAATATGAATTTCTGTGTTAATCACCGTCTATGTCAAAAAGATATTTCTCTGATCAAGACTGAGAGTTGTGCTAATCTATGTGTAGCCTGTTTCTTTTAGTATGTACTGTCATGAAGTTCATTTAAATTATGAGAAAATATTTTCATTGTTTAAAAATAATTGATATCTTAAATATTAAATAATCAGACCAATGTAAATTTTCATAATACTATTAATAAAAGCAGAAGTTTAATGTAACAAGAATAGACAAAACAAATGAAAACTTAATTTCATTTTCTGTGAAAGATAATGATTTATAGGGTAGAAGAGACTGCTCAGTGCTTAAGAACAATGACCTTCCTGTGAATTGAGTCCCAGTATTCAAATGGCAGTTAGCAACCATTGGTACCTCTTTTTCTAAGGAGATCTGACATAATCTTCTGATCTCCATGGCATTTTACACACACATGATCCACACATATACATACAAACAATATACTCTTACATAAAATATTTTTAAAAACCATAACTTGTGCTTTATTTAAGTATCCTCTGTTGTTTTTTCACTCTTTTCTTGCATTTTATATGTTGTCAAAATTAAGTGGCAGCATTTAGTTGGAATTGATATCATGCATAAAAATTAAATTAAAATTAATATTTTATGTAGCACCTCTTATAGCAGACCCAGAAATTAGTGTATATAACCTCTCATTTCTCAAAGTGACATCAAGTATAATTTCTAAAGAAACTGGAGTTGTTTCTTGAGGTCATTATCTTAGTTAATATAAGAATATGGGGACATATTTTTAGAAAATACAATGACAATTTTATTAGAATTTAAAGAAAAACTCAAAAGTGACAAGATAAAAGTTTTGGCAGATGCCTGGATGAGGAAGATGGAAAAAATAAAGACAAAGTGTTAGGAAATTCAATTCATGCTGCCATGAGAGTCATTCATGTGGGGCTGCTGCATGGCAAGGAGGAAAGCTTCAGAGAGTGAAGCCTGAACTGTTAGGTATGGGATGTTTAGAAAGGAATGAAAAGAAAAAAAATATTATATGTCTCTTAGTAATTTAGAAAAGCAAACAAACTTACTGTGATAGTTTAACATCCCCACCCACTCCTTATAGGCTTAGGTATTTGAATATTTATGCTCCAGTTGATGGTTTTGTTTGTGGAGGTTATGCAAAGTGCAGCCTTACCTGAGGAAGTACATGTCTAGGGGTGGAATTTCAGGGTTTATGCCTTCATTCCACTTTGTTTGCTCTCTTCTCTTTGTTTGCAGTGTAACATGTGATATTTTGGCCACCTAATTTAGCCACTAGGCTTCATGCTTTCACCACCATTATAGATTCTTCTTCTGGAAGCATAAAGCCAAAATAATTCTTTGTTTTGTAAATTGCTTTTGTTCAAGGTCTTTCATTATAGAAAAAGAAAAGTGACTAATACAGAACTTGGTATCAGAAGTGGGTAATTCTGTGTTTGGAAGGACTGTGGAAGATTTTGGAGAAGTCATTTTAAATGCTATAAACAGAATTTAAAGTGTCATTCTAGTGGGAGTTTGGAAGTCAGGAGTGCTGTGAGAATGCAGACAGTAGAGTTCTAGCTAAAGAAATTTCAGAAGGAAGCAAGGAATTCTACCTAGAAACTGAGTAGAGGTTGTTTGTATGTTATTTTGGTGATGAGTCTGGCTGACTTCCACTCTTGTCCTAAGACATTAACTGAGACAAAATTTACAGACAGTATTAAATGAAAACGTTAAAATTTATTTAAATTTTTCTGTGGAGTAAATTTCAAGAAAATACAACATTGGATCAATGGAATGGTAATTAGTAATAATACTTATGCAGGACTATAATGAAAAACAACAAGTATAACAGGAAAAAATAGAAAATTTACACTTTGGAAAGAAAAAAAAAAAAAGGAGGGCCAGAAAGTTTGATGTTGCACTCAAGGTGTGTGTTGAAATGGAGACTATAATTAAGGGGATTAGCCCAGCTTTAAAAAGGCCTTCTGCTTTGTACTGGAACAATGAGAAGGATGGTGTTAGATAAGGCCCCACCAAGGTAAACTTCCAACTCTGGAAGGAGAGCTTAAGGAGTTTTCCTAAGCCGAGAAAACAAGTAAAACTTTATACATATGTGATTTAAAGGAATGAGAGTCCATCCCAAGCTGGCAGCCATATTTGGTAACTTGTATGGAACTTGATTGTCCAGGGTACACAATTAAGAGATTTCCTTGAGTCTTAAGGAAGATATGAACTTTTAAATGGTGCTGAAAATGTTAATGATTATGAAGACCTTTAAATTTTAACTAAGTGCTATCATCTGGTACTGACTTTGGAGACATGAGAATTGCAATATTGAGGTGATCATAAATTCTGCATTCATGGTTTCAGAGAACCACCAAGACCGGGCAACACATGCCAAGAAAGTAATTGTGTGAAAGACCTGAGATGGTGAGTGGTCATTGTGTGGAGCATTGGAAGTAAAGTTAAAATTGTAGTAAAGACTCCAAGATTTTGGAGATGTCAGATCTGAGAGACAACTGGATAGGGGGTCTGGATATGGGGTGTAAAACTAGCACAAGAGGGAGATGTATGTTGAAGACAGCAAAACTGTAGGATATGAACCACCTATGCTCTTTGAAATTGAAGTTCCAGACATTGAATATGTGGTTGCAGTATTTGGTGTTTTCCCTCTGAGTTTAGTCTTGTTTTAGAATGCCCCCATTCTTTCATATTCCTCCCTTTTGGAATGGGAATGATATTATTTACCACTGCATGTTGAAAGCATGGCACTTATTTTACAGGACACAATTAGGAGATTTCCTTGAGTCTTAGAAGTGAATATGTAGTTTTAAATTGTGGTGAAAATGTTAAAGAGTTGCAGAGACATTTAAAATTAAATGAAATGGATTTTGCATGAGCTTATGGGGACCAGGGAGTTGAATATAGTAGGTTGAATAAGAAATATCCCTTTAAGTTCAGGTATTTGAAGACTTGGTCACCAGTTGATAGTTGTCTTAGTTAGGGTTTCTGTTGCTATTGTTGTGAAGAGACACCCTGACCAAAAGAACTCTTATAAAGGAAAACATTTAACTGGGGTGGCTCATTTACAATTCAGAGGTTTAATCCATTATAATCATGTCAGGAAGCAAGGCAACATGCAGGCTAACTTGATGCTGGAGTTAAGAGCTCTTACATTTTGATTCAAGGCCACAGGAAGTGAACTGAGACACAGGAATTAATCTGAGCATATATGAGACCTCAAAGTTCACCTTTACAATGACACAGTTCCTCCAACAAAGCCACACCTCCTAATAGTGCTATTTTCTTTGGGGTCCATTTTCTTTCAAACCATAGTGGTACTGTCTAGGTATGTTACTGAAGGAAGAATGTCAATGGGAACAGGCTTTGGGGATTCATAAACTCGCCTGACTTCCAGTTCTCTCTTGAATTTGTGTTTGCTGTTGAAGATATGGTCTCTTTACTTCCAGTTGCTTGACACGATGCCTCCCCTGCAATTATGGAACCCTAAGCCAATCTGTATCCCCTTGATCTGCTTCAGTTGTCTTATTCCTCTAGTTAAGATTTTAAGTACCATATTGAATAAGTATAAAGTGGACATCCTTGTCTTTTCCTGATTTAAGTGAAAATTCATTGTTTTTCTCCATTTAAATTAACGTTGTCAGTGTACTTGCTAGAAATTACTTTTATTATGTTGAGGTATGTCCCTTGTATCCATAGTCTCTCCGGGACTTTTTATTATGGAAGGATACTAGATTTTGCCAAAGACCTTTTCTGTATCTAATGAGATGATCAAGGAGTTTTTGTCTTTCAATCTGTTTATGAGGTGGTTTACACATTTATTGATTGGTATATGTTGAATCCACTACATCTCTGAGATGACACCTAAGTGATTACTGAACATAATCTTTTTTGATGTGTTCTTTCAGTTGGTTTGAAAGTATAGATAAGAATTTTTCCATCTAGGTTCATAATTTTCTTTTTCTATTGGGTATTTATGGTTTTTTTTGTTATCATGGTAACTTTTGGTTATGTAAACTGTTCTTTCTGTAAGTTGTTTTTGGTCATGGAGTTCTGTTACATTAGCAGAAAAGTAACTAATGCACTTAATAAAACTCTGCAACTATGGGTCTGTAAGCAGTTATACAATTATACAGAGAACAAGAAATCTGGATAGAAAATTCAATTACTTCATTAAGTAGATATTTATTTCTCCTATCTCTTTAGCATGGCTTTAGGTGGAGCTATCTTCCTGAGTAGCACCTCTTAGCTGCGTGTCTGACCTCTCTAACAATACTGTTAGAACTCTATTCGATCCAGAAATAATATTCTCTTCAAGAGAAGACAGTGATTTTCTTTTCCTGGGCCTTAATTGCTACCGCAACACGATCAGAACAGTTGAAGCCATACTTATAAGTAAATGCAACTTGTTCTCTTTACATAACACAAATGCATTACTTGGATGCCTCATACACATTATTTACAAAACACATCAGTATCAGCAACAATCCTTTAAATTGGTGTCTAAAATTGAAACTTTGTAATTTTCCTTTTTCATACAAAAATTAAAGCATGAACAGTAAAAATATTAATTATATTTTAACTGACATATTATATTGATATAAAACCATAATGAAATTGTGTAAAAGTGAATTCCAATGTAGTATTTCTATAAATATATATTTTATAACAAAATGTGAGCTTCTAAAATATTAAATATTGTTTTTCCTACAACTAAATAAGTTATTCTTTTGACACATTTGCACAAAGATTTAGTTTTTCAATCATATATTTGATATATGATATCAATTTGTTGTTTACCAATTAAAACATCTCAGTTTTAGTTTTTAGCATAATTATAATTTAATATATAGAAACTTAATTTTATTTTTTGCTATTTTCTATGACCCAAAATAAACATTGGACACATGTTAAGAAATTTATGGCATTATTTTTTTCTTTTATTAAAAAGATTTTTTTTCTCAGATAATATATCCTGATTATAGTTTTCCTTCCCTTTACTGCTTTCACCTCCTCCCTTCCTCACATGTAGATCTACTCCTTTTTTGTCTTTCATTAGAAAATACATAGGTCTAATATTTGTCTGTGGGTCTCTGTATCTGCTCCCATCAGCTGCTAGAAAAAGCCCATTTGATGACATTTGGGCTAAACTCCTATCTGCAGAAGAGGTGGAGGAAAGATAGTAGGTGCCGGAAGGGTTGAGAACACCAGGAGAACATGGGCCATAGAATCAACTAAGCAAAGCTCATAGGCACTCCCAGAAATTGGAATGGCAACCACAGAGCTTGCATGAGTGGTACTAGCCTGATGGAGGAAGGTCATTGGCTAATAAAGAAACTGCCTTGGCCCATTTTATAGGTTAGAACATAGGTGGGTGGAATAAACAGAACAGAATGCTGGGAGGAAGAGGCTCGATAGCTCTCCTCTCTGGGGCAGATGCGATGAAGCTCTGACCCAGGATGGACGTAGGCTAGAATCTTCCCGGTAAGCGCACCTCGGTGCTACACACATTAATAGAAATGGGCCAGGCAGTGTTTAAATGAATACAGTTTGTGTGTTGTTATTTCGGGGTATAAGCTAGCCAGGCGGCTGGGAGCTGGTGGCAGGAACGCAGCCTGCAGCTCCTACAACACTAGCCCTTCTGCATACATGCTGTGGTTCTTTAGCTTGGGGTTTTTTGCTGGACACCTAACACTGGTAGTGTAGATGTCTTTGACTCTTTCTCCTTATGTGGAACCTCTTTTTTCCTAATGGTTTTCCTTGTTCAGCCTTGATATGAGGATTTGTGCCTAGTCTTATTGCATCTTGTAAAGCTGTGTTGGAGTGATGTCTCCAGGAGTACTGTTCTTTTATTGCCAGGCCTCCTTAGCCTTATTCCCCATGGAAAGGTGAGTGCATTATCCACCCATTCTGCAGTCTCATGACATAGGACAATCAGATGCTATAGGGAGACAAATCAAAGCAGGAATTCAGTTTATTACTGTGAGCATCAGATTATACAGGTTAAGTGACATCATTTGATTTGGGGGTGTCTCCAGCCCATGAAAGACAGCCAAGCCCTCCCACTGGCTGGATGGGTGTCTTTCTAGATTTTGCTATCTCTTCCTCACTGGGTAGCATTTACTATTCTTCAAATTCTGTCCTACAGGACTCGAGGTACAGGTCCTGAGATAATTTTAGCCCAACACTTTATGGTGGGAAACCAAGTATCAGTGGATCTGGAAGAGAGAAGATTTGGGGGTTGGGGATAAAGGGGAGGCTGTGGTAAGGATGTATTGTATGAGAAAAAGACTAAACAAGCCAAAATAATAAAATAATATCATGTCAAATTTTGTAAATAAAAATAAGAGCAGGAAATAAAAATAATGCATGCAGGTTTCTGATGGTTAATAGTGAAACAAAACAAAATACAGTAAGATAAAACAAAAACTACCACATGATGTGGGATACCTGTCTATGCTGTGAATATGTTTTATTGCCATTAGTTAATAAAGAAGTTGCTTTCAGTCAATTCCTAAAAGAATAGAGCTAGGTGGGAAAGCTAAACTAATCTTGGGAGAATGTAGGTGGAGTCAGAGAGAAGTCATGTAGCCCCCACCAGAGACAGATGTTGGATGCCAGACATAACTTTGCCCAGTAAGCCACAGCCACATGACAATGCACAGAGTAGTGGAGATGGGTTAGTTTAGGATGTAAGAGCTAGCCAATAAGAAGTTAGAGCTAAAGGGCCAAGGAGTGATTTAAATAATATAGTTTCTGCGTGATTATTTTTAGTTGGGGTAGTCAAGGAATGAATGAATAATCACTGTCAACAACTGCATTGGAATTAGACTAAACAAACAGAATAAAAATAAACACAAAAAGGTGTAAGAAATGGAGAGCCACTGGTTTACACTCACAGGAATCCTTAAAAACTCTGAACTGGCAGCCATAATGTATATGCAAAGGACCTGGTGTAGAACTGTGCATTCCTTATTCATGTCAACTTCTATATTGACCTTATTTGTTTTCATGTTGCACTAATTATTACACTTTAGAAATTAATATTTTTCATATATATATATGAATACATGTTATCTGTGGGGATGATGGTGGAGGCAAGTGTATAATTCAGATCCACCCCCTTTCCTTCAGCTTGATTTATGTGCAACTGTAGGGCCCCTGGCATGGGTGTGAGAAATCAAATTCCAATGCTCTGGAAGAGCAGCAGGTGCTTCTAAACACTGAAACGTCTCTCTAGTAACTACTTACTTCTCTATATTCAACAATGTTTTCATCTTATTCACAGGTTTTGCATGTATACAAGTTTCATTTTGTGTAATTTTAATTGAATTTTTATTTTTACAGTCATAATACCTTCTTGGCCCAAGCTGATATTGAACAGTAGTTGTAAAACAAGTAGTAAAAAAGACAAAATACATTGATTTTTAATATAGACAACAGTATTAATATAGTATAGATTGTTCTCCATTTGAAAGATTCTTGGTGTAAAATAAAGATTATGCTGATACATTCATCTTAGTGGGAGGTGATGTAGTATTAATTAAATTGGGATTATACTTTTGGAAACTTCCCAGGCTATGATAGTGATTTTCCAGGACCACTGTAGAATACTAAAGATTTTACGATTTCCCTAGTGGTTTTGTTTTACTCATTCAGTTTTGGAATTTCATACATAAAATTTTCTTTATTTTTCTGCTGGGCTGACAAAGGCTGTATTTCTTCCTGCTGAACTGTTTATAGTACATGATATTTTTCCATGCTCACTAGTTGATCTCTAAGTCAATATTCATATAATAAATTAAAATTTAATAATTTCATCTTAACTGTTTAAACTGTGGAATTAATAAAAATAGTGTCAATATTCAAGCTCTTGTTTTGGTCAAAAATTATATTAAAAATTGTTGTATTTTTTCATATTAATTTATACATGATCAAGAGAAACATGCCACATTCATTTTTTTGTTAACCACATGCTATTTCCCTCTTCTCCTAGCTTTATTTCTTTTAAACTGCTCTTATTTTATATGTGTGCTTTTGTATTTGCACCAGAAGAAGCCAGCAACAACTGTGGGAGTCAGTCCTCTTTTTACTGTGTGGGATCAAGCTCACATTATAATGCTTGGTAACAAGTGCCTTTACCCACTGAAGAATTCTCCTTTCCCAGAATTATTTCTTTTCTACTTCATATTATAAACTTCTTTTTCTTTATTATTGTCTAAGTTGTCTTTAATTTTTTTTTTTCCAGGAGTGATAGGATTCAAAAGTGATTGCATTAAAGGTATATAATTTGACTATAATTTGAGGAAAAATGTATACTTAAGTAAATAAGCAAACAAAAATTAGAATCTTTGTTTTAACCTGATTTTGAATTTTTCAAAATATTTGTCAAATTTACAAAGAAAAATTATATTGTATTATTAATGACAAGCAATGTTATTCATTCAAAATTATCTAAATAAATTGAGCTATGTAGTAACCTAAAACATTATTGTGACTTTTAAGTAAAACTATTTGCATTTTGAATATTCCTACATTTAACTATTTAAAAAGGTCAACCTTTTGTATCATGAAAAAAAATGTGACCAATATCACAAAATAATTAATACCATTTTATGTAAAAAAAAATACTGACATTTATAACATTTGTGAGGATGGAGGTGAAATGTTATTTAATTTACCTTATCACTATCTGGGAAAATTTATAGGCGTTGTCCCCACAAGCCCAAAATGGTAACTATTTCAACAATGGCTCAAAATGAGCAGGTCATTTCAAATGGAACTATTTTTTCTTTATTTAATATTGTTTCCTCTTCATGTCTGGCTGGCGACTCCTGTGACTCTGACCTCCTTCTTCCCAGCATTCTCTCTGCCTTGAAAATCATGACTGGCCATCAGCCAATCAGCTTTTTATTAACAATAAGAGCAATACTTATCTACAGTGTATAAATATCAAAGCATCACTTGCCTAGTTTGATTAACCTTAGAGATACAGTGGCACATCCACATTAGAAAGGCTCATGGATATACTTAGACACATCTATCAAATCTCTCTTTTTAACTTCACCTTCCTTTTATTCAATTGTTCCTATTCCTAACTGGCATTTGGGCCATGCCTTGAGTTTCCTCCTCCCTCATCTATCTACTGATTCTATCACCCAAACTACTTTAAGATAGATATCCACTGTGATCCTTAACTTTACCATCTATTCATAGTCTGTATCTATTTCAACATATTTTCACCCAGCTAGCAGAGACCATCTAGGAATCAATCTTGGCCCTGTAACTGTTCCAGATCCAGATTGCCTTCCTAGTCTTTGTGGTTGTCTTAGCTAGAATTCATGATGTTGTGATGAAAGACCAAGACCAATACAATTTGGGGAGGACAGGGTTATTATACTTCCATATCACTGTTCATCATTAAAGAATATCAAGACCAGAACTCAAACAGGATAGGGACTTGGAGACAGGAGTTAATAATATGGTCATGGAAGTGTGTTGTTTACTGGCTTACTCCACATGGCTTGCTCAGCATCTCTTATAGAACCCAGGGCCACCAACCCAGAGATGGCACCACCCACAACGGCCTTCCTGGATCTTCCCTCATCAATCACTAATTAAGAAAATACCTTACATCCGGATTTTATGGTGGCATTTCCTCAACTGTGGTTCACACTTTTCAGATAACTCCAGCTTGTGTCAAGTTGACATAAAACTAGCCAGCACTAGCCTTGCAAAACCAAAGTGCCCTTGATTTCTTGTTTGTGGAAAGAAGGGCACTTGCATCTTCCTCAATGAAGAATGTTTCTGTTGTGTGAATCAACCAAGCTAAATGAAAGAAATGATTAAAGACATATCAATCACCTTACAATCTATGTTCTCCAGGGACTGATTCCAATGTAAGATTCTTATTACAGTCCTCTCTGGGGCTCTGGCTTCTACCTTTTCTTAGCCCTTTGGTCTCTGTCCCTCTCATGATAATGTTTGCTCCCTGTCTATTCAGGTTCTTTCAAGACAGATTTAGTGAAATAACATAAAGGTCATTAAACTAGATCATTCGGATAGAATTTCCTCATGTCTCCTATCATTTCTTGCTGACTTGACCCACTGCTTTGGATCAGTATTTCAGACCCTCCCCCTTCTTAAGCCTTCAGTCAACAAGAAGTAGTCAGGGGATTATCACCACCCCTTATCAAAAACAAAAGGCTGGAATGTTAGGCCCAAAGTGCCCCTCCCCCCAAAAAAATGACAGTGCTGGTAACAATATTCTAAAATGAAGCACTCTGAGTGAGTAAACAGGAATGTTATTGGATACACAGAAGCTTAAATTCAGCATTCCTCAGGAATCACATAAGACAGGATTCTCTTTATCGGAACATTTCTTAATCTTCTCCCAAAAGTCGACTACCTCTGGCAAGGGTGTCATCTAGCACCTATTAGTCCACATAGCCACATAACTCAAAAGAGCCCTACCTTCTTATTGTCATATAAAAATTTCCCCAATTCCAGAACAGTATGCTAATAGAATTGATTTTCAACTGTCTGTGGGTGAAGGATAATAAAGTGCATGTATAAGTACCATGTCAAGGATTCGATGTGATAATATAATTTAAATATGCAAATACAAACCTACTACATAGTGACTGGCCAATACACATTTCTTTTGTTTCCTTTGTAAGCTTTCTTAAATTAAAGACTTATTTTATAAAATTATCAGCAGTACTTTAGGCCCTAAAGGTGAATGAATGGGTGGAGACCTATAACCTGAAATTTTAGTGGCAAAGTTGTGCAAAGAAAGCCAAGATAATTTTTTGAAGGCCAAAACATATATTATTTTCTCTCTACATTCCCTCCATGCCTTTAGCTTCTTTATAATTCAAACAGTTTTCCACTGGAGGTAAAGTTGTTTTTTTGAACTACACTAGAACATGTCAGAGATTTCCCAAATTAGCAATCACTAAATCCACTTAAGAAAATTCAGAAACCCTAGATCCTTCAGGTGGAAAAAAATGGATCTAATGACTCTATTTTTCTATATGTGAGAGAAATAAAGATTCTTTGTTTCTCCCTCAATTGATTATATCTCCCTTCAATGATTATTTAAAACTTCAAGACACAAGAAGCTACTCACAGATCAATTCTCTGTGTTTCGAGGGCCTCTGGAGCATTTTCCCCGCTTACGATGTACTTTTATAATTTTTCCTTAATTTTTTTTTTTTTTTTTACTTTTTCACATGTGTGCATACACACTCACACACAATTTTGTGACTGTATTAACCATCCCCATTATCCTCTGGTATCCCCTTACCTCTAAATGTCTTCTTTCCAATTTGCCCCTAAGTTGCTACATTCTTTAAGTAAATTACAGCAAAAATAAATGGTCAATAGGGTCAACATAGTGTAGAGCCTCATAACACCTCCTTTGTCCACAGTGGAATGTTCAAAGGCCAGTCTTTTACAGTTATCCATAGCTTCTTTGTGTTTTTGATTGAAACAGACAGATCTTATCTGTATTGCCTCTAACCTTTAATGCAATATGACACTTACTTTATCAACTACTTACCACCTAAGTAGACAATAGGTTTGGCTTAAAGTCAAACCTCTGGTCCTCCTCCCTCCCCAAATTTTTTTCTCTGATCAAATCACTTGAAAACCATTGAGGACATACAAGGCTAACTTCATTAATTCATTTCTATGCATACTTATAGAATATGCTGACCTGATTATATTTTTAGATAGACTTCCACAGATGATGTTGATTTAAAAAATATTTTGAATGGCTTATATTCTCCAACGTAGACACTCCTATAAAAGTGAATAAATATACTGAGTGTGTGTTTCTTTCCCCTGCTTATCTTCTGTCAAAAATATGTGGGTGAACCTTGTTTTAAAAAATAGAGTTAGTTTACTCTCTGCTATATTATCCAAGTATAGCATGAATATTTTGCTTATTTGAAAGCATACTATATGTTAATTGATTAACTTATTGTCAGTTTAGGAATATGAATAATAAAAGTGGTTTATCAAAATTTCAGAATGCTGAAATTGTGGCAATCCCTGGTCATGCTAACTTAGCATTTGCCTTACTCCACACATCCATGTCCTAGCCTAGCCTTGCTCCTCCCTAATTCTTCTTATAGAAGAGGACTCCTGCAGCTATTAATGCCCTATTTTATGTCTTTATCATTTATGTTTCTTTAGACACATAATTATCCTCACTGTTTACTGCTATTGGTAACGGCTTAGCATTCCAAATGATTTCATGGCCTGAAGTCAAGCCTCTGCCAAAATGTTTTCTCTGATCAAATCATTTCACATTGTCTTTTCTTTAAATTCATATAGTGACGATCATCTCAATTCACTTTCATTTTTAATATAAGCATCATGCCTTGTGATACTGGTTTATAGCCTTGAATTCTCAGTAGTTTTAATATGTATTTGCCTTGTTTAGCCATATGTGACTTTAAGGGCCTGAGAGTTTGTGCTTGTATTTGTACACTTCTCCATGTTCAATATTATCTATCTCAGGACCTGGGGTGTGAATAGTAAATTTGTGGTAAATAGTTATGAAATAATTCTCATGCTTTAAGACATAAAGATATTTAAATGCTTTGATTTTTTAGAGATTAACATTTTAGCTAATATAAATGTTGCTTTTCGTAACTTTTAAACTTCTTTCAGCAATAATGTTGGTTGAAAATCTATATACAACTTGCCAGAGACTATTTACAATCTATTTATTCACATATGTTCTTGGATATTGCCCCAGAAGTGTTGACACTGGAAAACTTGAAATACATATTTCTACTGCATACTCTAATTTACCTAAGCAGGAGCATATGTAAAAAAAATATACCATATGGTGGTTATGAATTAGAAGAAGAATTTCTGCTTACAGTTTCATTGTTTTCTTACCCCATTGGGAATTTAAGAAAATATTATATGGCTTCATATAAATCAAAGATTTCCTCACAAGTGGCATTCCCTGCTTGTCCTCAGTTTTAACCAACACAGTGAGCTCCTCTTCTGCATGGTCTGTTGTGCCTAAACTATAGAATTCTAGGACTAGAAACAAGCAATCTTGTTCAAGCTTTTTTAAGCCTGCATAATGGCAGATAGCAAACCATCTGTGCTGGCTGTTTTCTAAAGATGTCATCAGTCTAGGCACTGCATACTTGTAGGCTAGATTCCTCTGGACCCCTTAGAATGTGAATGTAACTCATGCTGAATTCAATTCTATTGAAAACTGTGATGAAATTATTTTCCAGTACGTAATTAATGGAAATCAACCATGAAAGTAAAATGTGAATCTTTTCAAACATTTCTTTGTGTTGGAAGCTAATTAGCTGACAAAAGTTTCAGAGCATAGTAGATGAGACTGTGAGAATCACTTCCAAAATGGTGGATAAATAGAACTTATTTCCCTATTATAACATTATTAGTCCTGTTCTAAGATCTCAGTTTGAGTGAAAAAAGGGGAAATTGTATCTTAAAACTTATCATAATTTATACATAGCTTTCTAAAATATTCTAAACATTCCCTTCAACTTTGTATAACCTAGCCTGTTGTTCACAGACTGTGAACTTAAAAAAAAAAAAAAAAAAAAAAAAACTTCCCTGGAGGACTAAACACCCTCATTCTTTTTGAACATTTAAATTTTTTGTAATTAGGAAAATACTAACTTAAGCTAATTAACATTATGGAAATATGAAACTGGGATCATATATTGGAGAGCAAAAAAGACCTCATTTTAAAAACAGATATTGACATAGAATATATGAGAAAAGAAATATCATCAGAAAAGAAGCTTGTAAAAAGAAAATAGCTCATGTGCATATAACTCTATATGTAATTCTGGTATTTTTCCTATTTTATCATTGGTTATTTTAATTGTTACTGTTTCACTTATACATCAGGCTTCATGATAGCTATGTACATACAAGATAATCACAGAATCAACAGAATAAGACCCTAAAAGTGAAAGTGAAACTTACATATGTAAAATCGAACAAAGTTTTGGAGCTAAAGAAATATAAAAAGTAATTTGTACTGATTTACTTTATCAAAATTTCAAAGACTATTCTAAAACATATTTTTTTTTGATTTTCACAAAAGACTATAGTTAGAGCTATAGTCACTGTTTAATACAATTTGCACAAATTATTCTAAACAAAATATTGCACTACAATGTAGGCAAAATAAGATAGATGGAGCTTTTGATACTGCATCTGCTTGACTTACTGTGCAAGCAGTGGATATGCTTTTGAATTTCTTGAATTTCACCTATCAAGCAAAGCAAGGATAAATCACTAAATTATTCCTAATGCCTAGAACCTATTAGAAGCTCAATAAAGGATGAATTTGTTATCTACTTCTAACTGGAATGGTGAACTCCTTCCTTTTTCTCCCATGATGCTCTGTTATTATTTTATTGCTAGAGTTATCATTGCTTTTTACGTATCAGATATTTGTTTCCCTCTTGAGAAAAATAGTCTAGTGTTTCATTTCTATTTCTAGTGTGCGACACAGCACATGGCACATTTGGGATGCCTGGTTAAGATTATTTTATCGACATAATATTTTTATTATTTGGAAATTTAACATAATGCACCTTGATCACATTTACCTCCCAGTGTCCACATGTACACCCCACCCTTATGACCACTGCCAAAACAAATAATAAGAAAAAATACCAAGTCAAGAATTAGAGAAAATGAAACACAAGAATTATTCCCAAGAACTTTCTAGATATATTTATTCACACTTAGCCTTGATACTATAATCTAATCTATTATATATAATGAGAACAAAGATAATAATAAATAATAATATTGTATTATCAATATATTTAAAAATACAGGAGTCTTTAAGCATTTTAACTTATACTTAAATTGTGCTAAAATAATATCAAAGGAGACAAAGTCAAAACCTTGGACTACGATCCCAAAGAATATGCTCACATTCTTCACATTGTGCTAAGTAATTGAGTACAAAGTTTGAGGGAAAGAAAGATAATGTATGTAAAGCATTTTACCGAAATTCTTGAGTCATACCAAGGTTTTAATAAATATCAGAGCAAGGGAATGAAAGTAGCAGAAAAGGGGAGAGGGAGGGGCACTGGGTGAAGGAGAGAAAGAGCTAGAGGAAGCTAACAATTTTATACTAGGGGCAATAAGAGTTCAATCTCAATTTGTTCCTGGGGTGGCCATTGCTAATTCTCCCTCTGCCTTCCTTGAAGGAATTCTAAAAGAAAGTGAGAAAAAAAATCTCTGTTTATAACATCAGAATAATCCTTATTAAAATAATGATTGTATTGTCAGTTATTAATGAAGAAACTCTTGAGTTGATGGTAAAATTCTTTCTTCTGGGAGGTGGTTTTATATAGCTCTGGGTAGTGCCAGATTCTTGAAATCCTGATTCTCTTTCCTGCAATATCCAAGTGTAGGGAATACAGCAATGTACCTGCAAACCCACCTGATAATGAGCTTTAGAAAAGCTAACAAATAAACTAATTTTTACTAATTAAATCTAGTTAGGAAATATGTACTTTGAGAATGTTTATAATTTGAATTCTACTAGGAAATAGGTGAACTGTCTCAGAAGTGTTTGCACATAAATATAATTTTAAAAAGATAAGTCCCCAATGAGATATTTTTTACTGTGTGTAAAAATATGATCATTACTTAATTCATATTTTTATTCTTTACTTTTTCATCTCTTTCAAGAAAGTATTCTTTGTCATGTAAGAAACTATTTTGAAATTAATTTGTGTTAACTTACTTTTGAATTGCACTTTATCTTAGTATTTCTTTTTATTGAGGTATATTCTTCAGGATTCACAAAGAGAAAAATATCTAGAAAATTCAACAAGATGAAAATTGTAGCCTAGTGCATATGAAAAAATAAGTTGGTTATTTAGTATAATCATCAATAGTAAAAATTAAATTAAATAAATTTTAGTTATGAAGCATCCATTCTTTATTCATGAAATACAGACCCGCAATTGATCACTGTGTAATTCTGTAGACAATCAAAACACTAAAATCTTAAGAGTGGGTTCACTGTTTTAAGTGATAAGTGATTACTGCCTCCCTCTCTATCTTTGTTTAACAGCTATTTAATTCCAAAACAGTGTTCAAAACATCATTAACTTACTCTTAGGTTTATCTCTTTTGTCTTTCAAGAAAATATAAGAGCACGCTAAACATTGTGTGGCAAAGGAAGGAGCCCGACTTTTGGAAGGAATATTGTTGAAAATCTGAATTCACATAGAACTTTCACATTCTGTTTGAGTTCTATTGAGGTTGGATCTCTCTTTTGCTTTGATATGTAAATTGAGATATTACTTTCCCCCAGAGGACCCTAAATATGTGCCAAAGCACATAAGAGTAGATGGCCTTCAGGGTGGAAGCCAAACTTCCAAGAAGAGCAGTCAAAGCCAAGTTTGTTTTGGGACTGCACAATAAAATGCCTCCATTAATAGTTTTTGTTTCCAATAAAAATGTTTATATATTTACTCAGTTACTTATCTTGGTTAGCCAATAGTTAGAAAACAATTCTTTTCTTGTTCTGTTTTCTGGTTAGTGTGTTTTAAGCTTAAAACCTACTTCAAAGATACTGTTTATGCTTCTTTTCACATATTTCATAAAGCAACACCTATTCTTTAAACAAAAGAGATCTTAGCAATTACATATACATACACACAGATATAGATAGATAAGATTTATTTTTTGTTATGTTTCTGTGTGAATTCATTTACATGAGTGTGCATGGCTGCAGAGGCCGAAAAGTGTTGTCAGATCCCCTGTTCCAAAGCTACAGGAAATTATAAGCCATCCTACACGGGTGCAGGAAACTGAACTCAGATTCTTTGCAAGAGCAGAATATTCTCTTGACTGTCGAGCAATCTGTGTAGCTCCAATAGATACATGTTTTTTTCTTTCGGATTATTTTGTAGTACGTCCTACTTATGTAGTATACAAGTTATATGGTGAGAATAGATAGTTTCAGTGCTTTTATTAATGTCTTATATTATTGATATCTTTTCCTAACTTGATAGATTTTATTTTAGATTAAATTCTGAAATATTTACTTAGTGATTCTGATGATTAAAGTTTATTTAGTTATTTAATTAGTGATACTGATGATTATTTTAATCGTTTTTACTTCCATGATAAATGTTTATATATATATATACTCAGTCATATAAAAGTTGAATAATATTAAGAAAATTTACTGGTTATATAGTTACGTTATCAAGTAAATTTGCTAGTTATATAGTCATGTCATCATTACACAACTTAATAATTTGAAATTAAATCAGATTAATTTATGAAGAAATGTCTCATATATGTACTCAAAATCACTTAATTTTAAGCTGATGATTTTCCAAATGAAAATTTGAAATAATAAATATAAATTAAATATCCTTAATGTAGGAATAATACTTTCATTTGGCAATACAATATGCATCTTTTTGTAGTAACATAAATTAAAACTAAAGTTAGCTAGTGTTTTTCCATTTAGCATCCAGGTTTCTTTCCCTATTTATGTCTTTTTTTTCTCCTCCCCTTTACTGTTTTTCATTTCATTTCAAATAACCCTTTTACCTCTCAGTCTTACAGTTTTTTATTTCCTCTCTTGTTTGAATTATAAAAGCCACTTTTGGTTTCTAAAATCATTTTGCTCAAAGAATACAATGCTCACAGACATTTAAAACGTATAATCATAAAATCATGAAACAATGCAGATAAAAATACCAACAATAGCTGGGCAGTGGTGGCACATGCCTTTAATCCCAGCGCTCAGGAGGCATTTGTAGGTGAATCTCTATGAGTTCGAGGGCAGCCTGGTCTAAAAGAGCTTGTCCCAGGACAAGTTCCAAAGCAACACAGAGAAACACTGTTGAAAATAAAACAAAACAAAATATCAACAACATCTCCGTTCTTAATTTCAAATGTATTATCTTTGAAAGTTTAGTCAATTAAGACCTAAATATATTTTGTTCACAACACTTTGAAGAAATAAACAATCTTTTGTGATTAGATAAAGGCATTATCAAAATCAGAAAAAAAAAAAAAAAACAGGGAAAGTGAAATTTCATTGGTTTTATTTCTTTATTTTTTTTTTCAAGATGTCTCCATGTCTTTATTTGGGAGCTTGTTGGTGGCCCAAAAGAAAGCCTGTTACAAAATAGTGAGTTCCTGGTCAGTCAGTGCTACACAAAAGACCCTATCTAATATATATGTAAACATATATACACTTTTTTAAAACAGAGCCATAGTCAGGTTGTAGTGGCACATGCCTTTAGTCCCAGTATTTATGAGGCAGAGACAGAAGGATCTCTGTGAGTTCAAGACCAGCCTGCTCTACAGAGCAAGTTCCATGTCAGCCAGGACTGTACATAGAAAACCTGTCTCAAAAAAGAAAGAAAGAAAAAGAAACAACAACAACAACAACAACAACAAAATAAACCCAGGTATGGTGGTTCACACCTTTAATCCAATACTTGGGAGGCAGACAGATCTTTGGAAGTTTGAGTGCCCCCAGCCTGGTCTACACAGAGTTTGAAACCAGCCTTCTTAAATTAAACCTGTATCTTAAAATTGTCCTGAAAGCTAGGGTAAACATTGTATATTTGCTAAAATTCCATCTCAAAATATAGCTCAATGGTAATTAAAAAGTACCATGTAGAATTTATGAAATATGTTAGTTTCTAAAATGCATATTAATATTCTGTGGGAGGTTTACATAACACTATCTGGCTCATGTGAATTGGTAGTCAGATGAGTTTATCTCTAGACATTAATAAACAATGAAAGGTTAACTGAAAAATACAGAGGCTTGAAGTATAACAGAGGGAATCTCATTTTTCTAGTATTTTTTTTGCCTCATTTTTCCCCTTTCATTTACAATGGCTGAGCTTCAGTGTCATGAAAATAATCATTTTCAGATAGTGATTGAAAAAGACAGGTGCTTATTTATAAAATTGCAAATTAAAGGCAAATTGCAAATAGTTAAAATATATATAGACTCTCGGAAACTATAGAGGCTCTTGCTGAGTGGAGTTGGCATCCAGAAACATCTGGAAATTTCAATTTGGTGGTCATTTCCACAAGCACAACATTTTCAATGGATCATTTTCACTAATTTTTATTTTTTAAGAATAAATTCAGACTCTTAGAAGTTTGTCAAATGCTGTATAGCTTTGAAATCCATAGTAGCTGTGTTAATAGATGTGGTAACATGTTCTTATTAGCATATAAGGACTCACAAGTAAGAAAATATTAAAACAAAACTTTGTACTTCGTAAAAAATGTATTTAATACCAACTGTCACCAACTATAAGAGGTGTAAATACTATGAAAGTCAACAACATAAACTCGTCAAACAGATTCAATAATATCTAGCTATGAATGGAGAAAAATAACTTTTTATATATCTGAAGCTTTTGTTTTTATAGTAAACATACCAAAACATTAACTGTCACATTTGTGACATAATCATTTGGACTGATTGTTGAGGACTGGCCTCAACATAAACACTTTTTACCAAGGTAGGGGCAAGAGAAAATAAAGACACAAACCACAAAATAGTATGAGGAGAGAGTTTCAAGGATTATTCAGTTTCCCAAATCACCTGCCTTTATTTTTCCACAGCTTTTATACCAAAGGTAAACTGGGGGACTAGCTAACAAAGGCTTTATTAATATGACAGCAGGAGACTTCCCGTTATCAGCATTCTGTTACCTAGGGAGGATGACTCAAGTCACGTTTTACTCAGAAACACTTGGTCAAGTAAGCAGAAAACACCCCCCCTCCCCAGGTGATCTTATAGTTACAATGGAAGGAGTGGAAAGAAGTACATTGGTATATCCTGACCATCTGTCAGGATGGCACCGAGTTGTCTTAACTTCAAAAGAACCAGGCAACCAATTCCTGTGTTAGAAGGTACAAAATACTCCCATTAGTCTCTCAAACTCACTGAATGCCAGACAATGGTGAGAAATGGGCCTGCATTTCTTGGACTCTACATAAAATGCCTTTTAGTCTGTATCTACAGAGTATTCAAAACTCTTTCAAACATGTGTAAGCATTCAGTATCTTCTTATTTCTCTGCATTCCAGTTCCCAGTGCCTAAGATTTAAAAAAAAAATGAAAAACTTCTTTTTTATGGATTACAGATTTGATATACTGGAATCATCTCACATTGAATTTGGTTGCTACCATATTAATTTCCAATCATGCTCCTAATAATTGTTTCATTCAGTTAAAGTTTCAGGGGCTTTAAAAATCTTTTCCATAGACTAGTGTTACTTAGGTGACTGCCTACAGACGATTCTACCTCTGTAAGATTTAACAANAAAGTATTAGTCATTCTGTGCATTGAAACTATACTTAAATAGATATACAAAATACTATATAAGGATTCTAAGATTTTAACAAATCAGAATTTACTATCTACATATTTAGACATGATTTTTACATGAGGCATTATAGTAAGTGCTTCTCCTTATAGATTTAGTTTTATTATTTTTGTTTCAGAGAATTGAGTGTTTGAATAAGAACTATGTTTGTGAAAAGTAAACAGTCACCCAATAGTGGGTCTTAAAGTCAATGTGAGGAGAAAAGATGGGCATTTTTCATGACGTAGAATACAATAGAAAACAGAACAGTGTTATTTAAGAATATTTAAGGTTTTTGAGACAATTATTTGTTCTCTATGAAAAAATAGTTCATGGTACAGTTGAGGCATGTGGCATTTTTTTTGTAACATTCTGTGAATTCGCGACAGTGATTTCCATATTGACTGCATTGGTTTGCAGTCCCACCAGAAAAAAATGCCCTTTCTCCACACCCTTGCCTGCATTGTTATTGCTTATTTTCTTGACCTTTGCCATTTTGTCTGGAGTGGGATGAAATTCCAAAAGTTTTCATTTGCATTTCAGTAATAGCTAAAATATCTTTAGCCATTTCTATGTTTTATTTGAAAATTTCATTTAGATCTCTAGCCCATTTTTTAATTGTTTTTATTGAGCTATATATATTTTCTCCGTTCACCTCTCTTTCTCCCCTTTCCCCTTCTACCCTCTCCCATGATCTCCATGTTCCCAGTTTACTCTGGAGACTCTTTTTCTACTTCCCATGGAGATTTGTTCCATGCTCTTTTAGGGTCCTCTTCGTTGTCTATATTCTCTGCCCTAGCCCATTTTTAAGTGAGTTATTTATTTCATGATTCCTTATTGTTTGACTTCTTTGTATTTGTAAATGTTAATCCTCTATCATATATATAGCTGGAAAAAATATTTTACATGTTGCAAGCTTCTTCGTCTCCTCCTCCTCCTCTTCTCCTCCTCTTCTTCTTCTCCTCCTCCTCCTCCTCCTCATCATCATCTTCCTCTCCTTCTTTTCTTCCTCCTTTTTCTTCTAGCATAACCACAGTGCTGTCTTGATTTTTCACCTCTGTCATTTCATATTCATATAGCTAATATTATTAAGAATATGGTATATATTTCTTGCTTACAAGAAAAATAAATTCTAACTGTGGCATTAACAGGTTGGTCTGTCAGAGGAGATGGAGATGCCAATTTATTTTTATTGCATTTTAATTACATTTCTCCCTTCCCTTTTCTCCCTCTAAACACTCCTGTATACTTCTCTTTGGTCTCTTTCAAGCTCATGACCTCTTTTTCTATCAACTGTTACTTTATGCATATAAGTATTTGTAAATACATATATATTCCTAAATATAACCTATAGAATGTATATGATATAATCTGTATGTTTACTGAACTGGCTCTTTGACATCGAACCAAAAAACGAGGCACTCTTCTCTGGGAAAGGCCACTTCTCCTGCTCCCAGGCAATTTCTGGTTTACTATAGCCTTTCCTGTAGTTTTGAGGTCTCCTGAGCTTTTCTCAGTCCAGTTCATCATTTTCACTGGTCTCATTCTTGTTAAGTAATCTTTGTTACTCCATTGTTTCCTTAGATGTGCATATGGTTTTTTTTTTTTTTTTTTTAGTTTTATGAGGTCACATTTGTCAATTGTTGGACTTAATTCCTGGGAAAATAGACAATGATTTATAACATCCTTTCCTAGATCTACCTATCTCTTTCAGGGTACTGACTATGTTTTCTTCTTGCAGTTTCTGTGTTTTGGGCTTTATATTTAGGATCTTTACCAATTAATTTAATGTGCATGCATAGTGATAGATATGAGTCTAATTTTATTCTTCTTTATATGGATACTCATTTTTCACAAGCAATATATTGAAAAGTAATGGGGATAGTAGAAATCTTTGGCTTGTGTCTGAATTTAATGGGATTGTTTTGGTTTTTCTTCATTTAAGATCATGCTGGCTGTAGGCTTGTCATAATGAGCCCTTATTATGTGTACATATGTTCCCCCAGACTTATTTATTTAGAATTTTTTTTATTATGAAAATGTGGACTGAGTTAAAGGTTTTTTTTCTATCTATTGAGATGGTCATGTGAATTTTTTCTTTACATTCATTTCTATGGTTTAATCCATTTCTTGGCTTTGGTATGTTGAACCATTCCTGCATTTCAAGGATAAAGCGAACTTGATCATGTGGATAATCTTTCTGATGTATGCCTGCATTTGTTTTGCAAGTATTTTATTGAAAAAACTTTAAATCTATGTTCATCTGGTATATTAGCTTTTGTTTTCTTTTTGTGTGTATGTCTTTACCTGGTTTTGATATTAGAATAATAATGGATTTATAGAAGAACTTGTGTATTTTGTTTCTAATTCTTGGAACAATTTAAGAATAATTGAAAGTAGATCTTCTTGGAAAGTATGGTACAATTGTGCTATCAATTTATCTAGGCCTGAGAAAGTTTTAGTTAGAAGGCTTATTTAAATCACCGTTTAAATATCTAGTATTCTCTCTAGAGATGGATTGGTAGACATAAATTCTTCTAACCTATTTGTAGTGTGGGTCATTTTTCTTTCTTCTTCAACTATTGGGCATAGTCTGTCTGGGTACAGTAGTCTAGACTGGCACCTGTGGTATTTTAGAAAATGAAGTACATGATTCTACACTATTTAGGCTTTCACAATTTCCACTGAGAAATCAGCTGTTGTTCTTGTGGGATTTTCTTATATGTGATTTTCCTCTTGCACCCTCTTATTCTGTATAATTCTCTATGTTTAGTCTTTTAACTATTATATGCCATGGGTCTTCTTCTTTATTTTTTTCTGATTCCAGACTATTTCGTATAAGTATCTTGTATCTGTAGAGCTATGTCTTTTCTTAATTTGAGAAGTTTTTTTTTTTTTGTTGTTGTTGTTGTTTGTTTGTTTTCCTGAGGAAAGCCAGTGGCCAAGATGTGTCTCTAGAACTAGGGATGCTGTTGCTCTGGAGTCCTACCACGGAAAGTAGTGTAAAAGCTACATGTCTTCAGTTAGTACTGGTAGCATAGTAATGATACTGTCAGGCTTAAGAGATTCAACAAGGAAAACAGACGGATGAGCTGTGCCTCCAGAGCTTGACTTAATTTTCTAACTTTTAACGAACGTCTTATTTAACTTTAGGAAAACTGTTAAACTATAGGTAAACAGCCATTGAATTGGAACGTACAAGTTATTTTTTGCATAACACATGGCTCTTGATACTAATTTTACAGTTTTCTAATTTACTTAAATTAATTTTATACATCATTTTGAAAATCATAGGCAAGAATTTTAATCAGCATGAATTTATATCATCATATTACATTATAATTTACATTGTAAAGGTTTAAAAAATCATATTTTTCTGGCCAGAGCTAATGTTCCTTCTTTTAGACACAACTTTGCTTACTTAAACTGTCAGGGGTAGCTTTCTTGGTGGAAGAGAAGTCTTTAAGAGTGATAGAAAAGTAAGCCCTTAGTTTGTCTTGGAAAGTAAACAGTAGTTTCGTGGCAGGACATAGTAGAGGGAAAGAGTCAGTGGGTGCTAACTGAGGTGAAGTTGAGTAATATGGCTAAATGACATAAAATTTTATCTTCATAGGTAAAATACCCAGTGAAATATTCATATGTGTGGGACAGTCTACCATTTTATAAGCTTAAGAACATCTTCAGTGTTTTCATGTTCCTATTTAGAAATATCCAGCAAAACATTGTAGGATCGCCAGTAAGTGTACAAATGGATATTACAGGATTCAGCCAGATTTTTTTTCTAATAGATCAACAGAAGGTGGTAAGGTTCCAGGAGCCTCTTCCCCACTAGTAGGTACCCACCATGAGGGCTTGACCTTTGTGGGCCCATTGCCAGTTGTACTGGCAGCTTGAACTTAGATTACATTTCATAGACTTTCTCCATTTCTTCTTGCTTTTACATTATTTCTGAGTCTTCTGAAATTTTCCTTGACTTTCAATGGCACAGTATAAATGTTTAGAGCCAATACCTCATCCATCATTTATTATCGGTGTTTTATACAGCCATGTGTCCCTGAATTCATCTTTGTTCACTTCAAAGAAAGGCTATTCTGAATACAATTGCTTGTGGATATAAAGACAGGTATTTAGAAGGCAGTTTGATGCTATGCCAAGATGGATAATCAACTGTATTAGAATCACCTCTAGAACCTATTATCTTTTCAGGCGTGGATTTTGAACCATTGTGTGTGTGTGTATGTGTGTGTATATATGTGTGTGTGTGTGTATTATTCCATTCAATTACTGCCTTCCTATTAAATCTGAATCAGCATTCTTCTATTTCTCTTAGACTGGCATTGGAACTGTTGGCACTCCTGATTCTCTGGTATTAGTCTAAAATTAGATAATTATATCAGCACTTTATGTCTCTGACTTATACACAGCATACCATGTCTATGTCTTTGTGTATGTATGCTTGTGTGTGTTTTCTGTTTTCTCTATTTCTCTTAAAAAAATCCCAAGGGAACACTTTTAAGAGTTGTTTATAAAAATCACATCTAAGGCAAAGGAAAAATTGTTTCCTTTGCCTTATTCTGCATTTAAAGAGGGACGGTAAGTCAAATATATCTCTTTGGATTTGGGAGGTAACAATATCACCATATAAATGGATCACTACAACCTATTCAACAAAAGATGGAGAAAATTTACAATTTGCTGAAGCTCTGAACAAGAGTGTACTCTGCAATGAGTCCCGACTTCTGTGCAAGCTGATCTTCAAATTCGACAGTAAAATTCACCACATCCAATGGTCTTTAAAATGTCCTTGGCAAATATCGAGGCTATTTTTGAATCATAGCAAAAGTCTTTAGCAGTATCATTATTCATGTGAATTTCTACCATCCTTGAGAGATAATTATTCCTCACTTGAAGCAAAGGTTCACTGTGTTACAGAGAAATTGAATGCATAACCATGAACAATCCTATTACTATAAGATCTTAGGTTTTTACCCTGAACTGAGTATTCTTTAATACACAAAAACATAAGATTTGACAGAGCAGCAGTTCAGTGTTCATCATCAAAAACAAGTGGTACACAAAAACTCAGGATCAATGTGACTGGACAGAATGAAAGAAATGATATGTGGAATTTATGCAAATACAGTCTATCTCTCTTGCAACATCATAATCTTTTCTAGTTCACCTGTATAACTTTATGGAGAATTCCTTATGATCAGCAAACTTAGGAAGAAAAACATGAGATATGATTTCATATTTTTATTTTGTTTTGTGCTTTATTTTTGTGAGACATATATTCATTGCCCATATTACTAACTTTCACTGGGATATTTTAAATAAATACACAATGTACACTGACCTTGTTTTCCCTATAGGTTTATTACTTTCACTTTTCTCTCCCTTCTGTATTCCAGAGATCATTTATTCACTTATTAGTCATATACAATCTGCAGTCCAAATCACATGTTCCCCAAAGTCACTAAGAATGTTTTTCAGGACAAAACCATAAATATATTTAAAATATAATGAGATTTGTGCTTTTAAATTTTTCTTGCTTTATTATGTGGCTCTTTTAAAAATATATTAATGCATAAGATATATAATGATATTATATTCCACAAGACTATATATATATATGCATACACACAATATACATGCATTGTATAAAGGTATGTGCACGTGTGCACACGCATGTACATGTATAAGTCAGAGAACAATTTCTGAGAGTCAGTTCACTGCTCCCATCATGTTAGTCCCAGGGATCAAACTCATTTTAAGCTTTTGAAGACAGCATATTTATCAGCTGATTTATCTTTCAATGTCAGTTATATAATTGTTGAACACAAACTTTGCAGATGATATTGTGCTGCAATGTCAAATGTTTGGACAGGTCTCTAAACAGTTTACCTGTTTTCATATTGTATATACATGGATGATTTATAAAACATATGATTCAAAAATAAAAGAAAACGTCTTTTGGAGCTAGAGTTAATTCACCTAATTTGATAATCTCCGGTTGCATAATTTTTATGTAACCAATATAATTTTATTTTTCTTTATAGCTGAAACACACATAGAAACACATGCATGTATCTAAACTTTTCTTTATACATTCATCTGTTGTTAACTAAGTTGGTTCATAATTTAGTTGTTGTCTGTGTTTTGGAGACAGGCTCTTATTAGCTTTGAGTGTCCTGGCACTCACTATGTAGACCAGAGTGGCCTTGAACTCAGAGAGTTCCTCCTCCTTCTGCCTGTTGAGTGCTGGGATTAAGGGTTTTGACACCTTTAATTAAAGGTTTCACACCGCCAAACCCAGCAACTCAGCTATTATCAGTAGTGTGAAAGATTAATATGGGTATGGAAGTGTCTCGGTGATATATTGACTTGAAGTCTTTTTGATAGATACTTAGTAGTAGTATTTCTGATCAAATGATAGATCTAAATGCATCTTTTTGGAAGAACATTTATGCTGATTTCTGTAGTGACTAAATTATTTTATAGCCTAACCAACAGTGTCTAAGTGTTCTCTTTCCCACACATCTTTTTTAACACTTGCTGTTATATATTTTCTGAACGATTAGCTTTCTGACTAGGGTGCCTTTATTCTACAGTGCTAGCAGGTCTCCACCTCGAAATCCTCTTTCTCAGCCTCACATGTACTGAGGGTAAGGCATTAGCTACCACATCTAAAATACAAATGGTTTCAAAATGGATAAGGAATAGACTCTGAAGATCAACTTTCTTAATTTACCTAGGGGATAGTAACTAGTTTAATTATGTAGCTCATGTTGAAGTTATTTTCACCATGTTGTTAGCCTACAGATGAATTCACTTTAAAAGGGATCATCCTCATCAAGATAGTAATACAAACAATTTATATTTTTAAATTGAAAGTCCTTAAGGACAAAACTAAAGCTGTATTATTTTTTAATTACTATTGCATAAAACTTGGGTCTTATACTTGGTAAGTACGCACCTTACTATTAAGCCACATGCTGACATACTGCCTCCAAACCAAAATTTCTCAGTATACGGTATCAACTAATATCAACTATTTGCTCTATAAATTTTTTATACAGCCTCCTAATAATAAAATCATGTGATCCAATTTCTTAAAATATTCTCATTATCTACTACATTTATGTACACACATATAAAGCTCTCTCTATATCTACCTCTATCTATCTATCTATCTATCTATCTATCTATCTATCTATCTATCTAGGAGGATGTAGAACAGAATGACATAATAGATACAATTACACATTTTCATATGTTTTTAATTTTTCTTTTCCATAGTTTTTTTTATTAATTTTACTTAATCTATATACATCCCAAATTCAGCTTCCACTCACCCCTTCCCATTCCTTGCCACAGTTCTCTTCTGCCCCCTTCCCCAATCCATCTCTTCTCCACCTATGTTCAGAAAGGGGTAGGACTCCTGTGGGTTCCAACAAAGCATGGCCTTTCCAGTTGAGGTAGGACTAAGCTTCTCTCCTTGTATTATGGCTGAGCAAGGCAACCCAGTATTAGAAACAGGTTCCTAAAAGCCAGGCAATGTATTAGAGACAGGTCCTGCTCCCACTGCCTGGAGTACCACAAGTAGACCAAGCCACACAATCATCCCACATGTGCAGAGACCCTAGGCTTGTTGCACACAGGTTCTCTAGCAAACATTCCATAGTCTGTAAACTCCCATGAGTAGGCAAGTTGCTTCCGTGGATTCTCTTTTGATAATCCTGGCTCCCCTGGCTTATACAATCCTTCCTCTCCTCAACAGGATTCCCTAGGGTGGGCCCAGTGATTGGCTATGGATCTCTGCATTTGTTTCTATCAATTACTGGAGTAAGGCTCTCCTATGACAACTAGGGTAGTTACCAATCTGATTAAAGGAGATGGCCAATTCAGGCTACCTATACATTTTTGCTAGGAATCTGAGCTTGGGTCATCTTTGTAGATTTGTGGGAGTTTCCTTTGCATCAGGTTTCTCCCTGACCCTGAAATTTCCTCTCCTTCCCAATCAAGACATCTTTTTTCAGTATTCTCTCCCCCCTCCCATCCATCCCTCAACAGCATCCCTCGTGTTCCCATACCCATCAGCCCCTAGTGTACCCAAGGGATTTCTTCTATTTCCAGTTCCCAGGGAAGTCCACATATCTCATTTTGGGCCTTTCTTGTTACCTAGTGTTTCTGGGACTGTGGATTGTATCATGGATATACTTTACTTTAAAGCTAATATTCACTTATCAGTGACCACATAAAATGTTTGTCTTTCTCAGTCTGGGTTACCTTACTTAGAATGGTTATTTTCTAGCCCTATTTATTTGCCTTCAAAGTTTTTAAGGTCATTTTTTAAACAACTGAGTAATATTCCATTACGTAAATTGCCACATTTTCTTTATCTATTCTTTGGTTGAGGTTCATGTAGATTGCTTCTAGGTTCTAACTATTACACATAAAGCTGATAGAAACATAGTTGAGCTAGCATTCTTGTGATAGGATTCAGTATCCTATGGGTATGCGCTCAGGAATAGTATAGATGAGTAAGTGGATTACCAATTATCCAAGAAACCACCATATTGATTTCCAAAGTGACTATACAAGTTTGCACCTCCACCAGAAGTGGAAGAGTGTTCCCCTTGCTCCACATCTTCTCCAGCATAAGCTGTCATTAGTGTTTTTGATCTTAGCTATTTTCTGACTGGGGTAAGACAGAATTTCAGAGTCATTTTGATTTGCATTTTCCTGATGGCTAAGGATGTTGAACAGTTTGTTAATTTTATCTCGGCCATTTAAGATTCTTCTGTTGAGAATTTTGTTTATATCTGTACTTTATTTTTCATTGGATTTTCTTTAATGCCTAATTTCTTGAGTTCTTTATATATTCTGGAGAACAGTCCTTTGTCAGATGTGAGATTGGTGAAGTAGGTGACTTTTTTTTGCCAGCTGGACTGTGGCTTCCCATTGAGTTCTGTTCCCCCAAGTTACACTCTGTCACCCAACCTCACCCACCTCATCATTCTCCCCATGGCCAGCCTTTCCCTGCAATGTCAGGATACTCCATAAGTCCAGGTACAGCCCAAACCAGTTAGAAGAATAGGTGAGTGACTGACCTCCCAGCCAAGATGCTCCAGTCTCCAGACTCCAAGCACCAGAGTATAGCATGTCCCCACCCCCTCATCTCAGCACCAGCAATTTCTGGACCCTGCTCCCAATTCTGGTGAAATTCCACTGATCTGAAGCAGTCCCTTTTTTCATAGTTTTAAAGCTTACTTTAAAATGGCTTATGATCTAATAACATTTTAAAGATATGTTTTACTAACAGATAAAGAAAATAGTCAATTTATTTTATGTGGATTTTATGTTTTAATTGAATCATGATTATATGATTTAAATCATTTATTGGTGCTGGAGAATTGTCCGTATTCTGTCAATCATGTTGTAAATAAACGCTGATTGGCCAGGCAGGAAATATAGGCTGGAAAACGAGACAGGAAGTAGAAATGATGTAATGAGAACAGGAGAATTCTGGGAAGGAAGAAGTTGATTCCTCCCATTCCTGCCAAGATCACCAAAGCAGCAAGATGTGATCTGCCCCACTGAAAAAAAGGTACTGAGCCACATAGCTAACATAGATCAGAAAAAATGGGTTAATCAAGATGTGAGAGTTAGCCAGTGAGAGGCTAGAGCTAATGGGCCAATCATCTTATAATTTATGGATACCTATGTGTGATTTTTCTCTGGGACTAAACAGTTGTGGGGTACCTGGGAGGACAAAAACCCCAACAAACAAGCTAGGCCCCTTCATGTTACAATTTATATACTGTTTTCTTGGTCTCTTATTAAATTCCTCTTTTGATAACAACATAATTGAATCAAATGCCTTCTGATTATTATAATCTCCCACACTCTCTGGCTTCCTCCCACCCATATTAAGCTCTCTTTTCTCTATGGTTCCATTGCACAGATTCTGCCTGAGTCATACAGAATTTAACCAAGTTTGTATGAGTGAGCCAGGGCTTGATACTCCAGCCTGGTAAGCTCCTCTGTGGGTGCACAACTGAGGACAATGGGTATTCCAACCCTAGAATACATCAATAGCCCAAAACTCCTCATGAAAGACTAAGGCACGTGAGTCTTTTCCAGATCTATGACCATCTGTTGTGAGGCCCACTTTGTAGTTCACAATAAGGATTAGAAAGAAATATTTACCAGAGAAGTACCACTGGAAAATGGCACTGAAGCTGCAATTAAATCAAAATTCTCAATGAAATTCAAATGGAAAAGAATCTGTAGTTGTCATATAAAGCAAACGAATCTAGTACTATGGCACTGTTTGCACTGATCCTTACAAGTTGCAACACAAACTTTGGAAGAATCAAACATGCTTTATCGAAGTATAGTTTTGGAAAGGCACATGGATATATTTTTTAAAGACTTTTTTTCTTATAAATTTTCTAGATATGTCTCCACCACCATTCTGCTTCAGTTACAGAGACTGGCATCTCTAAGAACATTGTTCAAAAGAAAAAAAATCTAATTCAAATTTAACTGTACTGTAATGGTGCACTTTTGTATGTGAAGTCCTGTGTTTCCTATATACACATTTATCTATCATTCATTAAATTAAAAAAAAAACATGTAATGATTTTATGCATGATTGTAATACAGAAAGAATTTGAAGAACAACATAGACTGGAAAAGGCAAAAAAAGAAATCCTTATTGCTATGAAAATAGATATATTGTAAACTATATAATAATCCCATAATTCATTTAAATTATGAAAAATACTTCTCAAACTCCCACTTATTATTAAATATCCTCACTATATAGTCTTAATTAGACACAGGGACACCAGTTTGTTTCCAAAGAAAAAAGAAAAACTCAACAGGAAATTAATTTATTTTGGCCCACTTATCTGTTAGATCAAGAGCAAGCACATTGCCCATACTCAGTTCACCGAAAATGTAATCTTGAAAATATGCCCATTTATTATTTCCCTCTAAAACTGGCAGAGTTAATCAGTCATTCTCTGCCTTTTAAAGATTATCATACTGTTTGACTTCTAAACGTTCATCATCTGTATGGCAGCCTCAGCAACATGTACACAGCTGGATTGTTTCTTATTTAGCCTCTGGCTCAAGATTGGTAGGTGTGTGTATGTGTGTGTGTGTGTGTGTGAGAGAGAGAGAGAGAGAGAGAGAGAGAGAGAGAGAGAGAGAGAGGAAGAGAGAGAGAGAAAGAGAGAAGAGGAAGGGAGAGAGAGAGAAGTCAATTCTTCTTAGAAGCTCAGTTTGTGTTTGAGTAGCATCTTATTCACCCATTCAACATGCAGCATCTCCACCTGCACTTTAGTACCTTCTTCATTTTGAATTTGACCCACTCCTAGATAAATCATGAATTTTGTGATCTGATTCATACAGAAATCAGGTACCTGTTGCCCTTAAGAATATTTAGATGAATCTCTTCCATAACTAATTGTGATGAAACCACCTGTACCTGAAGCAATGCCAATATATGCCCCTTGTCATGTTTTATAAAATTTATTGAAATCACTGGTTCAAATGCCTTTACTAAAAGGATCTCCTCAAGTACTTAAAATATTGTGAGCATTAGAATAATGCTTCCTTAATTAATTTCCTTACAAGTCACATAGAATAGAGTGGTTGGTCATGTCTCTAATATGAATTATCAACACTCAGAAATCTTGAACTGGCCCCAACTCTTAATATATAGTGTTACACACTTACTGTTTCTTTCTTTCTTTCTTTCTTTCTTTCTTTCTTTCTTTCTTTCTTTCTTTCTCTCTCTCTCTCTCTCTCTCTCTCTCTCTCTCTCTCTCTCTCTCTTTCTTTCTTTCTTTCTTTTTTCTTTTTTGAGATAGGATTTCTCTGTGTAGCCCTGGATGTCTTAAAACTAGTTCTATAGATCAAGCTGGCCTTGAACTCACAGAGATATGCTTGTCTCCTGAGTCCTAGCATGAAATGTGTGCACTGCCACCATCTAGCTAGTAGTCCTGGCGATGTGGTCAAGGCAATAGACTACAAATCTATTTGGTCTCCCCAAGCAGGTTTGGATCCTGCCAACTATGAAAGGCTATCTTTAGACTTTATACTTTAAATAGCTAATTCTTTACTTTTTAATCCCTATTCCAGTTTAGTAGGCAGTGAAATGACATTTGAGTGTTATTTCTAGTAAAGGATCCATGACATTTTCAAAATTCACATGGATTTTTACCTGTACTCTTTTGAAGATTTTGAGCTGAAAAACACATTAGACTCGTATCCTAGGTAACCAGGTGAATGGCCTTCTCTCATGTCCGTATTTGTATGTTAGCTGTCATGTAGGCCATGAATTAGCTTCTCTATAAGATTTTCTCCAAATTACCAAGAAATAAGCACCAAACATCCTGACCAGTTTTAGTCAACATCTCTCCTCAGGAGATCTATATTTTTAACAAAAGAAATTAGGAGCAGCATATCCTGGCTATTGTTAAACAAAGACAGCTTTCTGTTGAGCTGCGTGATCAGTTCAGGCCGGGCTTATGGCTAGCAGAGGACACAAGGAAGAAGAAGAAGTAGAGATGAGAGGAGACACAGATGGAACAAGACATGCTGGAGGACAGGTAAAGACACGAGCCATGCAGCAATAGGTAGATTAATGGCAATCAGATAATTTAAGTTGTAAAATCTAGTTAGTAACAAGCCTAAGTTATGGCTGAGCTTTTATAATTAATAATAAGTCTCTATGTTATGACTTGGGTGCTGGAAGGAGGAACAGAAAAAATTTGCCTACATAAACATGAACCAGTAATCTAGAGAGTGAGTCCAGCAAACAGTGTTGCCATATGGTTACTATTTTTTCCTTGATGCCTATCATTGATAAACTATAACTAGGGATGTAGGTCAAATAAATCCATTTCTTCTCTGAGTTACTTTTAGTTAGAGTGTTGCATTGCAGCAACATAAAATAAACTAGAAAATGCCGGGGTCACTTATAAGATAATAAATGGATCAGACAGAGGAGGTATTCAGGAAGGGTGAAAAAAAAAAAGGATAATAGGATGCACGTAATATGGAAGCATAACAAAGAATACTCTCAGAGGAAAGAAAACAGTAGAGTTGGGAAATGGGGTAGAAAAAAGAACTGGGAAGAAAGACAAGCAATGACAAAATATATGTGATGATGCCAGAGGTAAACTTGCTGCTTTCTACTTTCAAATTAATTTTTTTGTAATTTTTTTGCGAACTTAATATAGGAGTCCTATTTTCTTCGACCAGTGAAGCCACCACCTGAGGGCATTCAATACTTCAAGAATATCACTGTCAAAGCTTCAATATCCATTTTTGGATAGGATTGACAGTAATACCCTCACAAAACTATTTTGTTAACTAAGATCATAGAAATTTGAATGCTTCCTTGGTCCTTATCTTTTACTCTTTTGAGAAATATTAAATTAATATTCTCCCTATATGAGGCTACCTCTTAGAATACTACTACTATTTTGTTGAAACAATTAGACTTCTTATTTTCTTTATTAGATAAAACTCTTATTGAAAGAAATATATAATTTGATGATGTTTGACCAAAACAATCATCCGTATTTTACTGGAGGTAGAATACTAAGGGCATTATCATTATCTTTCAAGCACATATACATTTGAGCATTTCCCTGGATTTTGCATTGTGGTAATAAACATGCTGAAACAATAAAGGAAACTAATTTTACAAATTCATCCCAGCTATTAGGAACCTCAAAGCACTAGGAAGAACATTTAATAAAAACAGTATTTTTCTACTTCTGAGTTTTCATTTAGCCTCTGTGCTTTTGAAAACTCTGAGCACATGGTTCTAGTAAGTTGGGATTTCTTCGAGTCTGAAGTTCACATGTGAAACGCCATTTTATTTTTTCTTTGTCTTTTTCTATGCCCAGATGCTAAATGCTTTATACTTTAGGAACATACGGGCAATTACATGTTTCTATGTCCATCTGCAAAACTGGCATTTGAGCATTTTTATTTTCACTGAACACTGTTATTCTTTGCTATTAATGAGGTCATATGAGCATTATACTTGTACTCTTTGTGGTACTCGCATGACCAAAATTTAAGAGATTTAATTATGGGCAAAATACTAGATGTTGTAATAGTTTAATTTTTGATGAATCAACCTAATTTTCTTAAAGGAAATGTCTCTATTGGAACATAAAAAAATCTACTACAAAATGCTATGTATTAAACCAATAACAATCATTAACTGCTTGTAATTGTGGAGTATATACAATAATAATAAAGTCCAGGTTGTTTCTCCACATACCTTTAGCTAAGCACTTCAGTTCACTATGGAAGACCCTTAACTACTCAGTCTTACTCAACTATGTTGCTTTTCATGTGAATAGTGTGGAATGGTTAGCAGCTCCCTTTGACTCTTCATTGAAGTTTTTAATCATAAGGGAGTCCTTTTTATTATTCTTACAATGGCTGTCATACTGAAGAAGAGAAGCAACAACTACCAAACTATTGAAGGGTTAGATTCAGAACTGGTATGGAATTACTTCCACTTCTTTGGTTCAAAACAAGTCAAAATCCAATGTCAAAAGCAGAAACAGATTCAACTGATGGTTTGGAAATGGCATTAGAGCACATGAAATTAAGATTTTTTTTTTTGCAAAAATTCTACTAAACTGACTTTTGTTTGGGAGTAAAATTCAAACACTAATCTAGAATTATTTATTTCCAATATTAAGACAGTCAATAATGTTAATTATGGAAAATGCTTTGTAGGCATTTGAAAATCATATAAGTAAGGTTTTTGCAAAGAATCTGTCTCAAGTCACAGTGGTTTTCATGAAGTCTTAATAAATGTTGTATAAAACAAAATAACTTAAGAGCCAGCTGGATATTCCACAGCATCTTGAATCTTTATAAGACTGTCATTATATATATTCTGATAAATAATATAGTAAGAGGAGCTGTTTTATAGTATTTGTCATGTTTCTCAATTTTTGTCTTTTTTCATCTTAAAACACTTATTAATAGTTTACCAGATGTTAATATTCTGAGGAGATTCTGATACAAATATAGCTTCAATTATACCAGGAACTCTAGGCAAATTTTCTGTCACCTGCTTAACTCTTGGACAAATTTAAGTTTTACTTTTGTAGGTTGTCTTAGGGTTACTATTGCTATCATGAAACACCATGACCAAAGAGAAAGTTGGGGAGAAAAGGATTTTTTTGACTTATGCTTCCAGGTTTAGTCCATCATTGACATCCAGGACAGAAACTCAAATACAGCAGGATACTTAAGGCAGGAATTGATTCAGAAGCCATTCAGGGGTGCTGCTTACTGATTTGTTTCCCCTGGCTTGCTGAGTCAGCCTGCTTTCTTATAGAACACAGTACCACCAGACCAGGGATGGCACCCCTCAAAATGGGCTGGTTCCTCTCCCATTGGCCACTAATTGAGAAAATGCCTTATAGAGTTTAATAACTAGCTGGCTTGGAGGAGGCATAGGCATTCTTTTCAAATGATGTTTTATGGAAGGCAACAGAAAGTTGTTTTTGCTGTCATAGGAAAAGATTGGGAGGTTGGAAAATGAATCATACTTGGGAGAGTAGGCAGGTGCCAATTAGGCCAGGTGACAGAACCTATAAAGCAGGCCACATCAACTTAAGTTTATGGTTACATGTAATTGCCATTGCTTCTAAATTTTGGACATGGATGCCAAACTTCTGAAATGAATTATCAGTTGTTTCTACTTTTCATATCATTCACTTTAGTTTCTTAGATTGGGTTTACATTGTTAAGATACTCGTAAAGCAACTCCAACTACTGAACATGATTGCAAGGAAAGGGTTACATAATAACACTTGGATTCTAACTATCTCAGGATTTTTCCTGAGTTTGTCAAGTCTCAGCAATTCTATGACTTAATGATTATTGGATTTAGTCATTTGACCAATATCATAGCATCCTTAGTACCTACTTATTATTCCAGTGACATAGGAAGTATGAAATATACTGGAGAAGAATTTTCTCTTACAGTTTTATGGGATCATTACGATGAATAGTGCTGGATAATTTCCTTTCCTAAACAATAAACATTTTTTTAAAAAAAAACCTACAAATATATATATGTATATATATGCAAGGTCCTATAGAAGAAAATTAACAATTCTAAAGGAATAACTGTGACAGATACATTTGAAGTTCCTACTTATAATCTAAAAACTCCATTACACAGAAAAAAGACAATTTCTACCATTAAGCATTTACTATTCCCTGAATCCTAGAAAACACCATGCATGTTCAATATCTATGTATTTATCTATTTAAAACATTACATAAAATTCAGTGATACAAAGCATGGCAATTTGCTCCATTCTTCTATCACTGTATATATGTGTATGTATATATATATATATATATATATATATATAGTAGTTGATATCAGTACTTAAATTACTCATATGGGTAGATAATATTACATCATATGTATAACCTAATTGTTTATTATTCCTTTGGTGAGAACTTGGAATTTGTCCTTTGTTGTTGTCTATAATGTCACTATTAACATGCAATTACATATATTTAAAAAACATTTTCCACTTACCTGCTATTTCTACATTCAAATTTTGAGCAAACTGCCAAATAATTTTCTAAATTACTGAGATAGACATACATTTCCATTCACAGTTTCTGAACATCCCTTCTATTTTGAGATAGATATACATTTCCATTCACAGTTTCTGAGCATCCCTTCTATTTTGTCAGCATTAGTTATTTCCCATTTTTAGCCACATAAGTGGGAATAAGAAAGTATCTAATTGATAGTTGGAAGCATTTCCCAGTTTAAAAAAATAGTATTTTCTCATATTTTATAGAACACAGCATTCAAGTCACAAATATGAAGAATGTGGCTGAGAGATACAGGAGAGTTCCAGCTTCAATTTAGTATTCTGTTACTGGTCTGTTCAGATTTTTCTATTCTTTAATTTTGGTAAATGGGTTTTAGAAATCTATTTCCTCCAGTTTCTTCATATTCAGATTATCTTTTTATAACTTTATGAGGAGGGATTGCCCTCTGTATGCTGTGATTACTATTCATGAATAAAGAATCTGTCTTGGCCCGTGTTATGGTGGAGTATAGCTAGGCAGAGAAAACTAAACTGAATGCTGGGAGAAAGAACGTGGAGTCAGAAAGATGCCATGGAGGTAACAAAGAGGAAAGACAGGAGCTGCCAGCTGGAACCTTGCTGGTAAGCCACAGCTACGTGGTGATACACAGATTGATAGAGATGGGTTAAATTAAGGTGTAAGAGCTAGCCAATAAAAGACTAGAGCTAACAGACCAAGCAGTGATTTAATTATACAGTTTTTGAGAGGTTATTTCTGGATTCTGGGCAGCCAGGAAAAAACTATAGGTCTCCTATAGCAATCCTATATATTTTAGTAATTCTTTTTTTTTTTATTTTGTGAGGTCAATAATAATGTCAACACTATTCTTCCAGACTTTAGTTTGCACAACCTCTCTTATTTTCTAACAGCAAAATTACTACTTTTCCATTTTTGTGTTGATTTTTTTCAGATAATTTATTCTTTTTAGATTTTTTATTATTGCTTCAGATAGTAATTTACTGCTGTAAAATTTACTGAGTAACACCTCAGTGAGTCTTGTGTGTTTTAACAGATTATGCTTTTCATTGTTCTCCAATTATGGACATGACATTTATTTTTATTTTAAATAATTTTGTAAAAGGTTAGTATAAAACAGTTGCATAGATCAGAAAAAAAAATAAAATGAAAAAATTATTTTGGAATACAGTAAGATTTTGAGGAAAATCAAGACAAGTCTAGATCTTTCACCCTCACATTCCTGGAAGAGGAAACTACCATGCTCCATGCCACAAACATAATGGACTAAGTCTTTGAAACTGCAAGCAAGTGCCAAATTGAAAGCTTTCTTTCATAAGAGTTGGCTTAGTCATTGTATTAAGTAGTTTTGTGTATCAACTGTATACAAGTTAGAGTGATCAGAGGATGGAGACTTAGCTGAGGAAATGCCTCCTTGAGAGCCAGCAGTAAGGCATTTTGTCATTTAGTAATCAATGTTGGAAGGCCCAGCTCATGATGGGTGGTGACATCCCTGGGCTGCTGGTCCTGGGTTTTAAAAGAAGGTGGGCTGAGCAAGCCAGGATAAGCAAGACAGTAAGCTGTTCCCCTCCATGGTCTCTGCATCAGTTCTTGTTTCCCAGATTCTGCCCTGTTTGAGTTCTTGTCATGACTTCCTTCAGTGATTAACAACAATGTTGAAGTATAAGCCAAATAAACCATTATCTCCCCAACTTGATTTTTGGTTATAATGTTTCATCACAGCAATAGAAGAAATCCTAACTAAGACAGTCACTATGTCCAATTTATTTATTTATTTACTTACTTGTTTGTTAATATTCGTTTACTCTCTTCCCAGCCTGATAACATATTTTCCTCCCTCCTTCATTTTCTTCGAATCTCTCCCCTTAACCTCACCCCTCCATATCCCCAATTTACTCCTCCTTCTTCAGCAAAGGGCAGGCCTCTCAAGAATATCAGCCAGCCATGGCATTATCAAATTGCACTAAGGTTAGGTACCTCCTTTCCTATTAGACTGGATTAGACCACCCAGAAGAAGGAAAGGGTCCGAAAGCAGGTAAAAGAGTTAAAGACAGCCTCTCATCCCACTGTTCAGAGCCCCACAAGAAGAGCAAGCTACATAACTGAAACGTAAGTACATAGGGCCTTGGTCACTCCTATGCCACCTCTCTGGTTTGAAGAAGGACACTTGAAAGTAATCCCACACAAATTCAAAATTAACAAATAGGTGGTTATTTATTTAGGGGTAGACTCACAAATCAGAATCCTCTGCTTGAATGGTGATCACAAACTGAATCCCGCAGCCGGAAAAAGAGAGTGGACACATGCTCTACATCGCTTATATAGTATAAGAGGCCACACCCCAGTGGTCGGGTGACAACTGGCTGTAAGACTTCCTACAGCACTGGTTGGTGTTTCAGTCTCTGTGAAACCCTATCATCCCAAGTTAGTTGATTCTGTTTTTTTTTTTTTTTTTTTTTTTTTTTTTTTTTTTTTTTTTTGTGTGTGTGTGTGTGTGTGTGTGTATGGCCTGTCTGGCTTCTATAATCCTTCTTCTCTCTTCTACAGGAATCCCCAAGGTCTGCCTACTATTTGGTTGTGGGTCTTTGCATCTGTTTTCACCAGTTTCTGGGTAAAAACTCTTTGATAACAATTGGGCTAGGCAACAATCTATAAGTATAGAAGAATATCATGAGGAATCATTTCATTGACTTTTTTGTCAGTCATGTATAGTTCTGTGTTAGGTCTGTAAACTGTCTATAGTCTGGGTCCTAGCCCTCCAGGCAGTTTTGGGGATGGACTCCTTCTCATGCTATGGATTTCAAGCTGAACTAATAATTGATTAGCAACTCCCATAATTTCTGTGCCACCTTCACCCCAGCATATCTTGTAGACAAGGCAAATTGTAAGTCCAATGTTATGTGACTTAGTTGGTGTCCCAAATCCCTCTACTGGATTTGGCGCCCAACGTGGGGCTCGAACCCATGACACTGAGATTAAGAGTCTCACAACCAGCTTTGGGATAACACCTGATCTAATAATTCATTTGAACAAAACCTTGGAAGGTGATAAAGATTTAAACAGTCACAGAGAATTAATAGCTGAAGCAGAAAAGGAACTGACAATGATTGAGAAAAAATTACAACAGGCACATATGGACAGGTCTAATCCAAAGCTCGACTGTATTCTCGTCATATTACCATCAAAAATTTCTCCTACAGGAATTTTAATGCAGAGAGATGATATTATCTTGGAACGGATCTTTTTACCACATAAACCAAGTAAAAAACTAAAAACTTATGTGGAAAAAGTCTCTGAGTTAATTATAAAAGACAAGCTGAGACTTCGTCAACTAGCAGACATAGACCCAGCAGAAATTATAATGCCTTTCACTGCTGATGAACTAAAGAAATTATGGGAAGATAATGAAACATGACAAAGAGCTTGTGATAATTTTTTGGGAGACATTAATAACAACTATCCAAAAAGCAAGAGGCTTAACTTCATAAAGAGAACTTCTTGGATCCTTCCTCAAATCGTCCGTGATGGTCCAATAACTGGAGCCTGTACATTCTATACTGATGCCAATAAAACAGGGAAGGCAGGTTATAAATCGGAAGACTTGGGTAAGGTGGAACAAAGTCCTTATGATTCTGTCCAGAAGGCAGAATTATATGACATTCTTATGGTGCTAAGGGATTTTAGAGAACCCATTAATATAGTTACTGATTCACAATACACAGAAAGAGTTATTTTACATATTAAAACTGCTAAATTTATACCTGATGATACAGAACTTACCTCATTGTTTATCCAGATTCAAGATTTGATCAGGAACAGGCTTTGCCCTATGTACATAACACACATCCGATTCCATACGGGTCTGCCAGGTCCTCTAGCACAAGGTAATGCAGACATTGATCAGTTATTGATTGGTAATGTGTTACAAGCCTCTAAATTTCATAAAAAAACATCATGTTAATAGCAAAGGTTTGAAGAAAGAGTTTTCTATCACATGGCAACAAGCTAAGGAGATTGTAAAGAAATGCCCTACTTGGTCTTTCTATAACCAAACGCCACTGCCAGCAGGGGCTAATCCAAAGGGCACCCATAGTAATGAAATCTGGCAGATGGATGTATTCCACTTTACAGAATTTGGCAAATTGAAATATGTTCACCACACCATTGACACTTATTCAGGCTTTCAATGGGCAACTGCTTTAAGTTCAAAAAAAGCTGATTCAATAATCACTTATTTATTAGAAGTCATGGCTATCATGGGTATACCTACACAAATAAAGACAGATAATGGTCCTGCTTATGCCTCTAGGAAAATAAAATGGTTTTTTGACTATTACAATATCAAGCATGTTACAGGTATACCATACAATCCTACAGGACAAGCAGTCATAGAAAGATCAAATCAAACTATAAAAGATATGTTGAATAAACAGAAAGGGGTGAAAAACACCCCCAGAAATAGGTTACATAATGCTTTGTTAACCTTGAATTTTCTTAATGCTAATGAGAAGGGAACAATGGCTGCAGAAAGACATTGGATAATGGAAAAGTCTACTGAACTAAATCAACCAACTTATTTCAAGGATGCACTGACCTCACAATGGAAGCCAGGAGATATGCTGCATTGGGGAAGGGGTTTTGCTCTTATCTCCACAGATGAGGAACAATTGTGGATACCGTCAAAATTAATAAAGGTATGTATGAAGAAGAAAAGCCATTTGGAAAAGATAAATAACAATTCATTCACAAGGATGGCGAACATATTGATGGTAAGAAATACAAATAGGTTGGGGGCAAGGTTCTTTTCTTATCTCCACAGGAAAATACTGATCTTCAAAGAATTTAAGAGACCCTGAATATTTAATAACTGATGGATGGAAAATAGTTATGACCCACTAAGATTCAACAATAACATTCTATACATTCTATAAGTATTGATTTTTTATATATTTATATATATATATTTTTTCTTTTTTCTCTTTGAACGCTTCTTTATAAA
>NW_026068159.1:1835015-1868575 GCF_014885135.2 Alexandromys fortis
ATTTATGGCACATTTTGGATATCTCTCATTTGTTAAGTAATATTTATTCCCTTCTCAGAAATTTGAAGGAGTTGAAGATTATATAATTGTAATTACTCTCTACATTATTTAGACTCTTTGAGATAGAATGTCTGGTAAAACTTTTGTTCTCAATATTGTTTGTTATATCTATTATTTGTTATTATTGTTTATAGTTGTATTTGGTTTAGTTCTGTCTTATTTAGACAAAAAGAGTGAGATGTAGGGATAAGCACTCCCCTTGGGGGCGGGCTCGCCTCGGGAGAATGTTTACTGATAAATTGGGTGCGCAGATGCTGCACCCCTTCCTGCTTCTGGTACTCTGCTGGAACCTTGGTTTCGTGAGTCTGGTTTTGCCATTAAAATTGTTCAAATATCTATTACTATTGGTCTTCATTAATCTAAACCGCCACAATGTCTGGTTCAGGCTCCATATCTCCAATTGCTAGGAGTCTTATCTAGAAGTCATCCTCATAGATTCCTCCAAGTTTCCATTGCACTATGATTTTAGATTGTCCCAGAAATACCCTCAATTCCAGTTGTTTTTCCCAGTATTCTCTCCCTCCATCCCTCCAAAATCTGATCACTTTGTTCACATGCCAATGCCCCATCCACTTGTGATGTGTATTCTATTTTTCCTTCACAGTAAAATTCATATGTTGAGTCTTCCTTGTTACTTATCTTCTTTGTGACTGTAGATATTTTTTTTGTTTTCTTTTTTTGAGACAGGGTTTCTCTGTAGCTCTGGAGCCTATCCTGGAACTAGCTTTTGGGGCTGGCCTCGAGCTCACAGAAATCCACCTACCTTTGCCTCCCAAGTGCTGGGATTAAAGGTGTGCACCACCACCACCAGCAAGGCTGTGGATTTTAGCATGGTTATTCTGTATGACCAATATCCAATGATAAGTGAGTACATATGATGTTTGTCTTTCTGCGTCTGGGTTACTGAAGGGAGCCAGTACGTGTGGCCACCATTACAAGATGGTGCCTAGCTCCTGCGGGCTGGAGTAGCCAGTACCACCATCTCGGGCATGCTCAGTGTCCTCAGTGTGCTGGACCTATCTGGGAGCTTGGAGCAGGTTGCTAAGACACTTTGACCAATAGGAAGCCTGCACGTACCCCTAGTTCCAATATTAAGCAGTTGCAGCAGTTGCAGCTCAGAGCTCGGGGCCCCTCACTTCCCGCTCTCCCTTCAACCAAGAGGCTCCCAGTAAAAGCGTGATTTGGGTGGAATCCTTGTCTGGTGGCTGTTCTTTCCTGCTGGTCAGGGAGTTCGCCGCAGGTTACCTCAAAGAAAATGATGTTTTCTAATTCAATCTATGTGCCAGCAAATTGATGGTACCACTGTTTTTAATAAATGAGTAATAATCTATTGTGTAAATGTACCACATTTTCTTTATCCATTCTTTGGTTAAAAGAAATCTTTTTTTTTTCCAGGCTCTGCTTATTACAAATAAACCTGCTATGAACATAGTTTAGTAAGTGTCCTTGTGGTATGATAGAATGTATTTGGGTATATGCCCTAAAGTGGTATTATTGGGTTTTTAGGTAGACTGATTCCCAAATTTCTAAGAAACAACCATGTTGTACAATATTATTTTAAGGTGTGTTACATTTGTTTATGCCATGGGACATTTGTTTAATGTTGCAAGGAGGTGTTCCATTCTTGTAGGTTGCATTTTTTTAATTCTGTGAATCTGTGTTACTTTACCTGATTGCTCTAATAAAGAGTTGAATGGCCAATAGGGAGGAAGGAGAAAGGATAGGCAGGACTAACAGAGGGAGTAAATTCGAGGAGAAATCTGGGAAGAAAAGATCTAGGATCAAGAGAAAAAGGAGGACTGCAGGGGTCAGCTACCCAGCTACATAGGAGTCATGGAGTAAGAAGCAAAGAAAGGTATATAGGATAAATGTTTAAAGCCCAGAAATAAAAGATACATGGGGTAATTTAAGAAAATCTGACTAGGAACAAGCCAAGCTAAGTCTGGGAATTAATGAACTGTGTGTGATTTATTTGGAAGCTTTTTGGTAGACCCCCAAAAAGCAAAAGAGTAAAACATCAACAACATTATGGCATATCAATGTGAGTCTGTATGTCCAGAGGTTCTGAGGGGAAAATAAAAGAAATACATGGATCCTTTAACAAACTCTGTGGAGAGCAGAGTACTTTAACAGCCATTTTCACATAAACTAGAAACAATAAGTAAGAAAAAAATGCCTGCACTGTGTAGGGCACTGGCATTTCAGAGTTAGGGGGTTGAATGCAATACCTAATTAAAGGAACCTCTGACTGGGCCATAAGCTCTAGGCTTGGCTCTCTTGAACCTAGAAGGAAGTGGAACCTGTTGATAGAGCCATGTGGAGGACCTAGTTGTTGCCTAGCAGTTTAAGATTTGCTGACAAGTTCAAAAAAGGCTAAAAGATACACAGTAAAAGAGGTCTAGATAGAAGAACCTCTAAACAGGTTCCAGGATGTTTTACAATGTGTATAGGCTTAAGAAATAAAAAAAAATGGGTATAGAAGGTCATAGAAAGAAAGACATAATTAAAAATCAGTGTGGGATCATGGTCTGTATTCTGTCAATTATATTTTAAATAAATGCTGATTGGCCAGTAGCCAGGCAGGAAGTATAGTTGGGACAACCAGACAGGAGGTAGAGGCAGGTAAAGGAGAACAGGAAAATTCTGGGAAGAGGACACAGTCCTGGCCTGGTCACAAAAGAAGCAAGATGTGACTGCCTTGCTGAAAAAGATACTGAGCCATGTGGCTAACATATACTAGAATGAACTAATATAAGTTATAAGAGTTAATAAGAAGCCTGAGATAAAGGGCCAATCAGTTTATAGTTAATGTAGACCTGTGTGTGATTTCTTTGGGACTTAACAATTGCAGGAACCAGGCAGGACAAAAAACCCTGACAACACAAAATAATAAAGTTAATTCTGTAAAGAGAGATTAAAATTAGTATAAAATGCCACATAAGATAGGAAATATACCCAGAGTCTGTATCCTGTATTTTATTGTTGATTTTGAATTTTTTGAATGCTGATGAGCCAAAGAGAGCTGATGAAAGAAGGACTGTTGAGATAAACCAGCCGTATACTTTAGGCCTGTATTAACTTAAAAATGGAAGTCAAAAATTATATTTGTGAAGTGGAATTCAAAATTCTTTGGAGAAGAGGATTTGCTTTTTTTTTTTTTTTCTACAGATTCTACTGTAGATTAGGTTTGATCAATGGAGACCTCCTGAAAGTTTACAGGCAATATTTATCAACAAAGGTTATGCTTGTCTTCCCAGGACTTGTCCATTATCTTGATTTAATCTGGGACTCCTAAAAATGTCTTCACCTACAGACAAGAAACAGTCTGAAAAACAAGATGCCCAGATTCCCAAGAGATGGGGTGGGTGGTCTTTGGTTATTTGGTGTATTATAGATGTTTGTTATCATTTAGGAGAATATAGTATATTGATATAAATTTAAAGTTATTTTTGTTACTATATATATATATATATACATATATATGTTTCTACTATTATTTCAGATATTGTGTCTATACAGTTCATTTAAAAAATGTAAAGTAAAATTCTAAGTTTTTGAATGTTATTAATACAAATTATTTAGGATAATCAAAACACATAGGTTAGTAGTTAGTCATCTATAACAGTCAAATTTATAGATGTATTGTGCATGTTTTTAAGATTGTACAGATATATTTCCAATAGATAAATGTTCTTCAAACACTTCAAAGCCCTATGTAATATGGCATTTAAAATGTTTTGTTAACTTAGGGATTTTCATGACAATGAGGCACATCTTCTCCTGGCAGCACCAATTTACTTTGGAGATGATGATGAACATCACATAAATTCCTTATGGATATTGCTTTCATTTGACAAGGCTTGTCATTTGGGTAAAATATTACTATTGCTTAGAATGCTTGACAGTATGCTGTTTACATTTCCCTGTGAATCCTGTATGTAAAGTCAAATTCTAAGTTTTTGAATGTTATTATTACAAGCTATTTAAGATTTTTTTTAATTTAGTGTTTCCTTTGACCAAGGACTTTATTTCTTCTATTTTATCTTTAATTTATGATATACTCTCTTTTATCTCCTATATTCTATTAGTGATGCTTGCATCTGTATTTCTTGTTTGCTTACCCATTTCCAGAATTCTCTCCACTTATTTTTTTTTATTGCTTCTATTTCCATTTTCAGGTCTTGAAAAATTCCCTTCAACCGTTTGTTTTTATTGGATTTCTTTAAGGGTTTTTGGTTTTTTTTTATTTCTTCCATTTTTTGTTGTCTTTTCCTCAATTCCTCTAAGGGATTTTGTTTTCATTTTCTCTTTAAAATCCTCTATAATATTTATAAATTGGCTTTAGGTTTTAGGGCATAATGGACCATACTAGTAAAAGCATGCAAGACACTGGCATTGAGAATGATGTAGATTATAACAGCCTGGATCAAGAAGTTTCAAACAGAAAGAATATTATAAGTGGCCTATAGATTGTTCTTGTTATAGTTTTGCAAATAATGTGTCTACTTTGTGGCCTTGTCCAAAACAATTTGTGTGTGGCTAAATTGAGGAGTTTTGGGTTAAGAACATTGACAGAGACTTTAAGACAGCCTAGTACTGACTGTGTCCTGTGGTTATTAGTGGTCCCTCTTATGCAATGTATAATGGAAAAGAGAAAGCTGAGCAAGAAAAATACAAATGTACAATTTGAAGAGTAAAGGAATACTAGGAAATGTAGTATTGGAGCCAAGTACAGTGCTTAAGGAGATTAAAAGTTTAAGGTAAAGCCTAATGTTAAATGGAATAAAGGAATCAGTGGCCTGAGGGCATGACCATATTCAGGTATGTTTCCAGCTTATAGAAAGGAATTAAATGAAAGCTTAAGTCATGAAGAAACCATCATCAACAGAATGGTGGTAGAAATGTATCTGAATGAGAGGGTCAAGGAAGCAGAAGAATATGGCAGCTTTAGCCATGTGGTTTGGCTCTAGGGTCATGAATATAAGAAAGAGATTGTGTCATCTTCCTTTGCAAATAAGGGAAACTGCTAAGTTTAAGCATGTATCAGAGGTTTTCCTGCATGGAGGCCCAGAGAGACCATCATGAAAAACTGAAGGTAAACCCTGTATTGTGTTAGAAACACCACAATGTTGGAGATTCCAGAGTTGTGGGATACATACTAATGAAAGCTGCTAATAGGGAGTGGAACAAGCCCAAGAGAGAGAAGTTTGTTTCAACCAATGATACTGAAAGGAACTGGAGACCTGAAGAATGTTTTGACATAGACATAGAGATGCAGTGTTTGAAGTTTGCTTTGCTGGTTTTCAATCACAGTATTTTCTCAGTTTGCTTTTTTCCCCTTCTGTTTGGAATGGGAATGTGTCCTCTTCCATTGTATGTTAGAAGTATGTGATTTTGATTTTTATGGGGTTTACATTTAAGAGACTCTGAACTTCTGACTTTTAAATAGTGTTGAGAATGTGAAAAAATGGGGACTTTTGAAGTTGAACTAAATGCATTTTGCATTTATAATATGACTATAGTAAGCCATAAGTCCTAGGATGTGGAATGTGGTGATTTGAATAAGAATGGCCACCAATAGGTTCACATATCTGAATGCTTAAACACCAAGAATTTGACATATTTGAATGGATTAAAAGGAATAGATGTGATCTTATTGGAGGAAGTTCATCATTGGGGTGGGCTTTGAGGTTTTAAAAGCTCATGCCAAGCCTAGAGTTGCTTTCTGCCTGTGGATCAGAATGCAAGACTCTGAGCTACTGCTCCAGTGCCATGCTTGCCACCATGTTCCCTGCCATGATGATAATGAACTAAGCCTCTGAAATTGTAAGCAAGCCCCCAGTTACACATTATTATTCATAACATTTGCCTTGGTCTTGGTGCTGCTTCAGGGCAATAGAACAGTGACTAAAGACAGTGGATCTTGGGTATCACCCATAACCCAAGTGTTAAGGACTTGTTCTCCAGCCCATAATATTACTGTAATTTCAAGTAATTGTTAAGACATGAAGTTTAGTGAAAGGAAGATAAGTCATTAATTGGATCCATGTCAAGGTAACACTGTCTCTTCTTCCTCCTTTTGCTTTACTTTTCTACTATCATAAGCTAAGTAATGTGCATTTGCACATTTTCCACCATTATGTATTACTTTTGCATAGGCACAAAAGCAAAAGAGCCAACTGACCATGGATTGAAACCTTTATAACTCTTGAAAAAATAAACTTTTCATCATCCAAAATTAATTATCTTGGGTATTTTATTACAGTAGTCAAAATTTATCACATGATAAACACAAAGCTTTAAGTATGAATAATAGTTAACTTCAGTAAGACTGATACAAGAGGAAACACAATAAAGATCATTTCAATAAATTTTACTAAAGTGTGAACCACTAGTCATTCAGTAATGAAGGAATAAAACAGAAATAAAACATGGTATTACTACCCTTAAAATTATAATGTAGGTAAATAATAGGAATAGACTTACAAAATCTTAAAGAACAATGCCATAGTCTTGTCTGTTTTCCTACTTTCACTTAGCCTGTCTGGCACTGAATAGAAAAGTCATTACTATTTTATTCTATTATTATTTTATATGCATGGGTATTTTTTTACTTGCATATACCTATGCACATGGCTTCCTGGTGCTAAAAAAGGCCAGAAGTTGGGTTTGGGCCCCTGTTATTAGAGTTACAGGCCATTTAAGCCACCATGTGCATACTTGGAATTGAACTCAGGTACTCTGAAAGAACAGTCAGTGCTCTTAATCTAGCCAGTGATTACTGTTTTCTAAGTAAATAAATAGCTGAAAAATAAGAAGTATATACAGTATAATTTAACAAGGGAAAATCCAGTCCTTCTTGCAATAATCAGGCAATGATTCATGGAGAAAAAATTAAATTAACTTTTATGGAGAATATTTAAAAATATTGTCAATGGCAATATGACAAATATGTTAAAATATTGCCAATATTTAAAACAGTAAAGAAGGTAATTGGGGAGCAAATATATGTGCAGTAAGTATATGTATTAAGTACTTTTCTTAAAAGTTGTGACAAGATTCCTGACAAAACCTATGTGAAAAAGAAGGAGTTTATTGAGTATTACAGTTTAAGAAGGAATAAAGTCTATAAGAGCAGCAAAATCATGGGGGAAATAGTATAAGTTGTCCAGTCATATTGTATATATAGCTGGGAAGCAAGCAACATGCAGGAAGTATGGCCAAACTATCAAACCTCAAGGTCTGCCACTAGTAGCTCACTTCCTCCAATGAATTTATACTTTTTAAACTCTCCAGAACCTTCCAAAAGAGAGCCATCATCTGGATACAAGTTGTTCAGATAAATAAAATAGGGATAGATATTGCACTTTCAAACCAAGGAATTATACATAAGCATGTGTGTTTGGTACAGATAAAATTGACTCATAGGACCACATGGTTTATTTGGGGATCAATCAGGATTAAAAAAAAAATTGTTGTGGTTACAAGATAGGAAGACCTAATAGTATTCAACAGAGCACTGGATCATGAGGTCAGGTATTGGCTATTAATGACAGTTGAATAGGTTTTTGTCTAGCAAAAAAAAATGATACCACAGAGTTAACTTAGAAGATACATTTATTGTATCTTCTGATACAGATTTCAAAGAGAGTGAAAGTATGAAAAATAAATAGTAAATGTTCTGAAATCTTAGCAAGAGGAATATCACTCCTGAGTGTAGTAGTTCAGGAAGGTTTCACAGGATAAAAAAAGTTAATCTTAAAATGATACTTACTGAAAAGGGGATTTTATGATAAAGCTTCTCTATTGGTTTGCACTAAAGAAAAATAGTTTTTGTATGGAGTAATTATAATTTGCAAATCTGAATACATAACAATATAACATTGTCATATAAAGGATTATTGTCAGTTATCCTGCTTGTACTTTTGTGAAATAGATCATCCTTAAAATAGTCATAACAGTCAAGAAGCTTTAGAGACTATAGCAATACATATTTAGAAATGAAATATTATATACAGCAACAAGTGACTAAGTTGGTAACTTCCTCACTTTTTATATTACATCTCTTTCTAAAGGTCAGTAAACCTCCACTTAAGTATTTAGGCCATTTGTTAAAAAGACTAATATTTCCATCATGTTGTTTCCTTGAACCTTAAGTTAGGTGCACAAATTTGAAGGCAGGAACATTGGAAAATTACTAAATTATATGGCACTAGAGAGATATTACAAGGAAATTCTGATATTTCACTGCAAAATATTGCCAATTATGGTAGCTGTCAATTTAACAATAGGCTTATTCACTATGGTGTTTGATTAATGTGAAATTATTCAGTTGGCTACCTTGTAGTTGGCCTATTTTTGTGTCCAATTAGTATGCTAATAATGGTAATTATGTTCTATACTGCATGTCTCATCACCTAGAGGGTTTTTAAAATGATAAAATAATGAGAATAAACAAGCTGATGCTCACATTCAGTGGGCCATTCTAATTACTTACTGAGAGCACACTGGGGAATCAACACTCAACCAGAGAAAATGGTTCTTGCTTACTTTGTTAAAACTACTCTTTCCAAAGAGCAGTTAGAGTTTGCTGCTGTTCCTGTTATCATTGAGCTATTTTACTTCCCATCTCTTTTTTGTTGTCTATGTTTATTTTCTGTACTCATTTTTGAAACGATAATCATTTACAGTCAGTCTTTGTGACTAGTATCTCTGTTAGATGGCAGAAAACAAAAAATGATAAGTCCAATTGTATATTTTTAAACTCAATATCTATTATTTCCTTTCTAAATTTTTAGAAAAGAACAAACACACAGAAAAACATTTCTATGACAGCTATTTTTGTACTTACAATAATATGAGAGGATTATTTGTGAAAGCCCTCAAAAAGATAACTGAATTTGCTTATATACCAGAAAAACATACTTATAAGAATATAAATATAAAATTCTACTTTAGAATAGCATGTTTTGATAGTTAATATAATAGCTCAGTGTATAAAGCTACTTGTGACAAGCTCTGATGACTGAGTTTAATGCATGGAATCGATATAATGGAAGAAGGGAAGTGAATCCTGTAAGTCCCCTTTTGACATTCAAATATATCATTGATCATATACATATTCCTGCTAAATAAATGGATATAAGAGTAATAAAAATAAAATATCAAGTTTTTTAGATAGCTACAGGATTTTTAGTAGTCAGTCTGATAATTTTGCATATTATAATTACTGTAAAACCATTTGTACATTTCAAATTATAATATATAAGTATTAAATGAGTAATTTATAAATCAAAATATATAAGCTTATTCTTTATGCCACTCCTCCTTTAACAATGTTCTTAAATGGAGCATGGAACTTAGTTCATTCTTTGAATTAGTTAAAGTTAAACTTGTTGTCGGGACACCATAAAAATAATAGTTGAATAACTTTCCAATTTCATTTAATTGTTTCTTGCAATAAATCAAAGAGAATTTTATTTCTAGGCAGGTTCATGAAAAAAATTCAATACTCATATAATGAGCAACTCTGTCATAGTGTTCATATTGATTCTGTTGCTTGAGTTTTAGACATTTCAACTACAAAAAACAGGGTATTGAGTTGTTTTAGAGCTTCTCATATGTTGTATATATTATATCCAAAGTACTATTAGAATTTTATTGATGATGTTTTATGATTCAGTTTTGGAAATATTGAATTAACTCAGTATAAGGTTTTTATTTTTAAACAGGGGACTTCTTAGATTACTTAATATGCAAATGTGTTGCTGGAGAGAATGCTCGGTGGCTAAGAGCACTGACTACTATTGCTAGATAGTTTTATGTCAACTAGACCTAAGCTGTAGTCATTTGAGATGAGGGAACATCAATTAAGAAAATGCTTCCATAAGATCTTGTTGTAAGCAAGCCTTTAAGACATTTTCTTAATTAGTGATTGATGGATCTGGGACTAGCTCCTTGTGGGTGATACTATCCCTGGACTGATAATTGTGGATTCTGTAAAAAAGCAGGCTGAACAAGACATGGGGAACAAGCCAGTGAGCAGCACCCTTCTGTAGCCTCTGCATCAATTCTTACCTTCATGTTCTTACCCTGTTTGAGTTGCAGTCCTGACTTCCCTATATGATGAACCACTATGTGGAAGTGTAAGACAAATAAACCCTTTCTTTGCCGACTAGCTTTTGATAATGGTGTGCTGACTGAGTTTCTGTCTTGCCTGGTTTCTGTCCTCCCACCAAGTTCCATAGTCATTTAGCCCCAAAGGAAATCATACAGAGGTCTACATAAGTTATAAACTGTTTGGCCCATTATCTCAGGCTTCTTATTAACTCTTATAACTTATATTAGTCCACTATTCTTATCTATGTTAGCCACATGGCTCATTACCTTTTACAGTGGGGTAGATCACATCTTTCTTCTTCCATGGTCTGGGAAGGAACGCAGAGGAATGGGCTTCCTCCTTTCCAGAATTATCCTGTTCCCATTGACCCACCTCTACTTCCTGTCTGATTGTCCCAACTATACTTCCTACCTGGCTACTGGCCAAATAGTGTTTATTTAAAACATAATTGACAGAATATAGACAATTGTCCCACACCACTTTCCCCCATTTAAAAAAAAAATACCAAGAACATTCATAGTCTTTTGTTGGGGAATATGGGCATAGTTTTTCTGGCTACTTCCTGCTGGTTGGGGGCACTGATAATCTTATGGAGACCTAAAGAAAATTTAGAATTGTGATCAAATCCTGACTGGAGTATCCTATGAGGCTTGATCATCTCAATTAGCATTCTTGAATCTGTTCTGGATGTAGAACTCGGACATCCATGCCATCTGTTTCTACTAGAGATTTTTCAGGTGGTCTTCCTTGATCAAACCTGATTTTTCTTTCTTTTTTTTCTTTTAATATATATATATAAAAGATTTCTCTCTTCCCCACCGCCACCTCCCCTTTCCCTCCCCCTCCCCCAAACAAGTCCCCCTCCTTCATCAGCCCAAAGAGCAATCAGGGTTCCCTGCCCTGTGGGAAGTCCAAGGACCACCCACCTCCATCCAGGTCTAGTAAAGTGAGCATCCAAGCTGCCTAGGCTCCCACAAAATCAATAGGTGCAGTAGGATCAAAAACCCACTGCCATTGTTCTTGAGGTCTCAGTAGTCCTCATTGTCTGCTATGTTCAGCAAGTCCGGTTTTATCCCATGCTTTTTCAGACCCAGGCCAGCTGGCCTTGGTGAGTTCCCGAAAGAACATTCCCATTGTCTCAGTGTGTTGGTGTACTCCTCGTGGTCCTGAGTTCCTTGCTCGTGCTCTCTCTCCTTCTGCTCCTGATTTGGACCTTGAGATTTCAGTCTGATGCTCCAATGTGGGTCTCTGTCTCAGTCTCCTTTCATCGCCTGATGAAGGTTAATGTTCAGGAGGATGCCTATATGTTTTTCTTTGGGTTCTCCTTCTTATGTAGCTTCTCTAAGAACCCGAATTATAAGCTCAATGTCCTTTATTTATGGCTAGAAACCAAATATGAGTGAGTACATCCCATGTTCCTCTTTTTGGGTCTGGCTTACCTCACTCAGGATAGTGTTTTCTATTTCCATCCATTTGCCTGCAAACTTCAAGAAGTCCTTGTTTTTTACTGCTGAGTAGTACTCTAATATGTATATAATCCTGATTTTTCTTAACTCAGAATAAATCCACAGCCTCTCATTTCCTGTGTAAACAAAGGAAAAAATCTCTAAAGTAACAGACCTTTTGACTTCAATTTTGAAGTCAAGGTATTTTCAAAATACCTATCTTGGATTAATTTTGCAGCATTTATAAACAAATATCTTTTAGCAGCTGTTGCTCCTTCCTCAGCATTCAAACAATTCAAAGAGAAAATAATAGGATACAGTATGCAGAATTTTTGTATATTTTTTAATATTATGTGGCTTTATTTTAACCTCTCTTTTAATTTTGCTTTTAATTTTTGGCTTTTTGAGACAGGTTCTCTATGTATCTTTGGCTGTCCTGAGACTCTCTCTGTAGACCAGGCTTTCCTTGAACTCACAGAGATGTGCCTGCCTCTGCTTCCCAAGTGCTGGGATTAAAGGTATGTGGCACCACACCTTGAATTCACAGAGATATGTCTGACTCTGCCTCCCAAGTGTTGCCATTAAAAGTGTATGCCACCACACCTTGAACTGACAGAGGTCTGCCTGCCTCAATCTCTCAAGTGTTAAGATTAAAGATGTGTACCATCAAACCAACTATTCTCTCTTTTTTTTTATTTTAAGGACTTTAACCTTTTTCTTTACTCTCCCAAACTTTCATATGTTTTTAACATATTGTAAAACATTTGGAGGCTTTCTTTCTTTCTTTTTTTTTTGAATCTCTCTTTACTGTATCTCTCTCTCTCATTTTGACCATGTGAGTTTAATTTGCTAAGCAATATGGAAAGGATTAAAGCCATGGCTTTGATGGCTGGATCCAGCCCATTCCTTAGCTTTCTGAAATTCCAGGCTCATGGCAGGGGTACCTGCTAGAGCCATGTTTATTGCTACAATTCTATGGCATTTCAAGGTCCTTGCCAGCAAGCAAGCTGCAACAGTGTGTCCACAAACAACATTCAAATGCTCTCTCAGTAGCTGGACCTCCTACCTAAAAGAGTCAAAATTAGCATTGGCAGGAGAGCCCAGAAAGCTGGCATTTTAAAACAACACAGCTTTTTTTCCTACTATAGCTGAAAACCAAAAAGCATGTGGCCAGCTTTTATCAACACCATTTAAGTGTTTCATGGCAGGACCTATTAAAGAACAACTAAAGCTGAGCCAGGAAGCATCTATTAAGTGAGAGCATTTGCCTCCAGCAAGCAGAGCAGATCTGAGAAATTGCTGCTACCAAGAAGCCATGTTTTACTCTATTTTTTTCTGTCTAGATCTACTTCCCAAGCTCTTTCAGGCCTTATGTGGATGCAGTTGCCCACACATTGGGCACCATTTGTAACATGAGGGCCTGCTTGTTGGAGTTTCTGTCCTGCCCACTTCCCACAGCCAGTAAGTCCCATAGAAATCATACAGAGGTCAATATTAATGATAAACTGATTGGCCCATTAGCTCAGGCTTCTTATTAGCTTTTATAATTTATATTAACACATTATTCTAGTATATGTTAGCCACATGGCTTGGTACCTTTTTCGGCAAGGCAGGTCACATCTTCCTTCTTCAGTGGTCTGGGCAGGACTGCAGAAGAATAGGCTTCCTCCTTTCCAGAATTCTCTTGTTCTGGAAAGAACACCTCTACTTCCTGTCTGGTTGTCCCACCTATACTTCCTGCCTGTCTACTGGCCAATCAGCATTTATTTAAAACATAATTGACAGAATATAGACAATTGTCCCACACCAATGGTGTTTTGTCAAAGTAATAGAAACCCTAATTAAGACATACCCTTCCAGGAGGGCAGGATAACAACTGTCTAATCTGAATCTCTCTTCTGGTCTCTATGGGCACTGTATGCACATGGTCCAAAGATATACATTCAGAAAAAACAAACACACAAAATTAAAAGATTTAGAAACTACAGGACTGAAATAACTCCTAAGGTAATAACCAATATTCTCCTTCCCTTGACTATAAATTCTATGACAGTAGATAGTATCTACTTGTATTATAGCTATATATTTGCTAAATCAACTACTATAACATAAAACAAGAAGCGATTTGTGACATAAAATTCATTATGATTGAATCACAGGGCCTCGAACAAGCTAAGTAAGGCCTCCACACAACTGAGAAACACCTCCAGCCCCTCCCCTTTTAATTTTTGTTTAGATTTTAGTGTTGTTCAGGAATTTAGAGGTAATTATAAATTTATTCCTTTGCCCAGGTAGACCTTGAATTTGTCCTAGCCTTCTGAGCATGTGGGATTAAATGTCTCCAGCTCCATTAATGTTCTTTTTATATTTAGGAGGAAAACTATGCAAAAAAATTCTACACTTATTTTTATGGGGTATTATTGTGTGGTTTAGATTTCAACATCCCAGTAAACCTACATCAGTATCCAGAGTCCTGGAATTATCAGAATCTACCAGCATACCATACTCTTTCTGCTCTTAGGACAAGATACAATCAGTCTATTGTCTATCAAGCTTTTCACAAATAATAAGAAAATCATATATGGTGTTCCAGCATTTCAATAAGAAAAGACATTGAGAACATAGTCTTCAGGTAGCAGTATCAATTTCTTTTCTAGATTTTATAACCTTTCCAACAACAAATAGTTGAATAAGTTTATAATACCAAGTCTGAATTATCTCATATTAAGCAGACCTTCAGTACAATTAAACAGCTTGCTGTCTACCCCCCACCATGTTGCCACTATTATTCCATTGGGTATATCTTTTATATTTTTCTATGTGAGACATTGTTGTCGTTTATAGACTTTAAATCTTGGTGAGACTATTATTTTGTTTCATTTTTTTCTTCCTTAGCAGCTTGCTTAGCAAATTCCAGTACTAAGCAAGTTCATTCTCAAGGAAAAGGCTTTTAGTTCAGTTCCTTATAAATTATTCTAAGTACAAAGTGTATGGTGTAGAAGTCCTGGGAGTCAATCAAGGATAATGACAACAGATCATATAGTTTTGCGACTCTTTTGGAACTCTGTGACTAAGAAGTCAAAAGGAAGTTTCATAAACAATAGTTGGATGTACTCATATTCAAGTATCTATTCTGTTCCACTGATTTACATATCTGTTCTTGGGGCAGTACCATACTATTTTTATTATTATAGTTATTTAATATAGCTTGAAATCTGATATGGCAATCCTTTTCTCATTGCTATTATTTATCATGATTCCTTTGACTATCCAGGGTCTTTTGTGCATCCATATAAATTTTAGGATATTTTTTCTATTTCTGTAAAGAATGCCATGGGAATTTTGACTCATATTGCACTGAATCTGTAAATTGCTTACAATAAAGTCAATCAAGAGTTTTGAATTAGTTCATGTAGTACTCTGGAGATTTTTCACTCAAAATGTGGTCAGTGAGACAGAATTATGTCATTATTTTGGATCTTAAAGATTCAGATTCATGGGTTACACTGCAGATTTATTAAACTGTAACTGGTATTTTAACAAGATTACTTGGATGTTTTATGTACTTGAAAATATGGTAAGCACAGACAGTGCTGAACTTCACAAACTGTAGACCAAGGGACAACTGGGAATTGTTAATTTCCTGCACTTTCAGGTGCCCTGTAGTGTCAAAATTATTTCAAAATAATGCTAAGGATTTAGTTGCTTTTATAAGTGTGGTGACAGTATAGATAGTAGAAATGCAAAAGAAGTATTGAGACAAAATTGTGCTACTAGCCATTATGTTCTTATGCAAAATCTAACAGAGGAAAAACAATTTCATTTGAGAATACCTTTGGTGTTGCAGGAATTTTTTTTCCAATTTCATCAAATTCCCATTTTTGAAATCGTCTGTGCTGAGTGTCCTGTTTGATGCAATACCAACTACAAATAAAATGCATTTTTTTTGTAAAAATGCACCATAATTACCACAAATATGATACATTTTGAACTAGTTCCAAGCTGAAATAACCACTTTGGGGAGTTTAAAACATCATTTCCACTTGAAGATATTATTGGAAAACTATCTCCATCTTTGGATAAGGTAGTTCAATTTTAGAGTTCATTTCCCTAGAATAATTTTACCAAAGAACCATATAAATAACAGAAGAAATATTAGTGAAATCAGAATATATGGAAAGAATAGTATTTTTCAGAACAAAAAGCATAAGAATTACTGGCTTAGATATTCACATTTGAATTTTTTAGCCATCCGCTTCAAATCCTAAACTCTTTGTTACTTCAGCAAAAGAACAATGAAACAGTGCTTCGTTATAGGCATTTCAGTCTCCTCCCCCAAATAAACTATAGTACCATTTGCAGGGGAAAAAAACATGGAATGTGTTTGCTAATGATAAAATTTGTATTTCAATGAAAGACTGAAATTTTGGGAAATGAACATCAGCTAGATAAGAGTCACAGTCTTCTGATAAGTGAATTGTCTGACAAGGTTCACTGAATTGTAGAATCAAATATTCTATATCTACAAAATTCAATGAACCAATAATATCTAAATAACCAATGAATGATGTTATGAAATCTTCCAGTAGTTGAAAGATCCACTCAAGTGCAACATAAACCAATGAATTTTAATGTGTTGAAATAGAGGATGTTTACTGATATGCTTTTAGATCCATGTTGCAACTGACAAGGCTAAAAGTAAATCTTTCACCATTTGCAAGAGCTTGCTATGGGACCAGAAGTACCATTCTTTCCTTTCTAGAAAAAAAAAATTCTCTTTTGATTAGCCAATACAAATTTCTACTCATTTAAACTTTATTGGAACTAGAAATAAGCATTTCTTATTATAGGAAGTTGCTAAAAATATTCCTTATTAAAACATAATACCAACTGTAAACCCTTCCACCTCCAAATTTTCTAATCCTTATGAAACTCTATTATTTCAGTTTGTTAAAAAAAAATTCAGAGCACTGGATTGGATCTACTGTATTTTGTGTATTTGCAAGGGGGGTAGTTAAGATCATGATGGAAAAACCAACAGAGCAGTTTACCCAACCTTGTAGTAGCTTAGCTAGGGCACCAGAACTGACAGCTAGGGAGGGTGCATGAGACTGACTGAGGCCCACTGCATATGGATGACAATTGTATAGCTTGGTCTACTATAGGGGCTCCTAGTTGTGGGACCAGGATCGAACCCATGAGCTGGCTTTTTGAAACCTATTCACTATGGTAGGATGCCCCACTCAGCCTTGATGTGGATGGAGGAGCATGGTCCTGCTTCAATTTTTTATGCCATGCTTTGTTGACTCCCACTGGAGGCCTTTCCCTGTCTAAGGAGTGTATGGAGGTGGCTAGAAGAGAGTGGGGGAAGGAATATGGGGAGAAGAGAGAGGGAAAACTGAGGTTGCTATGTAAAATAAATCTTAAAAATTAATAAAGTATTAATTTCCCATAAGATTATTAAAGTTACAAGTATAAATAGTAGTGATTGCAAAGGAAGGAGGGACCAAATCTGCCATACCGCCAGGCTAAAACAGTCACCATGTTGAATGTTAAATTTAGCTCTGTGCTCTCTGAAAAGGTCAATATCAGATCTAACTTGCTCTTGGGTTTTACAAGGTCTGATGAACCTTGTGCCTAAAGGAGATGTCCACATGGAAAAACTGTTGTTTTCCTATGTTAAGAAATGACCAAGGCTACTAGAATTTCTACTGCAAGTTCTATACACTTAATCTTCAGTTTCAAACCTGACAGATGATGCTAACCGAAGAGGGAAAGTTTGGGACCTGTCAAGGTGACCAGTACATTCAGGACTCATGAGACTTAGTGGAAAGCCTGTGAGGCAGAGGCAAGAGTGCACCTGAGTTGCTATTACAGAAACCTGTGGACAGTCATAAGAGTTGAGTTCTTTACCATCAATCCTCTGTTATTGAATACTGCTTAACAAATCACTCCCCAAATTTCAGGTAATAAAAATAAATATTACTACTACCATTACTAATAATAATTACAGTCTCTTAAACAAGAAAATAACTTTTCTTATTAAATAGATAATTTAATAAAATATGAAATTACACATATTTTTACATTTTAATGATAAATTAATAATTTTTTATTTTATAATTTGGCAAGTGCTAAATGACTAATGTTAAGTATCCTCTAAGTATATTGTTTAATGTGACCAAGATATTTGGAAATACTTGTGTACAGTTGTTGAAGCCTGTGACAACCCTATCCATTATCTCTTTATTAACTAGAATAGGAAAAGTCCTCAGTAGACCTGAAGTATGCTTCTATGCACCAAAATATGTCAATATTTTTATAATGCCTATTTCCTTAGAAATGTAAAAAAGTTAATGATTAAATTTGATTTAATGGTCATCCAAGTAAAGACAAGATTTGTGTGTGTGTGTGTTGTGCGCACGCGCCTCTGTGTGTGTATGTGTCTATGTCTATACATGTGCTATGCCGTATGTGTGCATGGTATGGTATGCAGTTGTGTATATGTGTGGTATATGCATTTATTAATGTGAGTGTATGTAAATACATGTGCATGTATATATAAATGTGTATGAAATTCAGAAGTCAGTATCACATGTTTCCTTTCTGGGATTGTTCTCCACATTTACTACAGGAACTATGAAAACTCATAAAAATTTAACAACACAGACTTGAATGATGAGCTGGCACTGAATAAGTCAGTGAGGGTTTTTTTTTTTTTTTTGAGTGTAGCATCAAAAGGAAATAATTACCAGAACATATATCAAAATAAGAAAAACAAAAGATTTACAACTTCAGTAAGTATCTCAAGTTCTTAGAAACACATTCAAAATCTCAACATGAAATTACATAGAAGGAATCATACAGAACAGATGAGAAAGTAATGAAATGGAAACTAAGAGAATAATACATAGAATGAATGAAACAAAGTGTTCATTCTTTGTAATTATGAATAGGGTTTAATAATCGTTAGCCAAATAATTAAAAAGAAAGATAATAAAGACCCAAATTAATGAAATTACAAATATAAAGAGATTATGTTATTGTTGGCTCACTTTTACTATGATAAAAAACATTACCAAAAAATTAGTTGGGAAAGAAAAGGACTATTTGGCTTACACTTCCAAATCGTAGTCCATCATTGAAAGAAGTTGGGACAGGAATTCAAACACAGCGGGAACTGAGGGAGCAGAAACTGATGCAGAGGATATCAGTTACTAATTAAGAAAATATCCTACAGACTTGCATGCAGGCTGATCTTATCGAGGTATTTTCTCAATTGAGGTTTTCTTCACTCAGATGACTACTAGTGTGAACTCAACACAAAAATACTCAGCATAGAGACATTATAGCAGAGACTAGTGACAAAAGATCATTAGAACATAGTTTGAAAACCTATATTCCATTATATTAGAAAATGTAGAAGCAATCAACAATTTTCTAGATATATTTGGCCAATTAAAATTATACTAAGAAGACATAAACAACTCAGAGCTATATGGAGCATGAAGACTGAAGCAGCATGCACAATTTCCAAAATGAAAGGAAAAAGAATAAACTATAGGAGCATATCTTGAAAAATTTAAAGACAAATGAACAGTCAATATATGACAAAACAGTCTAAGGAAAGATAAGGAAGGAGCATAAGCAAACTGATTTTAAACAGTACTATCTTGTTTCCAAAATCAGATAAAGCCACAAGAAAAAAAGGAAACGATAGGTAAATTTCCATAATTAACAGATACTCAATTTTTTTAATAAAATATTTGCAATGTAAATTAAGGAACACATTAAAAATTTATTGCTCTTGCTCTCCGTTGTGGCAGGTAAGTCCCTTCAGACATAGGGCCAACAAAACCTGCCTTGGTACTGATTTTAAAACTTTCTTTTTCATGGTATCAGGTGTTATGAAAGCTTTCAAAGATGGGAGGCAAACAACAGTCCAAACCAAGTATGACACCTATGCTCTACAAAAACAGTCAGCATAGCACTATAACCCTATGTGTGCTGTGGTGACATACCTATCTTGGCAGTAACCAAGAGTTCTATCATTATACTTAGGGCCCACTCAACAAGAGGGAAATTATGTTTGATAGTAGAAAACCAGCTAACTACACAGACCTTTTGAAGTCATGGATCTTAGAAGAAAACATACAACCACCACTTTACTAAAACAGCATAGTTCTTAACTGAATTCTAAGTAATTGCCATTTACTCAGAGATGCATGTATTCCTCATCCCTCCTCAAAAGAAAACATATCTTTGCAATAGATGAAGTACATTATAGGAAACCACAACTAGTCAAACTGCAGAGTTGTGGAGCCCAGTCCCTATAGATACATCTACAAAACACCCCCCCCCACACACACACATACTTAAGGCTCATGTATCATTGGGAAGAGGAGGTAGAAAAATTAAAAGAGCTATATGTTGTTATACAATTCTGCTGAGTTTCTTGTTCTGTTTTAATCTCTAAGCTATTTCAATTTCAGCGTACACACACTTATTTTTAAAATTTCATTGTTAATGACTTTATTTTTATTTGTTTATTATTTGACTGAATTTGTTCCCAGTTAATAATTCTATATCACTGCATTCTATCTCTGTTCTCTTGCCTGGATGTTGAGGCTTAGCCTATTAATCTTGTTTAAAATTATTTAAAGTTACGATCTTGAATGATTACTTCTTTTTTTATTGTCTCAATGCAATAACCTTGGCTTCAGTTTATAATATTCTTTCTCCTACTTAATCTAGTCTGAGATACTTTCAACTCTTTCTTTTATTTAATTTCATTTCCAGTATTTCTACTTCTGTCTCTGCTTTATAGAATTTTAGTTTCTTTGGGAATGCTGAATTACTGATGCAGGTCCTGAATTGACTTTCTCCTACATCCATCTGTGAATGTAAATTCTTTTTAAGGAGATTATTTTGGAAACTATAGTTCTGAATTATTTATCTGGCATTTCAACTATCTAAGTGTTTTTAGGTTCAGCTGAGTTATAATCAGTTTTGAGGAGCTACAGTTTCTTCAATTAACAAGTTTATTTAGTTTCCATGCTTTGATTTTTCAAGTCCATTGAGTTGGATACTACTTTGATTTTTACTAAAAATAATTTTTTATAAAATATATTCAGACAAGTATTTTCCTTCCCCTATCTCCTTCTGCATCCTTTCTACCTCCTTACCCATCCAATCCCATATCTTCTTTCTGTCATCATCATGAATAAGCAAAAACTAGTATTTCTTCCTACTTGAGCAGAAAGAAAATAAAGATAATACATAGTCCTCCAGACATTTAGTCTTAGCATTTATTTGCTGTGGGAATTAATGGGGGTATTGAGCTACTTTCTCCATGTAAGCCAAACAGATTAGACTAGAAAAGGTTTTTTGAAAGCTGAACTCTGTCCTGCTTTTCCTGCCAACTGTATCTTTTGCCAATTTATCTGCTAAATTCTTGCCGGTGTTTCTCTGCATGACGGAGTGCCAAGGTACGAATGAAATAACTGTCCTGAAAATGCTCCCCACAACTGTACAGAGGAACCTCAAGGTGGATACCTTCTCCTAACATAAACATTCTGCTAGTGCATGTTTAGAATGTAAAATTCGCAAACAGAGGCTGTGTTTTTCTTCCTCAAATGTCCCTGGTCATTTAAGAATAGAAGAAACTGTCAGACCAAGACCATTTGTACTGAATGAGACAAGACACAGGACAGTTAGCTATCTTATGTACCCCAGCCATTCAATTTTCTGTTTGAACAGTAATATGTATGTTCACACACAGCTGATACCTCTTCTCTTTCCAGGTAACATGATGGGTCTTTTCCCTATCCAGCGTTCATCTACATAGTGGCATGAACACTCATATGAATAGGACCACGTTTGAAAATCCATGTCAAAATCATAATCAACCTCTTATATATGTATTGGTTCTTAAGATAGATTGACACATAACCAGTGGACAGATGGTTTTGAAATTTGAAGACATAAAAATATAGTTTGTTTTACTCTGTTGATCTAAAGGGTTTCACTGAGAGCCATAACTTAAGATGATTATCGACCTAAAAATGAGTAAGCAAGCTAGCACATATAACTAGCCACTTCTCCAAAGTCTTCTCACTCTTCTTGTCTCAGATTTTCTCCTGAAATTAGAATTTGAGGTTCATACAGCAGTTGCCAAGGTACTTTTTCTTTATGGCATTGTCATAGGAAAGATCATGTTTTTACATTTATACCTGTTACATTATTTCAAGAGTTTGGGTGTATAATTTCTCTTAACTTTTCTTGGACTTTGTGGTAATCCAACAACATCTATATACTGAAACAATAGGTCATTACAGTTTGACTTTTATAGGCATTTTTTTCAATGTACATACAGTCCAGAAAATGTTGACAAAGATTTTGGCAATTGAAGCCATTACATTGCTAGGATGCTATCAAAACATAATGGGTATATCCACCACTTAAAATCATAGGTGATCAACAATGAAGTAGAATTCTGTTTTCCAAGTCTGTTTCAGCTCTGTGAAGTACGAAAGAAAACGCTCCTTTTGGTGTGAATACCTCTGAGAATTGTCCAAAGTCTACGGTTTATTTTTGTTGATATATGCGAGAACTCTACTCCAACTCAGTGGAGGTATGGGCTGTTACCTGGAATGTGATAGCTTTATATATATTCATTATGTGATATCTACCTGAAGGCATGGGCTTAGATTTTTTGCCCAGTATTATGGTCCACTGTGTCAGAATCAGAATACAGGTATATGTACTCTAATGCCAACTCTCTACAAAGCACACTAGGATCTCCACTATAGATAGTGAAGCCTTATAGTCTATATTTCTACTTACTTACTTTGTTTTTCTCTGTTGATATAAAATACCTTGACATAAGCAACTGCAGGAGAGTCTATTTTGTTTCACTCTTCCAAGTATAGCTCATTATGGCAGGAAAGATATAGTGACAGAAATTTGGTTTGACTGGTCACATTGCATCCCAATCAAGAATCAAACAGTGATAAATGATGACTGCCAGTGAGTTTCTTCCTTTTTATGAAAAAGAAACAAAGATTATGTGCTACAGGCTAAGGTATTCTTTTCTCTAAGGTAAAAGGAACAATAACATAAGTGGAGAAAGGCTATCAGTATTAGAGCAAAGAGAAAAATAGATATGGTGAAAGTAAATAGAAGCAGGCAAATGTATAGGAGAAAAGAAATGGGAGAAGGAAGCTCTTTTTCCTAATGGAAAGTGTAATGAGAAGAGAAATGAAGAAATGCAGACAAGCTAAAATTTACAAAACTCAGAAGCTGAGACATGGAAACTAATGTTCCCAGGACAGTACTTATCCAATGTAGTCAGGAGTGAGAAATGAGCAAGACAAAGCTGGTAGAGGGAATTATATATTAAATAAATGAAGTATAAATATGAAGAAAAGAAAACAGAAAGGGGAAAGCTGAGTTAAAATTGTTTTTGTGTGTATTTGAAGAACTTTGTCTAATTTCATTACTTTGACACAACAGACTTTCTGGAAGACTCTAGTGGATGTCTGCTCCACTAGGGTCTGTACATATTCTCTATTCCCTGGAGATCCTTTCTATGAGCATCATGTGCTATGTCATCCATTAATCCTTAAGATTTTATCATATGGAATATATTCAACCTTTTAAAGTACATTATATTATTTCCATCAACATACATGAAACTAAAAGGCATTATACTAAGAAAAATAAGGACATGTGAGAAAGAAAAAATGCAACACGGCCTCACTTAAATGTGGAATCTGAAAAGAAGGAAATTTACAAAAACACGTCGCCAGAGACCAGGTACTATGATTTCAATTTGTTTGGGTGTTTTACGGAAATATTCATGTATAGGAATTTGTCTACTCCCACCACACTCGATGATGTTGAGAGGTGGTAGAACTTTTCTTTGTGGTTTGGCATAATTATATGTGGTAAAGAAATTGAGGGGACTGAGCTCAGATGGGATTAACATTTTTCTTGTGAAAATCTGGTTGTTTCACAAAATTCTATCATTTATAAAGCATCTCCAGAGGATGTCACATACAATTCTTCAGTCTTGGCATTTCAGTCTCAAAAATGTTTGTATATGTCAAGGAAATAGTACGTATAACTACTAATACATTTCCTCAGCTTTTCCTCTTCTGTAAAAGTCTTTATTTCACCTTCACATTTGAAATATACCTTCCTTGAAGAAATAATTATAGGTTAGTCGAAACTTTCCTCTAAGATTTTAAATATGAAATTCCATTATATTCTGTATTTTATAGTTTGGAAGAAAAAAATTCTAATGTGATATATTTCCTTGTTTGATTTCTAGTAATTCCTTCTCATCCTTAAAAAAAAAAACTATGTGTTTCTGTTTATCCATTATGTTATGTAGAATATTTTTGTATTAGAAACATTGTTATTGATGTAATAAGTTTAAAGTCTTTTTGATTTTTATTGAGCTCTACTTTTTTCTGTGCTCCCCTCCCTGTCTCGCCCCTCCCCCTCAACCCTCCCCCAAAGTCCCCATGCTCCCAATTTACTCAGGAGATCTTGTCTTTTTCTACTTACCATGTAGATTAAATCTATGTATGTCTCTCTTAGGGTCCTCATTGTTGTCTAAGTTCTCTGGGGTCGTGATTTGTGGGCTTTTTTTTTGCTTTATGTTTAAAAACCACTTATGAGTGAGTACATGTGATAATTGTCTTTGTGTCTGAGTTACCTCACTCAAAATGATGTTTTCTTGCTCTATCCATTTGCTTGCAAAAAACAAGATATCATTATTTTTTTTCTGCTGTGTGGTACTCCATTATGAAAATGTATCATATTTTCCTTACCCATTCTTCAGTGGAGGGGCATTCAGGTTGTTTTCAGGTTCTAGCTAAGACAAACAATGCTATGATGAACTTAGTTGCGCACATGTCCTTATGGCATGATTAGGCATCCTTTGGATATATACCCAAAAGTGGTGTTACTGGGTCTTGAGGAATGTTGTTTCCTAATTTTTTGAGAAATCACCACACTGAAATCCAAAGGGGCTGTATCAGCTTTCATTTCCAGCAGCAATGCAGAAGTGTTTCCTTTACCCCACAACCTCTCCAGCATATGTTGTTATCAGTGTTTTTGATCTTGGCCATTTATACAGGTATAAGATGGAATCTCAGAGTTTTTTGATTTGTATTTCTCTGATAGGTAAAGATGTTGAACATTTCTTTAAGTATCTTTCAGCCATTTTATACTTTTCTGCTTAATCAAAAAAAAAATACCAAATGGAAAAAAAGAAAGCACATTTAACAAATGATGCTGACATAACTGAATATCAAATGTAGAAGAATGGAAATATAACCATATCTATCACCATGCACAAAACTTAAGTCCAAATGGATCAAAGACCTCAACATAAAGCCAGCCACACCGAACCTTATAGAAGAGAAAGAGAAATACACTTAAATGCAGTGACACAAGGGACTACTTCCTAAATTTAACCCCAGAAGCACAGACACTGAGAGAAACAATTAATAAATGGGGCCTCCTGAAACTGAAAAGCTTCTGTAAAGCAAAGAATACAGACAACAAGACAAACCAACAGCCTCCAGAATGGGAAAAGATCTTCACTAACTCCACATCAGACAGAGGTCTAATCTTTAAAATTTACAAAGAACTCAAGAAATTTGTCATCAAAAGAACAAATAATCCAATAAAAAATAGAGTACAGACCTAAACAAAGAACTTTCAACAGAGGAATCTAAAATGGCTGAAAGTTTAAATTCTTTACACAATAATATCAAAATCTCGATAAATCACAGCCTGATTTTTTTTATAAATTTACTTATTTTTTTTGGAATCCATACAGCATAATTTTATCATATTCTTGTACATTTCCAAACTTCTCTCAGATTCTTCCCTTACTCACCCAACTTCATATTCCCCCTCTTAAAAAAAAAACCTAGAATCAGATTTGTGGTGCCCAACTTCTAGAGTGTATTTGATGTACCAAATATCACTCCATTGAAGAAAACTCACTTTTACTTTTGTGCCAGTTATTATTTGCAAATAGCTTCTTGGCTAGTAGTAAGAATTTTGCTCACTTCTCTTCTTGTATGCTTAGATTTTGTCTGGCTTAAAGTTGTATGAGTTTTCTGCATGTTGTCACAGTCTGATAACTCACATAAGAATCTACTCTATTATATCTAGAAATTGCTGTTAAAATCCACCGCCACCCCTGATTATTATAACCTTTTGTCCCCTATTCTGCATTAATCATCGAATCTTGGGGAGTTTGATAAATTCCTTTCATTCATGGCTGAACACTCTGAAATCTTATACTCTCTGCATATTGTCTAGTTGTGGATCTCTGGGTTAGTGACCATGTACTGGAAGAAGATTCTTTGTTGAGGCTTGAGTGATGCACTTATCTATTAATATAGTAATATGCCATTAAGTATTGTTTTACGTCTATGTTCCTATAGCAGATTATAAGTAACAGTAGGTTCCATGACCTTAAGTCTTAGGTTCTTGGACACTTTAGTGGTGTCACTCATAGATGGACATTAAATCTAATCAACAAGTGGTTAATTATTCATCTAACATTTATGCACAATTGCACCAGTGGGCATATCATATAGGCAGATCCCTGTTATAGTGCTCAACATTGATTGATGGCTGAGATTGATGATGACTTCTCCCCACCAGTGGCATGTATAACATCTTCTAGCAGTATGAATGCTAGTCAACAGGAACAATATTTCCATTTGAATGTCACATTAATTTCTTAGTGTCTGTGCCATAAAATGTGGTATCTTTAGCAGTACAGCCCTACTATGAAGCTGTGAAGAGTAAGTGATGGAGGAGGGTCATATTTTAATTGGTTAATAAAGAAACTGCTTGGCCTGATAGGGCAGAATTTAGATAGGCAGAGTAGACCAAACAGAATGCTGGGAGAAAGAAGCAGACTGAGGTAGATGCCATAGCTCTCCTCTCCGAGATGGATGCAGGTTAAGAATATTCCTGGTAAGACACCACCTCGTTAGAAATGGGTTAATCAAGATGTGAGAGTTAGCCAGTAAAAGGCTAGAGCTAATGGGCCAAGCAGTCTTTAAAAGAATACAGTTTCCGTGTAATTATTTTCGATAAAGCTAGCTGTGCCAGGAGCTAGGTGGGAACGCAGCCCACCACTCCCTTCACTACAAGTAAGCAATGTTGTAGTGTTTGGATGGTCTATAGGAACCCTTTGGCCATGGACTAAAAAAGATATACTTTGTTCCTGGTATTAAAGTCTTTTTGGTAGCTTATGTTATTTAGTTGGGATATTGTTTCTCCCATTATATGACACTGCATTTAAGATTCTTTTATATGTGTATATATTTTAGGAAGTTAACACAGTACTAGATTTTTGTATGGCTTTTACAAAGGTCTTTAGTGTTAGTTGTCCCTCCCTAAATTCATTCTTCTATTCTGTCTTCTCATCTTAATCATCCTTTAATGTTTCTGTTCTAATTTCTCCTCTATTACTTTATTACCCAATTTTTGTTATCTCCTACCTTAGAAGATTCCTCTTTCATTATTTATACTAACTACCACCAACCACTGGGAATATTCAAAATGAAACACATATTTCTAATGCATAAAATCTAAAGTTCAGATTTAAGAGGAACTTGATATGTTTTTCTTTTTGGGTGTGGGTTATCTCATTCAGAATGATTATTTATAGAGCTACCCACTTACCTGCAATGTACCACATTTTCATTATCTATTCATCAGCTGATGGAGATCGTGACTGTTTCCAAATTTTGCATATTACGAATAGAGTAGCAATGAATACAAACGTGCAAGTATCTTTTCAGTAAAATGTAATTTTGATTTTTTCTAATAAAATATATTTTTGGCTTATATTTATGTATTTTTCTCTAAGTATTTATTATGTTCTAGAAACTGCACATGTTATAGGAAATCAAAGGAACTAAGGTAGACTAGACCCTAGTATCAAGTTATATATTTATCTTCTTGGAATTGTGCTTTATTTTTAACTTCTTTTACCTGAATATATCAGAAACTCAAATATTTTCCTTTGGTGAAGTTGTTTTGTGGCTCATATCTTGGGTATCTCCAGAATCTTATTTCAAATATGAGAGTTGTAATTATTCCAGGTATAATTCTACTAAATAAATCATTATGATCTAGTTGTATGAATAGGAATAAAGGAAGCATTCTATAATCTATTCTGAATCTTTCAGAGGCTATATTTTATATTATGACTTTAACAACTGCTTTTAAGTCTACAGTATTACGTAACAGAGGACGTATAGAAAGTGCTGGAGTTAAGTATATTCCTCCCTTCCCTAAGGCTATAAGGTTCTAAATAAACAAAGTTTTAGGTTCTTGTAGAATGATAGCCCTTAGATTATCATTTCATCGGAAGAAAGATGTTCTCTAGATATTGCAGGTTCAGATTTTTAAGCACTTGATTCTGGGCTGGTGGCCCTGTTTAGAGTGGTTATGCAATATTAGGAGGTCAAGCCTTGCTGACCTTTATAGCCCTGGCCTACCTCCAGTTCACTCTGTGGTTGAAGATGTTATCTCTGAGATTCCACACTTAAGCCTCCTGCTGCCATGCCTCTGTCATTATTATGTACTCTCCCTCTGAAATCACAAGGTAAAACAAACTCTTTCATAAGTCATTTTGTTCATGGCGCTTTATCACAACAATGAAATGTAACTAATACAGGAATATTTCAAAGTTTTTGTTTTCTCCCTTTTCAGCATAAGATCAGCATAAGATTGTCTACTGATCATTACTATGGGAGGCTAATTTATCATTTGAGGTAACATTAATTAAAATAGAGAATTCTGAAGGCTGCCAAGGTGGCTTAGCATTTAAGAACACTTGCTTCACTTTCATAGGTTCAGTTTTCAGTTCCTATCATACAAATGGCAGTCAACAAACATCCCTAACTCTAGTTCCAAGGGATCTGATGCCCTTTCCTAACCTCCTTCACTGGACACTGTACACATGTGGTACATCCAAACACATAAAATCAATAAATCTAAAAAAAGTATTTTTAAAGGATTCGAGTTCCTCCTTTTGGGAATGTTAATTTTTTAAGCACATTATATTTTAAAAAGTACAGATTACTGTGTTTCACTCCATTCCATGATCCATAAACAGACTTTTCATTGTTTTTTTTTTTTTTTGCTATAATTTTCTCTGATTATTTCTTGGGGCTATTTGGCTTAGTTTGGTAAAAAGTGACTCATTCTGTCACACCAAATTTGTGATGATTTTAAGAAGTCTCCACAATTTTATTTTGTTCATGCTATCCTTTCAAGTAGAAAGAACACAATGATTTCTAACCTCATCCCATACAATTTCATAAAACACTAAAATGAATTTTAATATCATTACGTTGTATCATAACACTGTTTTTGCAAACATTAAAAAATTTTGACATGCCATAATTTATTTTCATTTAGTACAAATATTTAAATATCTAGAGAGATTTTTAGGTCAAATTTTGCTCATTATCAGTTTCAGTTAATTTTATCTACACTTAGAGATTTCAGACAATTATGTGACCATGATTTGTAGGGCTTACATTCTTACAATTCTGTGAATATGCATTTTATGCTATATAGTGTGGACTAGTTGATCCATGTGAACTTCAGAAAATGTATTCTACTATGTTGGAGAGTGTTTTTTTATAAACATTAACTAGACAAATATGAGTTACATTGACATTTACAAATTTCCTGACTGCTTAAACTGTCAATTATTGACTCAGAGCACCTTAGTCATCAAATGCATCAGCAGTTTTCTAGCCCCCTTTCAGTTATATAAAATATGCTGCATGTATTTTGAACTCACTTTTGTTACAAGCATTCACATAGAGAATTGCTATGTCTTTGTTTCAGTTTTATGCCAGTATTTCTGAGTGTCTATCTGCTCTCTGAAGTCTGATTGTTTAAAATCGCTACATCAACTCCAGCTTTCTTATTTTTTTTGTTTTCTCATGAGTGCTTCTTTCAATTAATTACATATTGAAAGAAGTAGTTACATATTCAATGTTAAGATTTTGACAAAAAATCAATGCCAAGGCTCAGCTACTGAGACTAATTAAAGAATTATTCATCAGTGAAATACTGTTTCATAATGAGTTGCTTGAAATTAAACTACACAATATAGTAATTGATATATAATTTGAAACATTAAAACTTTATTTTAAGTGTGTTCAGATATGCTGTATTTTAAGTGTCATTTGTTATTTTCATTTTCCCACTGTTTGATAAATGGTAGTCTATCATAAAATGTTAAATGGTATTTGTTATCATTATTGTTCCTTATTTCTAATTTTTAATTATAACTAGTAGGTAGAATGATATAATACTTTGGAGCCTTATTTGGGGCTGCTGATCATAATTCTTCATAAAAGAATGATACGTTTTGATTTTCTAATAAGACAACTGAAAAGTTGAATAGAGCAAATATTTTCAACAAATTGCTTGTTATGATTTGTGACTTCTGGGGTCTATCTTGTGTGCTTGAATCTCTCTCTCTCTCTCTCTCTCTCTCTCTCTCTCTCTCTCTCTCTCTCTCTCCCTCCCTTTCTCTCTTTGCGTGTGTGTTTGTCTGATCTCACTTTGTAAAAAAATATATCTGCGTTTTTGTCAAGTTTTTATTTTCACATAGAATAGAATAAGGTTTTTATAGATCTGTGTACATTATGATGAACCAGATGATGTGTCTGCAAAAAATCACGGGCTGAGGACACTAATAGCACCCCCTGTGTGACACATCCTCATGCAGAAATTCCTTCAGAGCCTCTAGGAAGGACTTCCTTGCCCTCACATCTGATTGAATCTGATTGAGAGGGGACAATGGATGCAGAATTGGAGTTTATGCTTTTGTCTTACCTGCTAATTATGATTTGGATATTTTTTTCTTTTTTTGGAGACATTTTTGGTGTTTCGAAATCTTTCTAAGAAATATGTTTTTTGTTTGTGTACCTTAGAAATACTCAAGTATGTACAGTTAAAATAGAGAGTGTAGGACATATATACTTTTACCCCTGTTATTAATGTTTCATGTAAATATTTGGATACTCAGTTGTAACTATTAAAGTCTAACATAGGAAACAAATGCTAAATGAAAAGTGAAAAAAAGTTTCAGGCCAGGCAATGGTGGCTCATGCCTTTAAACCCAACACTTAGGAGGCAGAGGCAGGAAGATATTTCCGTGAGCTTGAGGCCAACCTGGTCTACAAAGTGCATTTCAGGAGAGCAAGGATTTTTACACAGAGAAACCCTGTCTTGCAAAACCAAGTGGGGAAAAAAAAAAAAGAAAGAAAGATTCCGGTGTAAGGCATTTTCTTAATTAGTGATTAATGCAGGGAGGCCTAACCCATTTAGGGTGGTGCTTTCCCTGGGCTGGTAGTCCTAGGTTTTATAAGTAGGCAGTCTGAGTAAGCAATTTGAAGCAAATAAGTAAATAGCACCCCTCCATGGCCTCCTGCCTCCAGGTTCTTGCCCTGTCCTGGCTTCCCTCAGTGATGAACTACAATGTGGAAGTGTAGGACAAATAAATCTTTCCTGCCCCCGAAAAAAACAATTATAATAAGCTTTTTCTAATTGTGTTCAACTTATGCATATTTAAAGTAATTGTTGATATATTTGTGTATACACTATGATTTATATATTTTCTATTCCTTGAATATTTTTTAACATTTATTAAAAATACTTTTTATCACATACTGTATCTAGACTATGGTTTATCTTCTGTCTACTCCTCTCAGTTCTTCCTCACCTCCCCTCATATCCAGATCCACCCCTTTCTGTCTCTCATTAGAATGCAAATAGTCTTCTGAGGAATAAAAATAAAATAAAATAAGATAAAACAAAAATTGACACACCAGACTTCGATAAAATAAACAAAAGGAAAATAACCCAAGAGAAGACAAAAGAAACAGAGATCCACTCATTAGCACACTCAAGAATTTCATTAAAATGCTAAACTGAATCCAAAATAAATATATGCAAAGGAACTATAGGGTAAAGGGGGAAAAGAAAAGTACACATGTAAATAAAATAAATAATAATAAGATAAATTTAAAAATAAAAAAGATGATCCCTGACATGGATTTTGAGACAAGAAACTTCCATAGATGCCATTGTCTTTGTTTTTCACTTGGCTATCTAATGCTTCACATGCAAATTAAGAGCAATTTGTTCCTCCAGTGAGTCTCCCTTGGATAAAGCTAAATTTTCATTTGCAAGTGGTTATCAATTGGAGATTGCTTCCAGGTTAGGAATGGGGGCATATTTCTATCCCATTCAGCTCTAAGAATACAGCTGGAGCAGACCCCTGTAAGTCCAGTGCATACGGCCATAGTCTCTGTGAGATCATTCATGTGTCTACCATGTTGATTCAGAGGGTCTTGTTTTCTTTCTGCCCCCCATATCCTGTTAGTCTTACATTCTTTCTGCCTCCTCTTCTGAAGGTTTCCTGAGACCAGAGGGGAGAGGTTTAATGGTGATATCCATTAATGGATATCTCTGTATAATGTCTGTAGGTGGGTGTAGTGGTAGGAGCGGCGGGGCTGTGTCCCCGGCACCCGGCCGCCCGCATGGCTAGCTTATGCCCGAAATAATTACATGGAAACTGTATTCTTTTAAACACTGCCTGGCCCGTTATCTGTAGCCTCTTATTGTCTAGCTCTTACATATTAATCTAACCCATTTCTAATAATCTGTGTAGCCCAAGAGGTGGCTTACCAGAAAAGATCTTAACCTGCATCTGTCTGGAGTGGGAGAATCATGGCAACTCCTGACTCAGCTTCTTTCTCCCAACATTCTCTTCTGTTTACTCCACCCACCTATGTTCTAACCAATAAAATGGGCCAAGGCAGTTTCTTTATTATAATTAACCAATGTCCTTCCTCTATCAGGTGGGTCTCAGTAATTGTCCCCATCTGTTGCAGGAAGAAACTCCTCTGATGATGATTAAGCAAGGTACTGATATATGAGTATAGTAGACTATCATTATAAGTTATTTCACTTCTATACTTTTTTTTTTAATAACTGTGGTATTTGGTTTTACACTAGTTCCCTGCACTCTCTAGTCTCTGATTTTTGGTCATCCAGTCAGTACTGGGTATAAGTTCCATCTCATGGAACTTATACATGGGTATAAGTCAATTAGATGTTGGTTGTTTGATCCCACAATTTGTCACAATTGCACTAGCCTTTTTGAGACAGAACACCATTGCAGATCAAAGCAGTTATACTGCTTTTGTGTTTCTATTTTGGTAGTATGCATACTTTCTGTCCAAAGACATTAGCTTGAAGGATTAAAGGCTCTATGTAGGCAACATCTTATTCCTCCATGTTCAATGAGTTGTGTGTTTATTGTCTTCAGCAATGGGGCTTGGCTGTCAGTTTTTGGAGAGCAACCTATTGTTGGGGCAACAACTTGGGTTGTTTGTGGGTTCAGTTGTGACTCTTCTATACAAAACCTCAATTAGTTGTAATCCAGTCCTGGGACTGGATTTTACATTTGATAGCAAGAGATGACTAGTTGGGGCTTTGACTCCCCCATTATTTAGTGATTTGATTTAGATCACCTTCTTATTTGTATATATTTTGGTAAGCTTCTAGTATATTAGGATTCCATACTAATGCTCACATGGTCTTTCATTTTAACTGTCTCTCTCTGAATTGTTTATCTTGTGCCCCTTCTCTCCCCACCTTTTTACTTGATACTCCCTTTCTAGTCAGCACTTACCCACTCATAATCATCTATTCTATTTCCCATTCTTCTTAAGAAGATCTATCTGGTTCCCATTCCCAAATATCTTACTTCCTACCAAACTTCTGTAGTTCTCAAAATTGTAGCTTGATTATCATTGACTTGATAGCTAAAAACTACATTTAAGCAAATGTAT
>NW_026068159.1:1875781-1877172 GCF_014885135.2 Alexandromys fortis
TTTTTTTTTCTAGTTCAATTCACTTGCCTGAGAATTTCATGGTTTCCTTTTTCCTTTTTAAATTGTTTTTATTGAGCTATATATTGTTCTCTATTACCCTCTATTACCCTCGCTTTCTACAGTCTCCCATGATCCCATTTACTCAGAAATTTTTCTACTCTCCATGTAGATTAGATCCATGTATGTCTCTCTTAGGTTCCTCTTTGTTGTCTAGGTTTTCTGGGATTGTGAATTGTAGGCTTTTTTTTTTTTTTTTTTTTTTTTTTTTTTTTTTTTTTTTTGCTTGCGGTCTAAAAGAGACTTATGAATGAGTACATATTATTTTTTGTCTTTCTCTTCTGGGTTACCTCACTCAATATGAGTCTTTCTAGATCTATTCATTTGCCCACAAATTTCAAGATGCCATTTTTTTTCTGCTGTGTAGTAGTTCATTGTGTAAATGTACCACATCTTCTTTATCCACTCTTCAGTCAAGAGGCATTTAAGTTGTTTCCAGGTTCTGACTATGACAAATAACGCTGCTATAAACATAGTTGAGTACATGTCCTTGTGGTATGATTGAGCATCCTTTGGGTATATACCCCAAAGTGTTATTGCTGAGTCTTGTGGTAGGCTGTTTTCTAATTTTCTGAGAAATCACTGTACTGATTTCCAAAGCCTCTGTACCAGTTTCCACTATCACCATCAATAGAGAAGTGTCCCGTTTACCACACATCCTCTCCAGCATAAGTTGTCATCAGTGTTTTTGATCTTGGCTAGTCTTACAGGTATAAGATGAAATCTCAGAGTTGTTTTGATTTGCATTTCTCTGATGGCCAAGGATTTCTTTTTTCTTAATGATTGAGCTATACTTCATTGTGTAAATGTGCCATTTTTCCCCTTATTCTTCTTTTGAGGGACATTTATTTTGCTTCCAATCTGGCTATTATGAACACAGCAGCAATGGACATGCTTGAGCAAGTGTCTCTGTGGTAGGATTAAGGAAATTTGAGGTATATGACCAAGAGTGTGATGTGGGAGTGTCATATATCAATCTGTTGATTTCATTGGTTAAGTTATAATAAACCAACTGCTTGGCCTCAGCTTGGAACATAGATGGGAGGAGTAAACAGAATAGAATTCTGGGCGGAAGAGGAAGTGAGGTCAGACTCTGCTCTGCTTCCGGAGACAGACCCGACAGCTCTGCTGGAGCAGAGACGCCATGCTCAGCTCTCCCAGGCAACTCCAACCCACGATGGACTTAGGCTAGAATCTTCCTGGTAAGCGCACCTTGGCGTGCTTACAAACATTATTAGAAATGGGCTAGTCCAGGGGCGAGAATTAGCCTGTAAGGGTTAGAGTTCATGGGCCAAGCAGTTCTTTAAATGAATACAGTTTGTGTGTTGTTATTT
>NW_026068159.1:1879272-1880687 GCF_014885135.2 Alexandromys fortis
CCGGTAAGCGCACCTTGGGGTGCTTACAAACATTATTAGAAATGGGCTAGTCCAGGGGCGAGAATTAGCCTGTAAGGGTTAGAGTTCATGGGCCAAGCAGTTCTTTAAATGAATACAGTTTGTGTGTTGTTATTTAGGGCGTGAGCTAGCCAAGCGGCTGGGGTGTTGGGGACGCAGCCCCGCCGCCGCTTCCTATTTCAACAAGAGTGGAATAGCTGGATCTTAAGGTAGATTGATTCCCATTTTTCTGAGGAACTGCTATTGATTTCAATATTTGCGGTATGAGTTTGCAGTCTCATAAGCATTGGATATGTGTTCACCTTGTACAACAGCCTTGACATCACAAACTGTCACTTATTGATCTTTGCATAAAATATCTCTCAAAGTAGTTTTGATTTACATTTTGTTGATGACTAAGAATGTTGAACACTTAAGTGTTTCTCAGCCATTTGAGTTCTTCTTTTGGGAACATTCTATTTAGATCTACACCCACTTTTAGGAACTGGATTATTTGTTTTATTGACATCTATTTTTTTTAGTTCTTTATATATTTAGATATTAGCCCTCTGTCAGAGATGGTTAATTTCCTTTGCCATGTAGAAACTTTTCATTTAATAAGGTCCCATTTATTATTTAACTTAGTGCCCGTGTTAATGGTGTTCTGTTCAGAAAGTTTTTGGTAGGAGTCATTTATACTATGTTAATCCTACCAGTCTATGAGAATGAAAGATTTTTCAATTGGATACTTTTCATTTATATTCATAAGGGAAATTGGACTGCAGTTCTATTTCTTTGGGTCTTTATGTGGATTGTGTATCAGGGTAACTGTGTCATCCTAAAAAGAATTGGACAATCTTCTTTCTGTTTCTATTTTGTGGAATAATTTGAGGAGTGTTTGAGTTAACTCTTCCTTAAAATGCTGGTAGAATTTTGTGCTAATATCATCTGATTCTGAGCTTTTTCTCTTCAGAGACTTTTAATAACTCCTTCTATCTGACTAAGGGTTATAGATTTGTTTATATTGCTTAAGTAATCTTCGTCTTTATTAAGTGATATATATCAAGAAAATTATTGATTTCTTTTAGATTTTTCAAATTTGAGAAATACAGGTTATTAATTAATTAATTTAACATGGAGATAGCAATTTCCCCTCCTGTTCCCAGAACCCCTCTCTCTCTACTTCCCACCACTAGTCTCCTCACCCATTTCTATTCAGAAAAGAGAAGGCCTCTCATGGTTATCAATAAAACATGGCATTTTAGGTTGCAATAAGACCTAATACCTCCATTTGTTTTAATGCTGGTAAGGTGACCCAGTATGAGGAAGAGGGTCCAAAGATCCAGAAAAAGAGTCAAAGACAGCCCTTTCTCCCACTGTTAGGGAATCCTACAAGAAGACCAAATTACATAACTGTA
>NW_026068159.1:1881232-1883951 GCF_014885135.2 Alexandromys fortis
TCTAGGAAGTTGAGCATCCAAACAGGCTAGGTTCCGACAAAGCCAGTTCATGCAGTAGGATTAAAACCCAGTGCCATTGTCCTTGGCTTCTCATCAGCCCTCTTTGTCTGCCATGTTCAGATACTCAGGTTTTATCCCGTGCTTTTTTAGTCCCAGTCCAGCTGGCCTTGGTGAGCTCCCACTAGATCAGCCCTACTGGCTCAGAGAGTGGGTGTACCCCTCGCGGTCCTGACTTCCTTGCTCATGTTCTCTCTCCTTTTGCTCCTCATTTGGACCTTGGGAGCTCAGTCCAGTGCTCCAATGTGGGTCTCTGTCTCTATCTCCAACCATCGCCAGATGAAGTTTCTATGGTGATATGCAAGATATTCATCAGTATGGCTATAGGATAGGGCCTTTCAGGTTCCCTTTCTTCAGCTGCCCACGGAACTAACTGAGGAAATCTCCCTGGTCACCTGGGAGCTTCTCTAGAGTCAAGTCTCGTGCCAACCCTAAGATGGCTCCCTTAATTAGGATATATACGTCCCTGCTCCCATATCCACCCTTCCTTTATCCCAACCATCCCATTCCCCCAAGCTCTCCCCATTCTCCCCTTCTCACTTTTTTCTCCCCATTCAGTTACTGGATGAAGCCTTTCTGATGACAACTGAGTAGTTATCAATGAGTACAGCGGATAATTATTTAGCATCATTATACTGACATTTTTTATTCCAGTCCTTTTGGTTCTACATTAGGTCTCAGAGCTACCCAGCCTCTCTCCTGGCTTTCAAGGCAATACCAAGGTTGGGTTAACTCTCACATGTGTCTCAGTCTGGACCACTCATTGGTTGGCCACTCCCACAATCACTGCACCACCCTTACCCCAGCACATCCCATAGGCAGAATAGACTGTAAGTCTAAGACTCTGTAACTGGGTTGGTACTCCAATCACTTCACTGAGAGTCTTGCCTGGTCACAGGAGATGGCCAGTGCAGTGCAGGCTAAATATCTCCTTTTGCTAGGAGTCTTATCTTGGGTCATTCTTATAGATTTCTTGGAGTTTCTCTTGCACCCGGTTTGTACCTCACCCTGAAATGCTCTCTTCTTTCCGCTCAGTCATCTCTTTCAAAATATGCTCAATCATACCACAAGGACACTTGCTCAACTATGTTCATAGTAGCTTTATTTGTAATGTCTAGAACCTAGAAACAACCGAAATGTCCATCAACCAAAGAAAGCATAAAAAAATGTACATTTCCACAATGGAGTATTGCTCAGAAGTTAAAAACAAGGACATCATGAAATTTGCAGAGAAATGGATGGGGCAAGAAAAAATTCATCCTGAGTGAGGTAACCCAGATCCTTCAAGATAAACACAATATGTAATCATTTATAAGTGGATATTAGCTCTAAAGTAAAGAATAACCATGCTATAATCCACAGAGCCAGAGAGGATAGGTAACAAGGAGGACTCATGGACAAATGCTCAGATCTCCCTGGGAAGAGGAAATAGAAGAGATTTTTGTGGATTGACTGTGGGTGTATGGGCCTAGAAACATGAAGAATAATGTAGGGGAGAGATGATGGGAGAGTACTGAAATATAGGTTTTTCAATTATATCCATATGAGTTTGTGGATTTCCTCAGTGTTTGTTATTATTTCCAGCCTTTCAGTTCTAATTTTGTTCATTTAAATATTCTCTTCTCCTTTTAGTTATTTTAGATCAGGGTAGCTCAATTTTAATTATTACCTCACAAAACCAAATATTTGGTTCATTGATACTTTGCTTTTTGTTTTGTTTCTATTTTATTGATTTCAACTCTGAGTTTATTTCATTTACTCTTTTTGGATGTGATTTCTTTTTTTTGTTCTAGAACTTTCAGGTGTGAAGTTAAGTTACAAATAGATTGCTACAATTTTTTATGTAGTCACTTGTGTTTTTTATTTGTTTGTTTGTTTTTTCAAGACAGGGTTCTCTATGGTGGTAATGGAACTCTTTTTGTAGACCAGGTTGTCACTGCCCTGCTTGGCACTTGGTTTTATGAACTTGCCTCTAGAACAGCCCTCCTTATGTCCTTTAACTTTGGGTATGTGATATACACATTTTCCTTCAATTCTAGAATTTTTTTTTCTAATTTCTCACTTGGTCTACTTTACATTAAATAGTGAGTTCTTCATTTTCCTTAAGTGTATAAACTTTTTTTATTTCTGTTGTTGATTTCTAGTTTTAACTTGGGGTGGTATGATAGGATTTAGGATATTATTTCAATTTTCTTCTATCTGTGGAAACTTTTTATGTCTAGTATGTGATCATTTTTGGATAAAGTTCCACGAGGTGTTAAGAAAAGGCTATGTTCTTTTGTGTTTCAGTGTAACATGCTCTGTAAATGTCTGTTAAGTATATTTGCTTTAAAAAGGTGGTTAGCATCTGCACTTCTCTGTTCAGTTTTCTCTTCTTTTTTTTTTTTTCTTTTTCTTTATGTTCAGGATGACCCATATATTGGTGAGAGTGTGATATTGAATTCACCCACTATCAGTAAATAAGGTTCCATATGGGATTTAAGCTGTGGTATTTTGTTTATGAACTTGGGTCTTCTTGTGTTTGGTGCATAGATGTTAAGGACTGCAATATCCTCTTGGTGGATTTTTTCCTTTGATGAATATGCATTGTCCTCTATCTCTTCCCATTTGCATTAGTCAGGGTTCTCTAGAGCAGCAGAACTTACAGAATGAATATCTATAT
>NW_026068159.1:1883995-1901068 GCF_014885135.2 Alexandromys fortis
ATACACACATATAAATTGGATTTATTGAAATGACTTACAGTCTGCCGTCCAGTTAATCTAACAATGGCTGGCTGTGAATTGAAAGTCCAAGAATCAAGTAGTTTCTCAGTTCACAGGACTCAGTGTCTCATCTGGTACTCAGTATATGCTGGAATTCTGAAGAAGTAGGCTCTAATGTCAGTGAAGGAATGGGTATGCTAGCAAGGCAAGGACAAGTACGCAAAGAGTAAAAGCTTCCTTCTATATCCTTATAAAGACTTCAAGCAGAAGGCAGAAGACCTTAATAGTATGTCTTCCTGTCAAGATTTGGATTAAAGGCATGTGTCTTCCTGTCTCAAAGGTCCAAATATCTTGGCCACAGTTTCCCATTTCTCCCTCTTCTCTCAGTCCCTCCTCTCCTCCAAGTCTCTCCCCTCTCCTCTGTTCTAAACCCCCATATACTCCTCCTTTGTTTCTGTTTAGGAAATGGTTGGTCTCCCATGAATATCAACAAAACATTCAATCTCAAGTTGCAGTAAAACTAATAAGAACCTCCCTATGTGTTAAGGCTTGGCAAGGCGACCCAGTATTAGGAGTTGGATCCCAAAAACCAGCAAGTGTCAGAGACAGTACCACAAGAGGATCAAGCTACATAACTGTAAACTATATGCTTAGTACCTAGGTCAGTCCAATGCAAGCTCGCTGGTCATCTTTTTAGTCTCTGTGAGTCCCTATGAGCCCAGGTTATTTGATTCAGGGAGTTTTAGTGGCATCTTTGAATCTTCTAGATGTTACCATCCTTTCTCCCACTCTTCTTCAAGATTCCCTGAGCTCCATTTAATGGTTGATAGAGGGTGTACATCTGTTCACATCAGTTACTGGGTGAAGTCTCTCTGATTACAACTGGAATAGGGACCAATCTGATCACAGGTGACCAGTTCAGGCCATGTATCTGCTATTGCTAGTAGTCTCTTTCAGTACTCTCCTCCCACACCCACTACACTCCCAGCCCCATATTCCCAGATCACTTATGTATCCATCCCCATCTGCCCTTACTCAACCAACTCACAAAATACCCCCTCTATTTCCTCTTCCCAGGAAGATCTGAGCATTCTCCCATGAACCCCACTCATTTGTATTTGAATTCTCTTTTTAGAGTTTAAAATGGCCACACCAGGTTGCTTCTTAGTTTCATTTGCTTAAATTATTTTCTTCCATCCATTTACCCTCAGAACCTAAATGATGTCTGTGTCTGATAACAAATTGTGTTTATTGGCTTCAGCAGAAATATGAATCCTATTTTCACATTCATTCTGTTAACCTATGTCTTTTATTGGGGATTTGAGAACACTGATGCTGAGAGATACCATGAGCAGTGTTTGTTTATTTCTATTATTTTATTTATCTCTCTGTGTGTGTATGTGTATTTCAATTATTTTGATTTTCTGGTCTTGGATGATTTATTCCTTGTGTTTACTTGTGGGGTGGTTAACATCTTTAGACTGGATATTTCCTTATAGTACCTTTTGTATGGCTAGTTTTATAGGTTATTACTGGTCAGATTTATGCTTTATCATGTAAAATCTTGTTTTCTCCATTTATGGTGATTGAAAGTTTTACAGGGCTTAGTAGTCAGGTCACATCTGTGGTCTTTTAGAGTCTGTAGAACATCTGTCTAGTACCTTCTGGCTTTCTTGGGAAATCAGGTGCTATTCTGTATGTTACCTGGTCTTTTGATCTTACAGTGTTAATATTCTTCATTATTTCTGCATGTTAGTGTTTTAATTATTATGTGTCATGGGGAAATTCTTTTCTGATCTAGTATATTTTGCATTCTGCATGATTTACATAACTTGATGGATACCTCTTTCTTTAGGTTGCTAAAATTTTCTGGTATGATATTTGTTAAAAATATTTTCTTGTCTTTGACCTGGTTTTCTCTCCTTCCTCTATTTTTATTTTCTTAGATTTGGTCTTTTCATAGTATCCCAAATTTTCTGTATGTTTTGCCATAATTTGTTTAGATTTAATATTTTCTTTAGCTGAGGTATCCATTTCTTCCCTCATCTTTCATGTCTGAGATTGTTTCTTCCATTTCTTATATTCTGTTGGTGAGACTTGTTTCTGATCAAGTTTTTATTTTTTTTTTTTAGGTTTCCCTCAGTTTGGGTTTACTTTATTGATTCTATCTCTATTTTCAGCCCATGAACTGTTTTATCCATTTTTGTTTACTATTTGCTTGCGGTTTCATAGATTTATTTAAGGGATTTATTCGATTCCTTTTAAAAGACATTTATTATATTCATAAAGGTTATATTAATGTCTTTTTCTTATGAGTCATATATGTTACTATACTTACAGAAATCTGTGAGAATGTTGCTGGTATTTGGTAGAGATAGTGTATTACATTATTGATTATGTTATTACACTGGTGTCTAGCCATCTGAGTTAGGGAAGAATATATTTCTAGGTGCTTATATCTAGTATTATCTTTGGGGGGTGGTTTATTCCTTGGTTTCTGTTGCTCTCTTTGTTTTTTAGAAGAGTGTAGCTGTTGTGTGGGTTATCTAGTAGTAAATTATTCTGGGATTCTGATAGAGGTTCCCACTTGGAGTTCCAGCTAAAATGTGTTACTAGGTTTGGAGAATTGAAATTTAAGAATAGGTATAGGTTAGCAATAAGACCAAGTGTATTTCCAGGAGAGAAGAAAGCAATGCATTTTCTACCAGACTCTGCTTAGTCCCCTGGGAATAGAGTCAGGTAATGAGTTGAGGCCACAACAAGTAGTTGTTGGGGTCTAGCCTCAACGGTTTCATACATTCCAGGGTAGGGGAATGTGGATTAGAAATGTTAGACAGAAAAGACAGAGTTACAAAAGAAAAGGTTGGAGGCACAGAATAGAGTTGGGAGAGCAACACAGTGAATACTGAATTAGCCCACAATTATTTTTATATGCTTTATATACCATAATCCAGAAGGGAGGGAAGAACGTAAGACTTATTTACTGTGATATAAGCAAGGAACAAAAAAATTAACTACCTCTTCAATATCGAAAACATCAAGTAACTATATCCTGTGTTAAGTATTCCATTGTTTAGGCAGGACATTCAGGGATGGCAACATAGGCTAAGCATCCTGAAGGCAGCTACATCTTGGGGCAAATTTCCTGTCATAACTTTAAAGGAGCAAGAATAGGCCTGAAGTCTCTGATCTTTGGTCAAGGTAGAATGAATCTATATCCATGGGCTTTGACATATTCCATCCTTTAAATTTATTTATTGAAGCCTGTACTTCTGTTACAAGAAGACAACTGTACCTGGCTTGAGTTGTCTTCTTCCACCTTCCAGACTTACTCATCACTGGCACATACTTTTGTCATGCACTTCCTGTCTTAGATTGTCTGGAGGGAAAAAGATCTTGCCTCTCATTGACTAGCAATATCTATTTATATAGGGATAGGGGAGAGTACATAGCTAGACACCATGCACATCTGAGGCAACTTTCCATCAAGAGAGTTCACAAATAACTAGATAATCATAAGCAAGCAGATAATGCTTTGTGATACACAAGCCCTTAAAGACATAATATCTCCTAATTAAGAAGTAGAGAATTACCAAGATGGAAGGGCCTATTTAAATTTGTCTTGGATGTCTTTAACAGTTTTTAGCTGCATTAAAATCCAAATTTGTTTCATAGAACATCAAATCTAAGAACTCATTGGCATCAAGTCAAATTTTTCTCAGATAAGCTCTAACCTTTTTTTAACCAGTAACATCTTCATAGTGAACCAAAGCAGCTACAAACATTGACAGTTCAATACCATAATTCTGGTATAAAAATTAGCAATAAACACACAATTTGCCAAATTAAAATTCTCATTTCTTTTTTTCTAATCAAAAAACACAGAACATTTTCTATGATGGGTAAGCTATGAGCCTTTTTCCTCTCCTATAGTCCAATTGCATTTCTGTTTCTAACTCTCAAAGGTAAGTTTGAGCTGTTACAATCCCATCGGTAAAGTTTTGTCCTATTCCTCCCCATCATTCTAAGGAGTATCTTCAGTACTCCAGTGAGTTTTATTGTACTGAGGGGGCACTGCCTCTACAATAGTGTTCAATTATTTCAGTTAATCTTTTTCCCACAGAGAGGGAGTCTCTGAGGCACCTGATTTTCAGACTTTCCATTTCAACAGATTATGAATACTATACTGACAAAATGAATTCTGTGTACCAAGATATATTACAGATAAACTGCCAAAGATTCAACCAACGTTCTTGGGTAAGCTCCAAACTAAATTGGATTAACTAAGATATGTAAATTGGTATAACAGGTCTATCACGAAGGAAAAAAAATCATCAAACACCCCCATGATTTCCTTTCCTTCTCAGACTACAGCATGATAACATCGGAGGGTTGAAAAACATGTTTAGTAATCTCTCATTAGAACTCTTCTGAGAAGGCCTCAGCAGCTACTGTGCAATCAGGGCTTGCATGCCTCTGTTCCACAAACCATACCAAGAGTTCATTAAGTCACCAAACTTCATTCTCCCCTTGTGAAATAAAACAAACATGCCTTTGACCCCATATTAAAAGAGGGTTGAGGTTTGTTTTTTTTTTTTTATAATCCGGTGCAAGGGTCTTTCCATTTTGCTTTAGCAAAGGTCTCTCTTGTGTAATCATGCCAAAATCTATCTGCAGAAGATTGCTCATGGTTATGCACATTCAAGAAATTTAGAACATAAAAGGCATGACTTAAGGCATTATGTGGAGACTGAGGGTATAACTTCCCATTTTTTATCTTTTGAACTTGTATTTTCAAGGAGCCCTGGGGTGCCTCACAATTCGCTGTCCTTGAAAATTATAATAGATGTCTGTTCTATGCTCCACATTCCACTGGAAACAAAATTTCTGAAAATATATCTAGATCCATTATTAATTTTTATAATTTTAGAAATTCCCATATATAAAAAATACTTTAGGCAATGAGTTTATCACAATCTTAGTGGCCTCTCCAGTCTGTGCAGTAGCCATCAAGAAACCTGAATAGGTATCAACTGCCACATGCATATATCTTAATTTGTCAGATTCTACAATATGAGTAATATCCATTTGCCATAAATGATTAGGAAACAGGCCTTAAGGATTTACTGTCAAATGGGGTACAGGTAAATAGTGTGTGAATGCATTATGTTGTTTAACAATATGACAAACAATTTTTCTTGTTAATCCAAATTGTTTTATTTTTAAACTTTTACTATTTTGATGATGTAAAGCATGTGATCAATTAGCAAGGTCAAATTGAGATAAAGTGATTAATTAAATAAATTTATCAGCTAAAGCATTAACTTCAGCTAATGAGGCAGGAACATTTGAATGTTCCTAATATGACCCACAAAGCATGGAAAATTTCTCCAAAGAATGGCATCTTGTATTTGCTGGAACTGAACATAAATATTCCTAGTACCAATGCAGGAACATAGACAGTTTCTATGACCTGAACAGCTTTTAAATGTAAGACTGTCAGTGTATAGAGTTAAATGCATCATTTGCAAAAAGTCGGAATACTACAGCAACAGATCAAAGTTCAGTTGTCTGAGTTGAGGTCTGATCTGTTTGTACTACATATCCTTTACCATCAACAGCATATTGTGCTCTTCTATCGGAAGAACCATCTGTAAAAATTAACATAACATCCTATAAGGGATATTCCATTACAATTTTCTGAAAAATAAAGGAATGTACTTGTATAAATTGCAGCAATTGATCAGCTGGAAAAAGGTTATCAATTTGGCCTACAAACTGTGCAAACACAATTGACCAAGAATAATTATTTTGCAATAATCAATCAACCTGTTGCTTAGTATAAGGGACATTGATCACATTATTTTCTCTACCAAAATATTGTTTAGATCCCATCTGGATTTTCTGTATTAAAGCAAAGCTATCTTTCTAATCCAAGCTGCAACATTCTCACTAGCTGACAGGCAGAAATTTCCATTTTTACAAACTTATAGGTGGGCAGGGCAGCTCCCGGAGTCTGCAAGGTCACATTAACTCCTCTCAAATCCCACATCTATCTCCATTCTCCAGATTTTTTTCTAATCACAAAAGTAGGAGAATTCCAGCAGCCTCTCCTCTGCCCATACAGGCCATGCTTCCTCCGTCCATTCCATGCTGATTGTCTCTGGGGGCTTAGAGCTGGAGGCATAGCCTTATGTACTTTCCTGTCTCCTTCAGTCTGGCTCCATGGAGGTGACTGCTTGTGGAGCAGAGGAATGCTCTCCATCCAGCCTGAGACCAGGACCAGGAGGCTCTGGTTCGCCCTGTTGGGCCTGGGCAGGGTGCAAATCATGCTTGGTGGTTGTGGTTCCCACTGCAGATCAGAGATGGCATGTGGTGGCCGCCACTGCAGTGGCTTCAAGACCAAGGTGCCCACAGACCTGGCCAGCTGGGATCTTAGGCAGGCAGAGAGGCACTATTTTCAGTACCCCTGTTTTCCTTTACATGATCTTGGGAGCAGACAGGTAGGGTCATGTCGCTTTCTGCCTGGCTAGGGTTGAGCAGCTCCTGTATGCCCTGCACTCTGTTTGCTGGCTCCCTGGCTTGGTCAGTAGTGGCTGATGCTCCAAGGCCACACATGGGCCAAGCTGCTCCTTCACTTCCCTGAGTCCCTGAGGAATCCATAGATGGCAGCATGGGGGAAGGAGTAGAATATTTACACTATCTGTATACCTTAAAAATCTATGCATTTATTTCTGCTCTACCCCAGATTCTCTGGCTATTAAAATACACCGAAGAAAATGTACAGACAGCTGTCTTCTTTTCTTGTCCCATATTTAGTTATGTACAATTTTACTCCCGATAAATATTTTCACCATTTCCACTTTTATTATCTATTTGAGTGCTCACTTCTAACCTCTACACCTGAAGTGTGATATTCATAAGTGACGTCCCTCAAGTTCTCCACTTGTACCACTGGCCACACACCCAGGTGCTCTCTGTTGGGGTCCCACATTGGGGTGACATCTGTGGGGATCCAACCTTAATAGGTACATACATTCGAGGCAGGGTTGTGTGGATTAGAAATTTTAAGCGGGAAAAAACAGAAATACAAAAGAAAACAACATAGACACAGGATAGAATCGAGAGGACAACCCAGTGAATATTGAACTTTCCGTATGTTCTATATACCCCATCCACAAGGAGGGAAGAAGGCAAGACTTCTTTATCATGACACAAAAAACAAACAAATTAATTACCTCTTCATTACCTGATACATCAAGCAACTATATCCTGAGTTAAGTATTCCATTGTTTAGGCAAGACATGCAGTGACCACACTTGAGACCAAGAATCCTGAAGGCAGCCACAACCTGGGTCCAATTTCCTGTCATAACCTTGGAGGAGCTAAAATAGGCCTGACTGAACTCTCTGACCATTGGTCAAGAGAACGAATCCACATTCATGGGTTCTGACAAGTAGTTCTGCATCAGAGTTCATGATAAACAGAGATACTGGATTTGAGGAGAGGAGGGTAAAGATCTGACACTCACCTACCTGCTTTGCTTGCCTTCTTGCTTCTCTGTCAGGCTTTGCTGTTAGGTTGCCAGAGAAAACATGCTGGAATTGGGGCCTGGAACGGGAGGTTGGGTGGTGAGGAATTTTGAAAAATATCTGCATGATCCATTGGCGATGGTGAAAGAGAGAACAGGGAAGCAGCAGGTAGCCTGTTGCAGAGATGGGAGTGAGACTTTAGATTTTGAGGAATAGAAGAAGATCTGTATATGTTATTTTATGTGCTTCCCTCTCCTAAGTAGCCTTTGGGTACCCAGCATCTTGAATTTGTGTGTGTGTCCTTTGATTCTTCTGCTTATTTTTCTTGAGATTTTAATTAAAGAATGAGATAAACTGAATGTGTTACATAAAACAAGTATTTGGTAGGATTTAATTTTCCACATTTCATCGTATATTAGTCATACCTATTCAAATTATTTAGGGGCTACTTTGAGAATTGTGACACACATTTAAAAATGTAGAGATTAGCCTTCAAACATAATTATACCATTTCTTTAGTTGTGCGCATATCATTTGGCATGGTTTATGCAAATGCTTCCTACTATCCTTGGTCTTTCTCTAATTTCTTATACTTTTTTTGTAAGTTATAATAGCTCCAAATGTTCCTGCTAAGCATACTTCTTTTAAAAAGTAGATGTACTTAAATGTATCATTAATTAAAATTAAGACTATTTTATTCTTACTATTTTTGATGTACTGCATTCATGTATGAAATTCTTAGTACTTATCTTTTTCTTTCTGTTTGAAAGCAATGTTTTCTACTACTTGCAGAATTAGTTTCCAGGTGATGAAATTCTTCAGCTGTTGATTGTCTGAAATTTCTTTTTCCTTCAATTTTTTTTTATTCATTTTACATATGAACCAGAGTTTCCCCTCTCTCCATTCCTCCTGCTCCCTTCCACCTCCTCCCAACCCATGCCCCATTCACTGCTCTGGTGTGGTGTCTTTTACAATCTTGTTAACCTTTTTTATTTGTCAGGTAAGATGTTTTATTGTACTTTTGATTCTTTGTGGTATTTGGTTTTCCTGAATCTAAGAATTGATATCTATTATTAACTTTGGAAAATCTGAACTGTTATTACTTCAATTTTCATTCACTTTTCTTCTTTTGGTAATAAAATTACATGTGTTAAAGATTTTGATAATAATTTGCTCTACATACTGACAAATCAGTTGGCTATATTTCATTTATATCATAAACATCTACTTAGGCTAAATTTAATAGTAATGGACTAAATAATTTTGTTAGAGGATATTTCAAAACAGCATAATGCTCAGGGTATGGAATGGAGATTTCTGTTTTAACTCAGGCAGGTTTACAGTGAATATTCAGATTAAAAAAAATAAAGCAACAAGCTTATAGGTATGAGTCTATTTAAAACTGTCGACAACATAGATTTGGTTATTGGTCGCTATGATTGTTACAGGTTAGTGCCTCTATGGCAAGCAATTGAGTTTTTATTACAGTAATAGAAGTGCTATAATTTTGGGGATGCTATGCATTGATGACTTTATGATATGAGAAATAATAACTCATTTGAAACAAGTTCATTTAAACTCTTTGAATAGACTGAGCTGCAGGTGTGCACTTTTCTGAAAGGGCCAGCTAGAGTACAGTTTTCTAGACTCAGGCATGATGACATTTAGAAGTCACTTCATCTATAGCAAATCTTCATGCAAATTAGGCATCAGAACCTGTCATGCATGTGATGCTTGTTTTGTAGGCATACTGAGCACAAGAATGATTGTGTTATGGAGGCTTGTGCAAAAGTATCAGAAAATAGCCTATGAGGACAGACATTGTGTTCCAGTGTCAGATTATATGTAGAGATTTCTGCAGGAAGTTGATACCTGGATCTGTAAAGAAGAAATGTGAGTTGTGGTAAAGACCTCCCAGATGAGATGACAGGAATGTGGACCATGAACCAAAAAAAAAAGATTCTGTTATCAAGTAGAGGTGGTTCAAGAAAAGGCTGTTTGAAACAAAAGGAAAAGATAGAAGGACCTTGGAGAACAGATTATGTCATTATGTGCTGTAGATACTAGACCTAGCACTATAGTGAATGATGTTTGCAATATTAGGCTTCAGTTTTGCTGTGATCAAATCTGTCCTAGTACCTCTTCTGTTCCTTTTGAAACAGAACTCTATGCCACAATGTACTGAAAGTATATAAGTTTTTTTTCTCCTATTTTAGGGATCATAGCTCAATTTTCTCTACCTTGGCAGTATTTGCTAGATTTTCAAAACAGTATTGGGATTGTTTAAACTGTGGGAAAACAAAAAGCTATACTAAATACAGTTCAAAATATGAAATGATTATATGCCATGAACTGAATGCTATAGTTTCAATTGCAGTGAACTCCAGTGGCTTGTGTGATCGAACATTTATTTCCTAGTTAACAGTATTCATTGGGGAAATTATGAAATCCTTGAGATGCTGTGCCCACCTGGCAGATACAGGATACTGTGGAAAGGCCATTGTAAGTACAGCAGAGGAAAATTTTGAAGTCTACTAATTTCTACTTTCTGATCGAGGAAGATGAGAGAAGGGGCTGAAAGTTGATGAACTGTGTTGCTCCATTGTGCTTTCATCTTTATCTTAGTTAGTTTTCTATTGATATGGTAGCATTCTGGCAAAAGCAGTGTGAGGGAAAAGAGTTTACTATGGATTACAGATGGAGAACAGTCCATCATGCTAGAGAAGTCAAGGGATGAAGATTGCTGCAATTGGTTATACTGTGTTTGTAGTCAGGAAGCTGGGAATATTTTGTGGTCTGATTTAGTCTTTTTCCTCCTTTATAGCAAACCTAGGATCCAAGCCCAGGAAATAGTGCTGGTAATTTTGGGGTGGTTCTTCCTACCTCAGTTAACCTAATCAAAGTTTTCCCACGTGAGCATACACAGAGGTTTTTTTGCTAGGTGATTCTTGATCTTAACATGTTGGTAACCCTAACGGTCACATATTCTATGATAAACTGAAACAGTGAGTGAAAGTATGTCCTTCACTTTCTTTTGTCATTTAAAATATAATATGATAGTAAGGGGAATATATTTAATATATTCCCCATGATAACTTTTTTATTTAAAACTTTTTAAATTTTACATACTATCCCCAGTTCACAGCTCCCCTCCTTTCCCTTCTCGCACTCCCACCTTCCCCAACCCAATCCCCCATCCATTCCTCAGAGGAGGTACAGTTGCTCTTGGGGAGTCAACAATGTCTGGTATACCTAGTTGAGGAAGGACCAAGCTCCTCCCTACTGTATCAATGCTGAGAAATGTGTCCCACCACAGGTAATGGACTCCAAAAAGCCAGTTCCTGGACCCAGGATAAGTCCTGATCCCACTTCCAGCACCCCAACAGAATAAGTAATAAAATTGTCACCCACAGTCACAGTGCTTAGTTCTTTCCCATGCAGGTTCTCCAGGTGTCAGTCCAGAATCCAAGTGCTCCCACTAACTTGTGTCAGCTGTCTCTGTGGTTTTCTCAATCATGGTCTTGATACCCTTTGCTCATATAATCCCTCCTCCCTCTCTTCAGCTGAGCTTCAGAAGCTCATTCCAGTGCTTTGCTGTGGATTTCTGCATCTGCTTCCATCAGTTACTGGATGAAGGTTTTATGATTAAGAGTTAGGGTCATGACTAATCTGATTGTAGAGGAAGGTCTGTTCAGGCAACCTATCCAGTATATCTAGGAGGCTTAACTGAGGCCATTATTGTGGATGCCTGGGAATTTCTCTAGTACCTTGTTTCTGCATGACCAAATAATGTCTCCCTCTATCAAGATATCTCTTTCATTGTTCCCCCTGCCCATCTTTCCTCCAACGTGGGAATCTCAAGCCCTTATGTTACCATCCTGATCTATCTCTTATATTACCCTTCCCAGCTTACTCAGGAGACCTTAACTAGTTCCCTTTCCTGGAGCTCTCCATTTGTGTCGTTTGACTCCTCCTTTTTACCCAATTTTTCTAGAGTTGTGGATTGTAGGCATTTTATCCTTATATATAATATCCACTTATGAGTGAGGACAAACCATGTTTATCTTTCTGGGTCTGGGTTACCTCACTCAGGATAATTTTTTTTCTAGTTCCAGTCCATCCATTTGCCTATAAATGTCAAGATGTTATTGTTGTTTAATGCTGAATAATAATCCATTGTATAAATGCCATTTTCCTGTAAATGTCAAGATGTCATTGTTATTTACAACTGAGTAGTATTCCATTGTGTACATGTACCACATTTTCTTTATCCATTCTTCTGTTGAGGGGCATCTAGGTTGATTTCAGGTTCTGAATATTACAAATCGTGCAGCTATGAACATAGTTGAGCAAATGTCTTTGTAGTATAATTGTGCATTCTTCGGGTATATGCCCAGGGGTGGCATTGCTGGGTCTTGAGGTAGATTAGTTCCGAATTTTCTGAGAAACTGACACACTAATTTCCAAAGTGGCTGTACAAGATTGTACTCCAACCAGCAGTGGAGAAGTACTCCCCTTACTCCACATCCATTCCAGCACAAGGTGTCATCTGTAGGCAGAGACTGTGCTTTCATTTTCCAGTCTACCAACCCTGAATAACCACACCGAAACTATATATTAATTGAAACACTGTTTGGCCAATGGCTTAGGCATATTCCTAGTTACCTTTTACTTCTCAAATTAATCCATTTCTATTAATCTATGTGTCACCATGAGACTGTGTCTTATTAGTAATGTTCTGGCATCTTTATCCTTCAGGAGTTACATGGCATCTCTCTGACTTTGACTAGTTTCTTTATATATCTCTATTTGGATTTCCCAATTGGCTTTACTCTGCTAAGCCACTGGCCAAAACAGCTTTATTCATCAATCAATTAAAGCAACACATATACAGAAGCACATCCCTCATCATCTCCCCTTTTCTGTCTAATTAAAAAGGAAGGCTTTAACTTTAACACAGTAAAATTACATATATAAAACGGTTATCAAGAAAGAATTATAATTACAATATTGATCCATTTATATTTAACAAATTAAAGAAAACACACTATTTTCTATCCTATCTTTGTGAGTCTAAATTTTATACATAATTTATCTTTTATCATAACTAAGGAAAACTATAATTATAACTATCTACTCTTCAACTCCCTTGACGATACCAGAAGGATATAATATACTTAAGTAAACAGGATACGCTTTGTAAGCAACTTCCAAAGATCTAGAATTGATAGAGACATCTCTTGCCTGGACAAGCACCCAAAGTTGTTCTGTAATGTTTGTGCATCCATCTTCAGCCTACAGGGACATAGTACCTAGAAGACTTTTTTCCATGAAACAGTTAATTTGAAAGACTGTTTAGCCTGTATTTACAGTTTATCAGTCACTTTCTTCTGTGCCCTGCAGAATGTCTGACAGTTTCTTCTGTGAAGCAGGAAACTGAAGGATCATCTTGCCTTTTGAAAAGTTCATCAGTCTCTTTTCTGTGGATCCTGTGTATCTAGTTCATACAGAAGTTCAGGCAAGTTCAGGCAAGATCAGTTTCTTGGCCAAATTGACTAGCCTTATTACACTGAAGGCAAATTCCATAACATATTTTTTCAATGCCCATCAACATCTCCAAAGTAATTGATGCTGCCAGAAGCAGGTATGTCTCACTGTTGAGAAAAGTATAAGTTCTTAAAACATTTTAAATGTTATATTATGTATGTCTTTGAAAGATTTGAAGAATACCTATCCATTTGAAATATATCTCTGTTCATGTAGAAAACAGAACTAACATGGCTAGAGTTTTACTATTATAGATGACTATTATTCTGCATTTCTTAATTATATGTTACACTTTTCAATGAGCTACACAAACACAATATCTTAAACATGAGCAGAAATACATATACACAGTATAACAAATCAACCTTAAATTTGTATCAATAGACCAAGATCCATACCAATGCAAAGTATTCATCTTTATATATCACATCCCTCTTTAAATGAAAACAAACATTTATAAACAATCATTTTGGAATTTGGGCAATGTTTTATTCAAATTATTTCCTTGTTTGTTGGGCAAGGTATTTTTAGGGTTCATGGGGAACTTTTGGGAGATCTTGTTCCATCAAACTACAGTAACCCAGAAGGGATCAATAGGTTCTCATTCTTTGCGGAAACAAAAGCAGCATGTCTTTTCCAAAGTAACATATCCTTAGACCCAAATTTTGACATCCAGATACCTTTATGTTGGTTTATATTAGCATCCCCCATAATCAAATATCTCTCTAAATTCAAAATTTATAAGAAGATACAATAATATGTATAATCCTGACCCTTTGTGTATATTCCATCTTTACAAGGATTACTTTTGCTTACTACTTTAGTCTGTACTCCTATATATTACTTTTACTGTCTCTTTAAATTCAGTTTTATTTTTTAAAAATATTTCTTTTTATAACTCTCTATACTCTTTTTCTTCTCTCTAAAAAAAACTATGTGTATTTATTCAACACTGTGATCCATTCAGAGATCTGTTTCTTCTGAATCTGTTCTGATTTCTGTAATCATTTTTTGGCCAGTATCACTTTTTAAAAAAAAATGCTAAATGGGCATGGCTAGGATCAACTCTGTGGCCCTCCTCATTGACTCTGCCCAGTTGAACATGGAAAAGGCATGTTCACGACCTCTGCGAGCCCTGCTCACCACCCCAGCACCAAGGAGTCAGCAGGTCTATGTTGCCATTAAGGAATTTGTAATATGCTGGTCACAAACCCCATTTATCTTTTGGTCTTTCTGAAAGAACCATATTTCATGCTCCAGCATGAACCCAGAAGCCCTCTTTTAAACCATGAAGCTTTTGCTGCTAATGCTGAGTCAAGGAGCCTTCTCTTAAAGGAATCATGCCTCTGCTTGCTGCCAGCAAAGAGAGCCCACCCGAAAAAAATGTTGCTACCAAGAAGTCGTGCTTAATTTTGTTATTCTGTGTATAGAATTCCTTTCCAAGCTCTCTCAGGTATTATGTGGATGTAGTTGTTTTATGTTGGCATGCCTTTTTGTAAACAGAGACTCCTCATTTGTTTTCCAGCTGCCCAGACCTGGATAATAACACAAAACTATATTAATTACAATACTGTTTGGCCAATAGCTTACACATATTTCTAGATAACTCTCAACTCTTAAATTAATCTTTTATATATTAATCTGTGTATTGTCAGAAGTTTGTTGATTACTGGTAAGGTTCTGGCTGGTGGCTGGCATCTTTCTTCTTTGGCAGCTTCATGATGTTTTCTTGACTCTTGCCTATTTTTTTCTCTATATCTCTGTATTTCAGACCTAGCATTACTCTATTAAATTATTGCCAAAACAGCTTCTTTAATAACCCACCATAATAAAACATATCTATAACATACAGACAGAAATCTTATATCAGTGCACAATCTACAGAAATGTGGGTTCAACTCACCCTAAGTAACATATTCAGGTATGAAAAATTTGTCAAGGACTTTTACAATCAAGGAAAAAAATCAAGTAATAAATCAATGAACAACCACCACATATATGCAGAGGACCTGGTGAAGATTCATGCAGGCTTTATGATTGCTGTTTCAGCCTCTGTAAGCCCAGATGAGACCTGCTTAGTTGATTCAGTGGGTCAGGTTCTCCTGGTATCCTCCATCACCTCTGATTACTACAATCTTTCTTCTCCCTCTTCCACAAGATCCCCTGAGCTCCAAGAGGAGAGACCTGATGAGGACCTTCAATTTAGACTCTCTCTAAATAATGTCTGGCAGTGAGTCTCTGCATCTGTTCCTATCTGGTATTGGAGGAAAACTCTGATGAAGACAGGACAAGGCACCAATATATTAGTAGAGCAGAGTATCATTAGAAATCATTCTATTGGCCCTGATCCTGTACCAGAAGATCTATCAGAGGGGTGAGTGAGTTCCTGACCCACAGCAGAAACCCGGGGAATGGAGCATGATCATTCCTCAACCCCCTAAACTTCCTGGTCATTCTGAAGGGCCTTCTCTCCACAGCTACTGTCTCTCTCTTCCTATCCCATCCCAGCTTGCACCCAGGCATCTCCTCTCTTCTTCGGGGCCATAAGATCCCCCAGCTCAGCCTGTTTGGGTGCTGGGACCGGGTGGTGAGTGCAACCGGGAAGGATTTCCTTTGTTTCAATAGCCTGCCGGCAGCAAGGTAAGCCTTTTGTCTATGAGGTTCCTGGCCAGCAAGGGGATCTGATCCTGTACCAGGAGATCCATCAGAGAGCATTTGAAGGAAGAGACGGGCAGGTGCCAATGAAAGAATTCCTCCAACAATCTGAAAAACAACATGAAAACACCAGAATCCAGTGAACTTACAACAGAAAAACTTGAACACAATAATCCAGAAGAAGTAGAAAAAATTGACATTATGAAAGCAATAGAGTCCCTTAAACAGTATGTGAAAAACTCCCTTAAAAAATGGATAAGAATAATAACAAAAAGTTTGAAGAAATGAGTAAATCTGTAAAAGATACCCTAGGAAACAAAGAAAAAAAAACAAACAAACAGATAATGGAAACAGTTCAAGATTTGAAAATTGAAATGGAGGCAATAAAGAAAACAAAAACCAAGGGCCAGCTGAATAGGGAAAATCTAGGTAAATGAACAGAGACTACAGAAACAAACACAACCAACAATACAAGAGATATAAGAAAGAATCTCAAGTGCTGAAGACACTATAGAGAAATTAAAAGCACTGATCAAAGAAAACAGCAAATCCAACAAATTCTCATCACAAAACACTCAGGAAATATGGGACACAATAAAAAGACCAAACCTAAGTGTTGTAATAGGAGTGGCGGGGCTGCGTCCCCAGCACCCCAGCCTCCTGGCTACCTTATGCCCCGAAATAACAACACACAAATAGTATTCATTTAAACACTGCCTGACCCATTAGCTTTAGCCCTAACTGGCTAATTCTCATACCCCGATCAACCCACCTCTAATATTCTGTGTAGCACCAGTCTTACCAGGAAAGATTCAGCATGTCTGACCTGGCGGCATGCTCCATCGTGTCTGCCTCTGAGAGAAGCTGCATGGTTTCTCTGCTCCAGAGAGCAGAGCTGTCAAGTCTGAGCTCACTTCCTCTTCCTCCCAGCATTCTGTTCTGTTTACTCCTCACACCTATGTTTTAACCTATCAGGGCCAAGCAGTTTCTTTATTGGTTAACCAATGAAATCAACAGATTGATATATGACACTCCCATATCATCTAAGAATAATAGGGGTAGAAGAAGAAGAATTACAGCTCAAAGGACCAGAAAATATATTCCCACAGGGCAGGGAATTCTGACTGCTCTTTGGACTGGAGAGGGAGGGGGAGGGGGGATAGGAAGGAGTGAGAGGGAAATGGGTGGAGGGGAGGAGGTGAAAATTTGTAATCATAATCATAATCATTTTATTGATTATTTTTCCATAGATTTAGGTTCTACCCTAGGTCTCTGGGCTATTCAGTTTCTATTTTCTTTTCTTTCTTTTTTTTTCTTTTTTTAATTAATTTATTTATTT
>NW_026068159.1:1902462-1907271 GCF_014885135.2 Alexandromys fortis
CACCTAAGGTCATGCTCAACTTCCTTAGCGATCAGGGAAATGCAAATCAAGACAACTTTAAGATACCATCTTACACCTGTCAGAATGGCGAAAATCAAAAACACCAATGATAGCCTTTGCTGGAGAGGTTGTGAAGAAAGGGGTACACTCATCCATTGCTGGCGGGAATGCAAACCAGTTTCTATTTTCTAAACATCCATGGAGGATAAAGCATGGGCTTTCTTTCCTGGCAAGGCCTCAAGTTAAAGTGGACATTGGTTGTCCGTTCCCCAAAGTTCTACACCATTGCTCCAGTAAATCTTGCAGACAGGACAGATGGTAGGTGGATTATTTTAGGGGTGTGTTAGTGTCCAGATTTCTCTTGGTGTAACTTTCAGAGTATCTTCCCATTCCAAAAAAAAATGCTAGAATATATGGACAAAGGCTTCATGCAAGCACCAGCTCTATCTCTCTGCTTCCAGTGAGTTATGTGAATAGAGCTTTGTGGATATTTTCCTTGGCAAAAGGGCTCCACTGTCAATTTTCAGAGAGTAACCCTCTTTTCTAACATAAAAGTGCATTGTTTGGAAATCTCCATGGAACTCCAAGACCAAAACTTAATTAAATACAAACTGGAATCCTTTCTTGCCTGGCTACAAAAGATGACTAGTTCAGACTCCAGATCCCCCATTAGTAGGATTTCTCACTTGGGTCACACTCTTAGATTCCAGAAAGTTTTCACTGCACTAGATTTCCACACTACCCCCAAATGACCTCCAATTCTAGCCATCTCTCCCTGTATACTCTCCCTCCATCACTCCCCCATCAGGTCTTTACCTGATCCATCCTATTCCCATCCTCAGGAGCCCCCGGTGCATACACAAAACCTATTCTTTTTTCTCTTCTCAAAGATATCCATGATTGCAACCTAGAGACATCTTCACCAAACCTCTCAGGTCTGTGAATTGTAACTTGATTATAATTTAATTAATAGCTAATATCTACTTAGAAGTGAGCACATACCACATTTGTCTTTCTTAGTCTGGGTTACCACATTCAGGTTGATTTTCTTCTAGTTTTGTCAATTTGCCTGTAAATTTCAAGTTGTAACTTTTAAACAACTGAGTTATATTTCATTTTATAAATGCAATACATTTTCTTATCTATTCTTCAGTTAAGGGTATATTTAGATTGTTTTTGTTTCTGATTCTTATAAATGAAGTGTCAATGAACATAGTTGAGTGAGTGTTCTTGTGATAAACAGAGTGTCCTTTGAGCATATGCCCAACAGAGGTATAGCTGGGTATTGAGGTAGATTAATTCCCAAATTTTTAATGAATCAACATATTTATTTCCAAACTGGCTGTACAAGTTTCCATTTCCACAGCAATGTAGGAGTGTTACCATTTCCTCACATCCGCCCCAGGATCCACTGTCACTTGGGTTTTGATCTTAGCCATTCTGAAAGGTGTAAGGTAGAATTTCAAGAATAGTTTTGATTTGCATTTCCCTGATGGATAAGGATGTTCAACATTTCTTTGTTTTTCAGTCATTTGAGTTTCATCTATTGAGAATTCTCTGTCTACATCTGTATCCTATTTTTAAAAAAAACAGATTATTTAGTTTTTTGATATGTAGTTTCTTGAATCCTTTATATTTTGGAATTTAGTCCTCTATCAAATTTGGAGTTTACAACAATCTTTTCCCATTCTGTAGGCTGTGGCCTTGTCTGATTGATGGTGTCCTTTGCCTTAGAGAATCTATTCATTTTCATGAGGTCTAATTTATGAAATGTTAATCTCAGTACCTGTGATATCAGTGTTCTGCTTAGTAAATCCACCTGTGCCAATGCATTCAGGTCTGCCTCCCACTTTCTGTTGTGTTAGGTTCAGTGTATCTGGCTTTCTGTTGAGTTATTTGATTCACTTGGACTTGATTATTTGCAGGGTGATAAATAAATATTTATTTGCATCCAGTTTGACCAGCATGATTTGGTGAAGATGCTGTCTTAGTTTCAGTGCGTATTTCTGACTTCTTTATAAAAAATTTGGGAGTCCATAGGTATGTGGATTTATGATTCCAATGACTAATATACCTTTTTATGTAAATAGTATGTGTTTATTTTTGTAGGTCTGTAGGAAAACTTGAAATCAGGAATGGTGATACCTCTGGAAGTTGTTTTATTGTTGGGGACTGTTTCAGATATTCTGAGTTTTTTTATAATGCATGAATTGATAACTGTCCTTTCAATGACTGAGAAAAATTACATTGAAATTTGTTGGGTATTAAAATGAATCTGTAGATTGCTTTTAGTAAGATGAATATTTTCCTCTGTTAATTATTGGGGGAGAGAGGGCCACTTGTTCTTCCCGGCTGCCCAGCTAGCTTATACCTTACATAATCACACAGAAACTGTATTAATTAAATCAATGCTTGACCCATTAGTTCTAGCTTCTTATTGGCTAACTCTTACATAACAAGCCATGAGCCTTGTAGTAAAATTTAAATGAATAGAAATGGGTTAATTTAAGTTGTAAAAACTAGTTAATAATAAGCTTGAGTTAATAGGTCAAACCATATGTAATTAATATTAAACCTCTGAGTGGTCATTTTAAAAGTACCTGCTGGACCAGGCAGGAGGAGAAACCTCCAGTAACATACCATAAATTTTTCATAATCTCTATTTGGAGTTCAGGTTTTCTCAAGGTTCCATAGTCAAAGTTTTCAGACTCCTCCCATGAACCAAATTAAAATGTTTCTCTACATCGCCAATATAGTCAAAATAATATTGTAAATTCTTAGCATGGATTTTCTGTGCCACTCAGGTTTCCATCTGTATAGCAAATCCCAAAGGTAGTAAATTTATAAGTTATTATATAATCTTTTGCTTATGTTTTTATATCCTGATTAATTTCAATAATCATGGCTGATTATTTCATATCTCGTGGATATGCAGGTTATCATATCGGACTAGGAAACCACTCACTTCCCAAAATATAAAACAAATGTCTGTCCCATATGTCCTCAAGTCTGAACATGACCTATATTTAAAGCTTCTATAGCCTCCTTGCAGAATCATTTCACACACCAATATGGGAACTTGGGGATACATTCAAAATACTAACTATACCACTTTTAATTTTAGACTTCTCAACTCCCAGAACCATGAATTTCCTAAATTTCTTAATAGGTTTTGAAAACTTGATGAACAGCTTCTCTCAGATTTTTTTATTACATGACTTTTGACCTCTTTTATCTAGTTTAATAAGCAAGTATGAATACAATAAATAATCACATGTTTGCCAAATGAAAAAGAAAATTAAAAATTGCCAAATAAAAAAATCAAATGAAAATTTTTATCTGCTTGAACACAATTATATTTCTGATTGAAAAAAGCTTTAGCATGTGTAATTTCCTTCTTACATTAAAAGAAAATTGCTGATTCAATTATTTTTGTGTTGTTTTGTTTTTCTGCTTATCAGACTTTAGTATCAAATTTATTTGTTGGATGTTAATAATCTAGTTGTATTTCATAGTTGAATTTCACTAATATGATATTCTTTCATTTAATTCTCATTAGATTCTATTTTCTCAAATGATGTCATCTCAAGTCTCATATATATATATATATATTGCAGCACTATGATTTTCATTCTTGTTTTATCACCATATTTTTGGTGTCATTGTCTACAATTAATGAATTAAAAAACTGATATAATTCTACCAGAATATAAAAATTAACCAATTTCCTTTATGTATATATAACTGGGACAAAAAGTAAACTATTATATTTTTCATAGAAAATAGCTCATCTTAGAAATTCACGTTAATATTTAGTTATTGATTCACATGAAACACGCTGGAATATGATATACTTGGAGAATGAGAATTTCTGTTTAATAAAATATTCTTGCTAAGGTAGATTTACTTTTTCTAATTATGATTCAGTGATTCATAAGACACATCAGGCATAAAATATGAAAAGAACTCACAGAATGAGAGAAAGTATTTGCAAATCATGTTCTTGATAAGAACCTGGCAAATAAAATGCATAAGAAATTTCAAATCATAAATAAAATAAAATTGCAATTAAGAATGGGAAAGGAATCTGTGCAGATATATCTACATGGAGTTTAAGATGTGGTGGTGCCCTTGTTATCAAACTATGAAGGACACAAAAAACAGGAGGATGGGCATTCAATGTCATTCTTGGTTAACCCTAAGTTCAAGGCCAGTGTGCACAATATGAAACTCAATCAAAAATATAGAGATTATAAAATAGAAAAATTTTAAACTTTTGTTCAGCCTTTCTACCTTTTTTACAATTATTTATTCATTTATTTATTAATTGATTGATTGTTGTAGGCTCACTAGCACATAAATGAAGACAGACAAAAGACAACTTGTGGAAGTGATTCTCTTCTTCTACCACATGGAACATGGGACTAATCTCAGCTCTTCAAGCTTGGTGAACCTTAACTAGCTGAGTCACCTTATTTCCCCAGAAAACATTTTTGTTTTGTTTTACCAAAACAGGAAATCACACAAAATCAGATATTCAAAAATAAACTAAAATCACATTAAAATGTTTTAGTATCACTAATTATCAAGTTGTTGTAAATCAAAACTATATTGAAATGTTAGTCAGTACCCACTAACATGACTAGTAAAACAATGGGAATAGCAGGCTGATGAGATCTGATGTAGGAAATGGGGGAAAGAGGAAGGATTTCTACTTAAGGATGTGGAGGAAGATGAATAGAGCAGGAGAAGGGAGGGGATCAACTAACTGTAGGGGTATCAGGAAAAGTTATAAGTAATCAAACTATT
>NW_026068159.1:1907404-1933084 GCF_014885135.2 Alexandromys fortis
ATGTGTGTGTGTGTGTGCATGTATGTGTGTGTTTCTAGTTTAAATGAAATTTTCCCATCAGGCTTGACAATGCTTCTTCTTTTAACCAAAGACCGTTTAAACAATACCCCAACATCCTCTTTTAAAAAACGTTCTTTTGAATTGTCAGTAATTCTATAAAATAACATAGGCTATTGCTATTGCCTTTGGTTATCCTCCAGAAGTGGAAGGTAAAGTTCTAATTGCTGAAGACACCATGTATTTTAGACATAGGTCCTATAGGCTTCTGAGATGGAACTGAACCTGAACCTAAAGCTTCTTTCGTGAAGACTGTCTGGAATGGGGCCAGAAGGTGTCATTCAGGCTTCCAAAGCATAAAGACAACCAGTAGTCCTATTAGGTATGATGCCTATGAATGACAACAAAACCCAGCATGGTACAACAACCCTAAGTTCCAGTAGTGGCATGATACCTTGACAGTAACCAATAGCTCTCCAATTGTTCTTAAGACCTACTCAACAAGAGGGAAATCATGTCTTGCACTACAAACCAACTATGGAAGGTTAATGATGTCATGATTTTTTAAAAAGAACCTTCAATTGCCACTTATTTGGCCAGCATAATCCCTAACTATATTCTAAATATTTTTCCTTCTACCCACAGAAAAGTGTAATTCTCACCTTCCATCTAGGAGACATTTTGCAACAAAAAGAGACCATTAGAGAAAGCTTCAACTAATCAAAATACAGAGTTGTAGAGTCCAGTCTCAACTGATACATCTCCTATATAGCTTCTGTACATAAGACTCAAGGATTGTTGTGGAAGAGAAGGGGAAAAGATTTTAAGAGCCAAAGAAACAGCATATTTGATATGGAATAGCATCTCCTAGTAATGTCAGATGCTTCATGTGTAAAATCTCACTAAACTTACTACTTAAATATGAGTTGAACAAGAAATACAGTAGTATATATAATAATGTGGAGAGGAGATGGCTCAGGAAGCAAAAATTTTTATACAAAGAACTATAGACAAGTAAGGAATGCAGAGCTCAGGTAATATAGCCATTTTTAAGGCAGAATATACCCACTATTGTTGAAATACGAGCGGCGGGGTTGCGTCCCCAACACCCCGGCCGCTTGGCTAGCTCATGCCCGAAATAACAACACACAAACTGTATTCATTTAAGAACTGCTTGGCCCATGAACTCTAGCCCTTACAGGCTAATTCTAGCACCTGGACTAGCCCATTTCTAATGATGTGTGTAAGCACCCCAAGGTGCGCTTACCAGGAGGATTCTAGCCTAAGTCCATCGTGGGTTGCAGCTGCCTGGGAGAGCAGAGCATGGCGGCTGTCCGGTCCCTCTGGAAGCAGTGCAGAGTCTGACCTCACTTCCTCTTCCACTCAGCATCCTATTCTGTTTACTCCTCCCACCAATGCTTTAACCTATCAGGGCCAAGCAGTTTCTTTATTGCTCAGCCAATGAAATCAACAGATTGATATGACACTCCCACATCCCACTATTTATGCCAAAGAAAATCATCTGCTCTGAAAACATACATACAAATTACAAGTAACATTATACAGAGTAATCATGGTGTAATTACATATTTAGCTGAAAAGTTTGGAGGAACAAAGAAAAACAGCACAGAGAACAAAAATACTCACAGGTGTGAGCCAGATTATTTATCCAAGGAGAAGCAGACAAGAATGTCCATAATCCAGCATGCAGATATATTATACTACCCATGCAGGTTCAGGATCAGCTATAGTCCTTGCAAAAGTTTTGGCCCCTCACAACATAGGTGTAATATGAAAGGTAACCTGGAGAAATCCCAAGTGAGTTACAGAAAAAATGCCAGAGGACTGATAAACAGTAGGTACAAAGATGGTCATGGCACCACAGGCTGTAGAGACTGGAGTAGAAACATTACACAGGAGTCTGAAGCAGAAATTTTATCCCCAGAGGGAGGAGGTTGAACCATACGTGGGAATAAATATTGAAGAAATAAATGGTTTAAAAAAATAAAGTCTTTAAAGAAACAGAGTAAACTTGTAGCACAAGTAATAGAAATAAAGAAAAATAAGCCGCGTAAAGATGGAATATACACAGAGAGTCTGGATTATGAATATTTTTGTATTTTCTTTGAATTTTTTGACTGCAGAAAGGCATTTGATTCTGGGAGCTGCTAAGCTAAACCAACACATATATTTTAAAGATTTCATGATTTTTAAAACTGAGTCTAAGGATATGTTGCTTTGGAAAAGAGGTTCTGCTGTTATTTCCACAGAAGATGAGAACGTGTGGATTAATTTCAGACTCATGTGGTTTGATGGACCAAGATCCTGCAAAAGGTCACAGTGAACACCCCCAAAACTTACTTTGCCCAACAAAAAGCAGGAACCAGCTTAGAGAGAACTAAGTCCAAATTCCCTAAAAGATTTTTTTATAAATGTTTCTATGCTATAGAGATTTGCATTGGTATGGATCTTGCTCTATTGATAGAAATTTAAGGTCAAGTTTTATATGTGTATTTCTGCTCTTGATTAAGGTATTTTGTTTGTGCAGGTCATTTAAAAATGTAATGTCTAATTAAGAAATACAGGTTAATGGAGTGTTATCTATAATAGTCAAGCTTATACTTATGTTAGTCAGGTTTTCTAGAAGTACAGAGATATATTTCAGATAATTAGATATTCTTCAGATCTTTCAAAGACTATAGAATATGACATTTAAAATGTTTTAATAGCTTGGGATTTTTCATGACATGAGACATCTCTGCTCCTGGCAGCACCAATTACTTCAAGAGGAAAATGGGCATCAAAGAGTCTCCTTATGGAGTTTGCTAGGCATTTGGACAAGAAACTTGTCTTGCCAGAACTGCTTCATGCTATTCGGTATGAACTGGAAATGGAGGAGCCACCGAAAAATGACTGCCGAACTTGCCTAAAGGTAGAAATGTCTTTGAAATTTCCTGTTTAAAGGGAAGTCTTCTGGATACTATGGACCTGAGGCTGAAGCTTGGATGCCCCAACAATACAGAACTTTGGGTGACTCTTCAGGCAGCAAGATGTCTCTGTCAATCCTAGAGTTTTGGCAGTTGCTTAAAATGCACTTCCTGTTTACTTAGGTAATCTTATATCTTTCTGGAGACTTAGATGGAGTTGAAGAATAGATAGCTGCAGTTATAGCTTTCCTTAGTTATTATATCAATATTGCAACTATAATTCTTGCTTGATACTTGTTATATGTAATTTTACTATGTTAAAATTAAATCTTTCTGTTTTATTTAAACAGAAAAGGGGAAATAGTGTCGAAGGTCTGTCTGTTGCTTTTATTGGTTAATGAATAAAGAAACTGGTGTGGCCTGATAGGGAAGAGTATAGATAGACAGGGAAAACTAAACTGAATGGTGGGAGAAAGGAGGCAGAATTAAAGAGAAGCCATGTAGCCCCACTGGAGACAGATGCTGGAATTTTACCCAGTAAGACACAGCATGTGGAAATACACAAATTACTAGAAGTGGGTTAAATTAAGATGTAAGAGTTAGCCAATAAGCTAGAGCTAATGGGCCAGACAGTGATTCAATTAATACAGTTTCTGTGTGATTATTTCAGTTCTGGAAAGTCAGGAACAAACAAGTGACCTCCTACAACACTTATGCCATTGAGTTTCTTTCTCCTAAATGTTTCACAGCTTGCCAAAAAAAAAAAAAAAAAAAAAAAAAAAAAAAAAAAAAACGTGTCACCATCTAAGGAATGAGCATTAAGACCATGAACTTTAATGGTATATTTTACATTCAGACATTAACAAGCCATGGAAGGAGACAATGTCACCGGTATAATACATAATTGGAAGATTAATAGAGACATTTATAAATGTTTCCAAGTTTATTATACTAAAGACCATGATTGAGAGCAACTTGGAGAGCAAAAGGGTTATTTGGCTTACATATCCCAAGTCACAGTCAGTTGAGGGAACCAAGTCAAGAGTTTAAGCAGCAACCTGGAGAAACAAACTGAAGCAAAGAGCATGGAGGATTGTTGCTTACTGGTTTGCTTAGTCTGTTTTCTGATATCATTTAAAGTTAATTCCCAAGGGGTGGCACTGTCCCCAGTGAGCTGTTCTCTCTCACATCTATCAATAAACAATAAAATACCCCACAGACTTGCTTACCAACCAGTCTGATTAAAACATTTTCTTAATTAAGATTTCCTCTTCTCAGAAAAATTTAGTTTTTATCAACTTGACCAAAAACTAGTAATTATTGTCTAGTTTTTTATGAAATATAAAATATTGACTGAATACAGAAAATAATATCTGTTAACTCTAAAAAGAAAATGATAGAAAGGTAATGCAACTGACATAAACTATTAACAAATTTAAATTTTTCCCATTGGATAGTATTCATATTGGCCTTATGGGGTGTTTGAAATTCTCAAGTTAACAAAAGATAAAGACAGGAAGTGTTTTAGGTGCATGCGTGTCTCTCTGTCTCTCTGTTCCTCTCTCTCTCTCTCTCTCTCTCTCTCTCTCTCTCTCTCTCTCTCTCCTTTCTCTTTACCTTCTCTCTCTCTCCTTTAAGTAATAAATGTTCAGCTTTATGCCTATTTATTGGGTCTATGTGCCTTTTACCTGCTGCCTGTTCACACTGCCCCCTTTGCTCTCCGGGACCTGCCGCAGGCTGTCTCTGCCCGCTTGCCACGTGGCAGGACCACAGGCCCAGGATGGGCCACCACTCATAAACCGCCTGGGGATCTTGCAGGGACCCACAACCATCTCTGCCAGGTTAGTGGCTTCTCTGTGAGCCGGCCAGGAGCACACCAGAATTTTTAAAAGCATAAAATTGGTGCCACATGACTTGGATATCCTGAACTGGGTTCTTTTTCCACTCCCACCACCAGCTTCCCGGATGGCTTCAATGGGTGAGTGTCTCCCCATTCTGCTAAGGTTGCTTTCCTTTGCCAGAGTCATGTTTGGATCAGTCCCAGGGGTTGGTCCACCCGTGTTACCACTATGCAATTCTTATGCAGTGCATTCGACCAGGGAACCGGGGTCCATCAGTTTCTTTATTTTATTTTATTTTATTTCATTTTCCTCTCTTTCCTTTTTCTCTTCTTTCCTTGGTTAACCGCCGTTCAGAACAGCCCTGGCCTCTCTGGGTTCTGGGTCACCAGAATCCAGCTAGGCTATAACACTCCACTCGTGGTCCTGCATCCCGCCTATATCTCTTGGAAGACATTCCAATATAGGCCTTGGATGCTGCTAATGTTGGACTCTAGCGTCCAAACACCGAGAAGGAGTCACCCCCAGAGACCTTCTCACACATCACAGCCAATGCAAAAACGTGAGGATTTTATTAATTCTGTCATGACAGGGTCCCCCAGCATTCGGGAAGCCGAGGGACCTTGAATAGCTGGTACAGTCTACTTTTAAAGGGGCCACAGAAGCAAGGGGGGTTGTTCTTTGACTATTCTGATTGGCTTATTTGAAAGGGCTATTACCAATAATTGACTGGAGAGCTGTTGCCAGATCAGATGAGGTAAGAGGTCATTTTGACCCCTTTTCCCAGGGGACCGAACCAAAACATACGTATATGGGTAATTGTTCAGGAACTGAGTACGTGCGAGTATAGCTGTTAGGTCCTTGGTTCCCAGGGGAGGAGGGGAAGCACTATGGCACAGAGGCTGAGAGGATTCAGAATTATCAAAAATGGCTTCAGGATTGTCTTAAAGTCTTACACTGTTTTTGCAGGTTTTTTACGATTTTGGCTTTGGATAGCAACCGGCTCCCTGGCTTTTAAAATTCCAGCAGGCTTTTCAATTCCAGCAGTGGCATGGTGCAGTTTTTATTTTTCTGTTCCAGCCTTTTGCCCCTCCCCTCTGCGGCTTCTGTTATGTCATGGCGGCAGATCACACCTTTAGGTCCCTCTCATTGAGCTTCGAATCCTTACAGCTCAAAAGTTGTGACTTTTTTCAGATAACACGAGGCTGTCGCCATCTTGGCGGAGGGGCAGGTGGATCAGGTGACTTTATCACCATCTTGGCTGAGATCCAGGTCAGGTGACCAAGCTCTCCCAGTTTTACTTTTGCATACCCTGCCTTTTCACCCGGTTTTCACAAAACTCACGTTAACTCTTTAACATGTGTCTAACATGTGTTTTGCACCATGACATGCCTTTGATAGGGCCCATCAAAGGCATCCATGTTGCCCAATTCCTGTTCACTCTTTCTGTGTATAATAATTGTTCATTACATCTCATTTCAGACTACAAAATCATAAGTCTCATATTTTAAACTGTTATGTACCTTTAAGTCTCTTACAAAAATGTCTTATATTTAGTATTAAGCTGTTCTCTACCATTGTCAGTTCTGCCACTAATCTTATATTACAAGCAGTTTTTTTTTTCCTTTCTGTCTGTCTTTTTACGAGTGTGGACCTTACCTGTTAAGAGCCAGTGCAGTCAAGCTCAGATCCAACCTTCCAGACAGATTCTATGCTGCAGCTATACCTAATAAACAGCCCTCAACTGCTCAGAGATCTGGGGAATGTGATATTTAAGTATTTAATTATTAAAAAAAAAACTTTTCGTAACAAAAGAGACAGGTTGGCTCCTAGCTGCAGCTCTCTGCTTCCTCCAAAGAAGACAGAAGACAAATGGGTGCACAGAACCGCGTCCTTCTGCAGTTTGCTTCAACTGCTGAGCGCTGATCATTGGGCTAAATTGCCTTTCATCTAAAGACCTCTAGACGTGGATGGAATCGCTAGAATCAACAGCCTAGCTTCTCAGGTCAAGGTAGGCCTGTCTTCCTACAGATTGCTTAGCCCCCAGGGTCTTCTGGAGCCTGCCAGGCCTGGCACTAAACAACAAAAGTCAAGTGCAACCTTCAGTGACCATGGAGGACCCAAAAGTGTAGCTCTCTGTGCCAACCAAGTAAGTTCTCTTTCATTTTTTAATAAGTAACTCAAGTAAAATCTTATCCTTCTCAAAGACCTCAGACAGTTTGATAGCTGAGACGTTTTTCAGGTTACCTCAACAAATAAATTTCAAATCAAATTTCTCTCTTATGTTGCCTTCCATGTGTCTAAAACTTCTGTTTTCACAAACCCAAGGAGTTCTTTTGAGTTCCAGGGAGCCGAATTAAAGAATCTTAAACAGGTCAGATACCCTCTCAATTCCCTTTGTTCTTTGTTCTGTCAATACCTTAAACAGGATAAGGGACACCAGATATTTCCACACCACAGACACCCGTCAGAAGCAAAGAGACAAGCTATCCCAGTATGTGGCCAGCATGCAGCCTTCCCCGGTTCCCCCCAGACAACACCCACAATTAGCTGGAAGCAGTTTTGAGAATCCACCGCCCAAATTCCTTCAAACTGTAGTGTCTAATCTCCTGCTTTTTATTGTAAGGAAGACATGGGAATGTTATTCTTTTGGTCCCTGGTCCCTTTAAGGGACAAGCCACACCCACTCCCTGTGACCTCTGACCTCTCGTTGCCATCTAAAATCTCTCTCACTGTTCTCTCTTGGCATGTGCACGTGTGTCTCTCTGTCTCTCTGTCCCTCTCTCTCTCTTCTTTCCCTTTTCCTTCTTTCTCTCTCTCTCTCTCTCTCTCTCTCTCTCTCTCTCTCTCTCTCTCTCTCTCTCTCATGTACTCTCTCTCTCTCTCTCTCTCTCTCTCTCTCTCTCTCTCTCTGTGTGTGTGTGTGTGTGTGTGTGTGTGTTTCTCTTTATTGTGTCTATGTGCCTTTTACCAGCCGCCTGTTCACACCCGCTGCCTGGCTCTCCTGGACCCACCACAGGCCCTGATGGTAAACCACCTGGGGATCTTGCAGGGATTATCTCTTCTGGGCTAATGGCTGCTCTGTGAGCCTGCCAGGGGCACACCAGGATTTTTAAAATAACAAAATTAGTTCTACAGCAAACCATGAATGTTGTAGCTATGATAATTTCTAGAATTTGTTAAATGATACTTACAGGAAATGAGCTATGATCCTGTACACAGTTCACCAGAGACTATGCTCTGCTTGGGTGTTATAATTGACAATTCACATGAGAATCAATGAGATAAACATTTGCAAATGAATTGTATGAATATTCCTTTGGAGAAAATTCAGCTATTTCTATACATATCAATGTTTTTGCAAAGATATTTCAGTTCAAAGTAGAAAATACACTTTTTCAGTTTTTTCAACGAGGAAGTTTTTTTATTAATGTAAGAATTTATGAGCATTCTACTTTACTTCCTGTGGAATATTATTTGAAGTATAATTGACCCAGCTGATGTGCAATTTTTAGAGAAAATGCAAGTGTGCATGTGTTCATGAGGGAAGCAAGGCTCAGCATAGTGAAGTAGCTAGAAAGGCTAATAATGCACTTAATACTTCATTAACTCACCCTAAGAAAGATGAGTCTTCACTATAAGATGATTAACTTAGAATCGTAAGATATGATTTGGGAAAAATTAGGACTAGAAAAATAACATCAGAAATCATGTGATGAAACATTCATAAATTGTGAGACAAGCCATTCATTTTTCAAAACTGTATAATACTTATTAAAATTGTGGAATAATTTGATTTTTACAACTAATATCAAATGTTTTCTTTTCTGTTATAAGAGAAAATACTTTGATACAGCATTAAGAAATGTAGCTTATGATGAAATGTTTCTTAAAGAGAATTTACTATAGGAAGTATTATTCCATTTCTTGCTTCACTTTGGCCTCTCAATTTTCTAGAAGGCAATAGTTTCAAGAAATGAATAAGTTTGTAAAAATACAATCAATAGGAATAATCAGATCCTGTCAATCTATAAGGCTTGAGATAAGTGGCATTAATGATAATGTTGATGACCTTAAACTCCACTCTTGGAACATATGGGATGCACTTTTCTTTGAGGCATAAATCATTAAAGCCTTTGAAGAAATTCCACAGTTACAAATTCAACAATTGTATATTGATTTTGTTATTAAGCCTATGCATTTGGGCCCATGTCAGCTTCTGATTGTAGTACCTGATGATGAAGCAGGTTGACCTTCTGTGGCAAATTAACCTTTTCATGTCACTAGGTAGAACATTCAAACAAAAGAATAATGTGTACCAGTTTAAAAATTTCACATTTCAGATACTTTACTTGAATAATAAAATTCTCTCCTAGATGTGGAAAATGAATGAATGTAAGTAAGCTAAAAATACACAACATGCTGGTTCATATGTATAAATAGTACTTAATTCTAAAATTAGAAATATTTTGTAACACATATTCTTTTAATACTCTGTTTTGTAAGTTATTTCAAAATACCAAGGAAACATGGTCTACTCAAAGTGGGAAGTACTTTCATTTGGGAATGGACCAGATACGACACTATTCTTGGCCACTGTAGATCAACAGAATAGCATAAAAGTCTAGAACAGAGCCAGATGGTATCTACTCCTGGAGATATTGATTTTAATAATTTGCAGATACACTGTAACATCAATATTTTTTGTATTTCTCAAAACTGGTTGTGTTTATCAGGTGAATTTCAGAAAAAAAAAGTGATTAATAAAAATAAGTCTAATTTAATCTGTAAAATCTATAAAAAACATAGAAAAGTAAACTAGGGAATCATTTGATTCCTATAACCAGATTTTTTTCTTTTTATCACTCTACATTAATTCCTATATACCTTTCCTTTCCTTCTCTCTGTATGATTAACATTGATTGAAAACCTGGAGATTTGAGAAAGGCCAAGAGAATGGTGCAGTACATCTCTGTATGTTTCTAGAAGTTTTTCCAAGGCTTAACTACAGACACTGAATATGAGCAGTGTCATAACAAAAGCTGGTGAAAGGGGGCTGGAAGAAGACAGCTAGAACAGGTATTTTCCTTTTGTTCCACTTCCAGTATGTTATTAAGTGAGCAACTTGCCTCTTAATACCTTCTTGTTGCCATGGAATTCTGCTCATCTTGGGCTCAAAGTAATTGAAACAGTTTACATTGGACTGAAATCTCGGAAACAACAAGCTAAAATAAATACTCACTTTTAAATTTATATAGCTTATTTTTTTGTTGAAAAGATTAAAAGCAGCTGAATGTAGTGTTAGAGAAAACAAATATTCATTGATATCTGCAAAATCACAGTAAGTTACAATTACTTAACTTCCAATAAAAAATGTAAAATACATTTTTCTTTTGGAAGAGATTTTGTTCTGTACATCACTATGTAGTTGGAATTTAGAGCCAAGGAACAAGGTGGAGTTTAATGTAGGCAAGATTATCTAAATTAGATCTCTGAGGTAATTTAAAGGTGAATTGAAGTAGCATAACAACATTATTTTTCAAAAGATTAAGATGAGTAACTAATATCTGTTCTTGGCTTAGTAAACAGCATCAATCATGACTTCCATTTTTTGATGCAGGCCTTACTTAAAACTATTCAGCCTCAGGTAGTTAGCTATTGTGCCATATCTATACTAAATCAGGGAGGTAACTGGGATCTATATTAAAATGATAGGAGATATAGAAATGATTTTAGGAGGAAGTTTATGAGGCCAAATTCTATTTCCACAAACAAGCAGTTTTATTCCTTTATTTTTTGAAACAGATAAAGATTATTTCCTTCATCATTATGACTAGCTTATTCCTTTAGACTCTTTGAACAATCTGTTGGGACTAAGAAATAAAGGACATTGACCAAGTGGTTTTAGAAATTAAGTATTTATAAACAGAGTTTAGTTTCTGTGACTATAAAGAAACCAATTTTATTGTATGGAATAACATATTGATTTAATTATAAGTTCGGTGAACATTTCATTGATTTTTTTTAATATTTGAAATCATTTTATGATAAACTCATTAAAGAAAGGATAGTTATCAGAAATTAATAGACTTTTCTGATTTTTGCTCACCATAAGATGTTCTAGAAAAGTCTCTGAATGATCCGTAAAGCAACAGATGTGAACAATACCTATAAATTCTTCTTCTCTAACGTATATTTGAAATTATGCATCTTTAAGCCTACATATGTTGAATGAAAGCAACAAAACTGTTTTCATTGATTTTAATTCATAATATTAGGATTAAATTTAGAAATATTAGTTCAACGAGTTGTAGGGAGATATTCAATGTAACTAGAAAATTCATGATGTAGCTCACTTTATTGGTAAATGACCAAACTTCATAAATTATACGTGAAACTCAAACTATGGAAGTCTCTCTGCTTCTCAAAAAGTAATGAAAAAATATTATATTTGTAATATAGCACTAATCAAAGTAAATATGCCATGGTTTTATTTTACTATTTTTTGCCTAAGTACAAAAGAACATAGATTGAAAATTTAAGATTTTAAAAGACTGGTTTTTGGAATTTTTAATAAGGAATTTCAGAACATTTTGAAGAATCTTGATTCTAAGCCACAGTTCATCTTCAAACTTTTTGAAAAGCCTGCAGATTTGGGTGAGTTCCTAGTTTCACAAAATCACACAAATACCTTAGATTAGTGGGCTTAACATGAAGTAAATTACTTTATCTATTTTCAAAATAGAACATGAATGTAGTTTACTAGAACAGATATTGTTCCAGCATGAATTGATTTACATCAATCACTGTTCTTTAAAATTTACTGGTTATATAAGAAAATGTAACATTTTAGGCAAAATCTTGGTAATATAATTGAGGATTTTATGTACTAAATAATGAACAATTAAAAGAAAAATTAATTCTTACTGAATTTATTAAAATATATACCTTTAAAATATTGAAATTCTGTTTCTGAATTATCAAGGGAATATAAAACAAAATCTCCAATGTTTCTACTTTATTCACAAAAATATAATTTATCATATTGCCATTTCTATAAAAATATTAAGAGAAAAGAATGCTTATTTAAATCTAGAAAAAATAATGAATGAACAGAATTTTGCATAAAGTTCATTATAAATTACCTAAGTTCATTTAGTTCCCTATAAATTACTGTTATGTTTAATGTTGTTCAGAATTTTTACTATTCCAAAAGTTTCTTTAATTTGCAATTACTTCCAAATTAAGCTAGCTCATGCACCAAGGATAGATCCTGGTCCTACTACCAGGGGCCCCTCAGATAGTCCAAACTTCACCACTGTCTCTTGCATATGGAGGTTGTTGTTCAGTTACATGGAGGCTCCATGACCTTGGTTCATCTGTCTCTGTAGATTTTGCTATCATGATCTTAAACTCCATAAACTTTTAAGAGTTTTTGCTTTAAGAATATCTTTCACCAAAAATCAATTTGGGAATATAACTAAGTATAAATATTTTCAAAGCAAATTCCAAATGAAATAGCCACTATATGTGAATTCTGAAGGATTTTAAATGCTGACAATTGGATATTGGATAATAATTAATTATAATAATGATACAATTGGCATTTCTGTAACATACAGTATTTTACCAAAGTCTTTAAAAGGAGAAAAAAAAATTAACCTTTCATCAGTATACAAAAAACTGAGGCTATTTTTAACGAAACTGTATATATGAATCCATCCATTCTTAACCAGTTTTGCACATGCATTTATTTTCTCAAGAAACTTTCAAAATGCTCAGCTTTTTATACTCATCAGTTGTTTTCCATATTTTTTTCTTTCTCTTTCTGGATATAACTAAAACAGTAATTTTACTTGCAGAATAAATTATTTCTTCTCTTGATAGAAAACACACTCTCATGCTTTAGATGTTTCTTACTGAATATGTGCCCTAGTTTTCTTAGATATTATCTCTCCCTCTCCCTCTTTTGGTTTTTCGAGACAGGTTTCTTTTTAAATATCAAGCCTGTCTTGGAACTAGGCCTTGTAGACCAGGCTGGCCTCGAACTCACAGGGATCCACCTGCCTCTGCCTGAGTGCTGGGATTAAAGGTATGGGCCAACACCGCCTGGCTCCAAATTGTTTCTTTTGTATATTGTAATGCTTTCAATTTTATACATTGAATAATTTTATTAAGAATTTACTACATGAATATAACATGTGTTGATGAGATATATCCCATAATTTTTCTCCTCCAACTACTACACAGTTCCATCACTTCTCCCTCAGTACTTCATCTAATCTTTTTTACATGATCTGTTTATTTTTATATACATTTGTGTTCTGCCTGCATATGTATCTGTGTAAGGGTATCAGAAACCCTGGACATGGAATAACAGATAGTTTTGATCTGCCATGTGGGTGCTGGAAATTGAAAGTGGATCCCATGGAAGAGCAGCCAGTGCTTGTTTTTAATCACTGAGCCATCTCTCCAAATCCTCATGTACTCTTGTTAAATGAACTTAATTGATTAAATGATGCCAGTATGTATATAGATGTAGGGTTATCTTTGGATCATAGAGAGTCTTCCAGGGTATATACCCTTAAAACTCTGACTGTCCTTTCCTTAGATGTCATCTGTTGCCAGTAGTTCATCAACTTTGGGTGGGACATCATGACCCCATCTTTCATTGAACTGCACTTTTGGTCTTTAGGCAGGTCATCTACATGCACCCTCTACTGCTGTTGGTTTGTACATTCAGGAGACTTGTCATGTCTAGAAAACATCCTTTCTCAGGCACTGTATGCATCTTCTGGTTCTTGAAGTCTTTCTGTTGCCCCTCCCCCAAGACATGATCCCAGAGACATAGAGGAAAGGGTGTGACACAGATGCCCCATTTATGGCTTATTGATCCCCACTCTCTCATTCTCCTCACTTTGACTACTTGACAGTTTATGTATTAATCACTGTCTAATGCATAAAGAATATTCTCTGATGAGGATGGTGAGCATCATTAATTTGTAGTTATAGAAACACATATGTAGAAGGCAGTTTGAAACTATGTCCATTTAACAAAATAATAATTGTAGGTTCTCTACTAGAATCTATGATGTACACAGCAATGGGTTCTTAGCTCTGTTAACAGCATCACATATGAATTTGATCTTATAAAGCAGGCATTAAATCCAGTCAGAAGTTAGCTGGTTATTTCTATAACATTCATGCCACTATCACACTAATGTGCATATCGTGCAAGACAGAGTAAGACATTTGAATATACTATGCTTCTCCCTAAGTAACCTGCATAGCACCTTCTATCAAGATAGATGATCATTGGAAATTTCCATTAAGAACACTTGTCATAATGGAAAAAAGAATCAAAAAAGTTCATGCCCTAAAGTAATATAATTACTGAATTTCAATGTGTGATACATGATATTAAATAGAAAAAAATCCAAACAATAAATATTTAGGTTGCTTCTTATCAAAAAATCATTTGACAATGAACATGAGTATTTATTTCTGGGTTCTGTAGGTCATGATTTATTTACTCTAGGCTAATATGCAAAATAGTGAAATTAATTATGAGACTTTGATATATATAACATATATAAATATCAAACTATGCCTGCATTTATATCTTTTACTCTTTTCCATATTCTTCTCTTCCTATTGTTGTTTGATTTTAATTCACAAACAATACTACTTTTACTTTCATATGTGCATCTATATGCACATTTTTATATGAATACATATAAGAAATATAGATTTCTAATGTAAGAAAAACCTTATACAACTTCTGTTTATTTTCTAGGTATGACATATTATTCTCCAAATACACATTTTAAATTGCTTCCTTTTTCCTCATAGTGTCTCCTTCTTACATGTAATGCATGTATACAAATTTCAATTCTTTCTGAAAAAAATGTATTTGATTATTCACCTCATATTTTATTCATTTCAATATTCTTAAATTAGAGATATACAAGTTACATTTATTATCTTTTGAAGGACGCATATTTTTTTTGTCTTTTTCATGTATCTTTCTGTTAAGATTTTCATATTTGCTGGTCTGAATACTTTTATTGGTTTTATTTGCTGCTCACCTTAGGGTGCAACCTGTTCTTAAATGTTCATTCTCCAGTACCACTCAGAATGGACAAAGCAAAGTGCTATAAAAATGAAAATACAATTAAAATCATGTATAGTTGATTGATATAGTACTAATAATCACTGTAAAGAAAATACTCAACATTATATAAAATATTATGGAATTAAAAACATTTAGAGTAAATCATCATGTAGTTTCTTTTTATATCTGCTAATTTGATATGTAGCTTCTATTGATTTACAAAAGTTAAGCCATTACTAAATATCACAATTAATACCACCTTGGTCACTTTTTCGATGTGACCTGGGATTTACCTTGCCAGCGTTTTATCAATACAATTTTCCTCTATATTAATCAGAATAATGTGTCTGTAATTGTGGGAATCTTCTGGAATTTAGTACCGCAACACTAATGAGAGTGGAAGAGAGAAGTCACCAGGCCACCAAAGTCACGATAGCTCCTAAAAGGCTTTAATTCTGGGTCCAGTTTTGTAACATGAGGTCCTGCTAGTAGGGGTTTCTGTCCTACCCAGTTCCCACAGCCAGTAACCCCCAAAGAAATTACACAGAGATCTACATTAGTTATAAACTGATTGGCCCATTAGCTCAGGCTTCTTGCTAACTCCCATAATTTATATCAACCCATTATTCTTATCTATGTTAGCCACATGGCTCGGTATCTTTTTCAACGGGGTGAGTCACATCCTGCTTCTGATCTGGGCAGGACTGCCGAGGGGGCTTCCTGCTTCCCAGAATTCTCCTATTCTTATTGCGCCACCTCTATTTTCTGTCTTGTTTTCCTGCCTATACTTCCTGCCTGGCTATTGGCCTATCAGCGTTTATTTAAAAAAAATAACAGAATAGACAATTCTCCCGCAACACAGTTTATATTTTCACTTTAAATACAAGGTAGAGTGCGCTAGCAAGCAAGATTTTACATAAGCTTGATATGGCAGTCAGAAGGTTGTGAAGGACAATGACTTATTATTTCAGGTTGCATTCCTAATTTTCTGAGAAATTGCTATACTGATTTCCAAAGCAGCTATACAAGTTTGCACTCTCACTATCAATGCAGAAATGTTCCCTTTACCCTACATCTTCTCTAGCATAAGTTGTCATCAGTGTTTTTGTTCTTGGGCATTCTGTCAGGTGTAAGATGGAATCTCAGAGTTGGTTGTGTTGACTTGCATTTTTCTAATGGCTATGGAAATTGAACATTTCCTTAGGTGTCTTTCAGCCATTTGAGATTCTTCTCTTGATAGTTCTCTGTTTAATTCTATATTCCATTTTTATTCCATTATTTGTTCCTTTGATGTCAAATTTCTTGAATTCTTTGTATATTGTGGATACCAGTTTTCTGTCTGATCTATGGTTTGTGAAGATCTTTCTCATTCTGTAGGCTGTCATTTTTGTCTTTTTGGTGGTGTCCTTTGCTTTACAGAAGCTTCTCGGTTTTAGGAGGTCCCATTTATTAATTATTTCTCTCAGTGTCTGTGATACTGGGATTATATTTAGGAAGTTGTTTCCTGTGCCAATGCATTCAAGTATATTTACCACTTTCTCTTCTATGAGGTTCAATGTGGATGGTTTTATGTTGAGATTATCTCATAGGTTTGGTAACAGAATTGAAGTAGTGAATATTGGAAGAAGTATTTACTATAGTTTTGAGAGTTTATTGTGACTTCAATCATTTCATTTTATTTATAAATTGTATTTTTACTAGGTCAGTTTTCCTTTGTGCTATCATACAGCTTTAATATCACTTGGGTGTCACAACAGAAATAAAATTAAAATCTATTTTAAGTGATAGTATATTTTATATAAAACCTCAATTGATAAGATTTTTTTGCATTATGACTTGAATTATTTCTAATTATTTAAAATTATTTTCAGTATTATTGCATTGGCTTAAATGATAAATATACCCAGTAATCTTAAGTATTTGATTACTTGTTTCCCAGTTGGTGTCACTGTTTGGGGAAGTTCGAGATGATGTGTCCTTACTGGAGAAAGTATGTCAGTGTAATCAGGCTTTAAGAACCTAAGTTCTGTCACTATTTTCAGTTAAAGGTAATCTCTCAGTTTGCTACTCCTGTCCCTAAACCTGCCTCTTGCTTCCATGCTTCCCTAACATCCTGGACTTTAGCTTCTTGAACCATAAACACAGATAGAGTCTTCATTCCATAAACTGCTTTAGTTAAAGTGTCTTATCACAGCAACAGAAAAGTAACTAATGCATTTGTGGTACCACTCATTTTCTTAGTGGAAATAGGAAATAACTTCAGATTTTCTGTTATTTTTTAAAGTAATTTTCTCATCTTCAGCATGATGATCTTGATATTGCTAGAATGTATATAATATTTATCTCTGAAATTTTTACATTCTGGAAACTTAGTTTACACTGTATTGATAATGAATAGCAGTGGCTCTTTAAAATGAGAAAGCCAGTAGAATACAGCTTAGTTCATGACTGCAAGATCCTCCTTAAGGCTCAGTATTTATTATGCTGAATGGGGTGAGTCTTGCAAGAGTGGATTATAGGGTTATTATGAAGGCCATATTGCAAAGTAAACAGCATAACTGCTTAAAATGTTCATAATGAAATATCATTTTCTAGAATGAATAGAGGCTAAGAATAAAAATAACAACTGTTAAAATATTCAGACCCTAGAAGTTAAGTTTGAATGTGACTTTAGAATGAAAAAGTTAGAAGAACGTAGTAGCTATTGTAAGATTTGAGAATGGTGAAACAGATGCATCACTGTGTGATGTTCTGGTAATTTTGGAAAAGGAAGCCATGTGGTTTATGATAAATTTGAATTACAGGACAAAACTCAAGAGGTTAGATGATAACTTTCAGCATAATTAACAAAGAAGATAAATATATTCTATCTCATGTTAAAAATGACTGATACAGTATAATATGAAACCATTTTAGACTTTGAAATTTCCTACAGTGCAATAATAAAATTAATAGTAATTCCTCATTTCATTTAAATCAAACCAAACTTATCAGAGTGTCATGTTGGGAGAGTCATAACAGTTAAACACCCATTACTCTTACCTAAGTTTTAATTAAGGAATAGAAAACTGAGCTCTGTGATATTCAGCAAAGCCAGTCACAGATGTCTTCAGGAAGTGCATGATAAATTTGAGTGGGTTAGTGCAATGGAAGCAAAGGACAGAGGGGAAATAGAAAGTGCTCAAAGGTAAATGAATGTATGCCCAGGGGTTATGCATGCCATCCAGAAATAATTACAGTTGAGAGGCCTGGGAGTGGAGGGTTTTAAAGGCCAGAAAAGAGGAAGGGAAAAGTGCAAAAAGTAACCAAGCATGCAAAAAGAGCATATAGATGTTAGAATCTATAAAATCGAGGGGCCAACTTCAATGCTAAATTAATGAAGTTGAAGGCAGCACAAGAGTGATTTTTAAAAGCAACAAAGAAACAAAGAAATTTCACAGAAGAAACTAAACATTTAAATAATGAAACTTTCAAAAGGTGCAAGAAGACTGATTCATATTGAATGATTGTTAACAAATAAGCTAGGGGAAAGAAAAATAAAGTTGTTTTCTTTCTGTGCATAAACAAATAAAAAGAAGAGGAGACAATAAGGAAACCTCGTGGTCTTTCTTTACAGAAAAAAGACTATTTTGAATAGTTTTTTTTTTCTGAAGAAAGCAGAACACAATAAAGTTTCTACAAAAATTGAAATGTCTTGGAAAAAGACATTTACTGTTTCTATAGAAGAAATAAAATATTTGTCCCATATTCTATGTAGTCCTTGTCAATATAGTAACTCTCCCTTTCTCTTGGATGAAGAAAAAAAAATGATAAGATTATATAATGAATTTTCTAAGACATTAAAATGAATTAGATCTCCATATCCCTTTTAGCAGGGCTTATATGAGTAAAATCCAATTGCTTATGTAAAGGGTACCATGGTGTGTATACTTAGCAATTTGTATACAGATTGCCACAGTGAGATTACAGAGATTCTCAGTAATTTAGTATTTTAATCTATGATATAAAAAGACAGTAGTTATGTCAAGACATGTTATTTACTACTTGTTTGCATTTTACTACTTATATTCTCTCCAATATGGAAAAGAGTGCTATTTTTTTTTCCTTTTTTAGAGAAGGTGTTAAATTTCCATAATCATTTTCACACAGCTATTACTCCATCCTCCCCTTTTAGTCATAGGCAATTTATTGTGAGGGAGTTTATTGTGACTCTTCCTATACATTATATATGATGTGTGGCTTTTTTAAAAGAAACTTTTTTCTAGGCTAAACAAAGGTCAAGATAAATCAACCTTTCCTAGCCAGGTTTCCCCCCAGCATACTCCAGCTTTCTCCCACATGAGATTGTAAAGTGCTACCCACTTCTTTCTGTATTTCATTCTTCTTTACTGTGGTCTCTTTCTCTGTAGGCTTTTCTTAATTATTACTATTAATATTTCTTGTATGTTGTATTTTGAGACAGGGTTTCTCTGTATAACAGCCTTGGCTTCCTTGAACTTGCTTTGCAGACCTGGTTGTCTTTAAACTCATAGAGATCCACCCGCCTCTACCTCCTCTTATTTTGTTACTCGTGTTCTAGGTTCTATTAAGTATTTCTTTCATTATTAGGAAGTTTGCATTTTCATTTATTCACATTATAAATCACTCTTTTATATAAATACAGCAGATACTTTGGTAATTATCTCACTTCTATATTTGGCTTCACACACTAAGTGAACATTTGTTAAATACCTTTATAGTGTCTTGTTCTATATTAGCTACCACTTATAATGTGGTTAAAAAGATATATTGGTAAAATTATATGATTCAGTGAGGTGATGAGAATAAACCAGGTCAGTCAGTTTTATTGGAGCAAAATGTATTATGATAAAATCAGTGACGATGATATTATATGAAGTTGTCGAGAACAGATTAATAAGAAGATAAAGGTAGTGTTGTCTGACATGTTGACATTTTAGTTGACTTGGATGTGAGAGTACATAACTTCAATTTTTATTTCAAATAATTGGTGGAATTTTTCTGTACTTCAGAATACTAAATAAATGCAAATTAAGAAATTATTGCTTGTATTTTATACTACATATATGTCCAACCATGTATGGGCTATCTATCTACTAATTGTTTAAATTCAAAATTTTTTCGCAACAAAACTCAGATAAAATCACCTTTATATTAAGCAAAAAATGGTAAGACCCTTATAAATCACACAAAATGTTATTGTCAGATGAAATATAATGAAGATTTTTATCTGTATGTTCACATTTTTTCTTAAATCCATTAGAAGTTAACCTTTTGTAAGCAATAAAAGAAGGGACTGATTGCATTTCTTGTATTAGAACAATTTTTCAGGCTTTTTTTTTAATACAGACTACTCTTTCATTATGAATTAGTTGGGGTACTTTTGTGAAGTCAATTGACATTTTATTTGATGAATTATCTATGATATCTCCATCTTTATTAAAATTTTGGAGATAAGATCAATAGATTACCAAGAGGGGAGCATAAGTAGCAGAAACCATAGGGAGTTGCAGAAGTGGAATTTGACTGGAGTTTAGGGAGATTGGGGAGAATTTCAACATTTAACTGTGCTTTAAAATATTTAGATGCAGACAAAGCTGAGAGAATGAAGAAAACAGTGAGAAAGAAAGAAATTGAGAATAGAGACAATAAAATTAAGAATTTGCTTGTTGAATTATGGGAAATAGGCAAATTGTTTTATTAGCTAACTAAAAATATTGTTTGCTGTCTTGAGCATGGTATATGGAGAGTTAAAGAAAAATTGAGCACTTGGCCTCTTAAGATGGATAATTTACATTATCCCGGGCTAGGCAATGCTTTATTTTTGTTTGTGTACATATACTTTTAAAAGAGTGAAGTAATTATACTAATAATTTCATAAAATGTCCACATAATACAAGGTAAGCTATCACTGAAATTTGAAAACTTTCTTAATGTTCATTAGATAACAAAAACCCATTCATTGAAACTTTTCATTGCTTTGCACGGTCTATATTTGATTGGGTTGGGTTGTGGAAGCTGTAGGGAAATAACTATTAAGAGTTAAAAGTGTTTAGGTTTTTAAAAATGCAAATGTAAAATATAAAATTTCCAATATTAATTAAAAAAAATTCTATCATTCAAAGAATAACTGGTTCTCTACAACAGAAAATCTTTAACAGACTAATGTTGTAATCAATTACAAAATTTAAGTAATGCCACAAACTAGCATTTAATTCTTTTTTTACATTTATTATTTTTTTTCAAAAAAATCTCAGTTTACATACCAACCCCAGTTCCAACTCCTTACCCTCCTCCCACTCTCTCCACCTTCTCCACCATCCCCAATCCATTCCTCAGAGAAGATAAGGCTTCCCACGGGGAGTCAACAAAATCTACCATATCACTTTGAAACAGGACCAAGTCCCTCCCCCCTATATCTAGACTGAGAAAGGTATCCTTCCCAAGAGAATGGGCTCCAAAAAGCTAGTGCAATCTCTAGGGATAAATCCTAGTCCCACTGCTGGTGACCCCACACACTGCCACAGTCACATAACTATCACCCACATTCAGAGGACCTAGTTTGTTACTCTGCTGCTTCCCCGCTGCCAGTCGAGAGACATTGAGCTCCCATTAGTGCAGGTAAGCTCTTTCAGTGGGTACCCCCATTATAGTATTGAGCCCCTTTGCTCATATTATCACTTCTCCCTCACTTTAACTGGACTTGGGTAGCTCAGCCCAGTTCCTCGTTGTGAATCTCTGCATCTGCTTCTGACAGTTACTGGATGAAGGTTCTATGATGACAATTAAGGTAGTCATCAATCTGATTTCAGGGAAGGACCTGTTCAGACACCCTCTCCACTATTGCTTAGGGTCATAGCTGGGGTCATTCTTGTGGATTCCTGAAAATTTCTCTAGTGCCACGATTTTTGCTAACCTTATAATTGCTCTCTCAATCAAGATATCACTTTCCTTGCTCTCCCTTTCTGTCCAGCCCCCATCTCCACCATCCTTTACCCTCATTTTCTCTGCCTCTCATTCCCTTCTCCCCTCCTCCTTCCCTTCTGATCTCCCTTAACCCTTATTCCCATGTTCCTAATTTTCTCAGGAGACTTTGTATATTTCCTCTTCCCAGGGGGATCCATGTACATTTCTCTTAGGGTTCTCCTTGTTATGTAGATTTCTTGGGGTTGTGGACTATAGGCTAGTTATTCTTTGCTTTACATCTAATATACTCTTATGAGTGAGTACATAACATATTTGTCTTTCTGGGTCTAGGATACCCTACTCAGGATCATTGTGTCTAGTTCCATCCATTTGCATGCAAATTTCACTGTATCATTGATTTTTACAGTTGAGTAATACTTCATTGTATAAATATACCACATTTTCTTTATCCTTTTTTTTTTGGTTGAGTGACATCTAGGTTGTTTCCAGGTACTGGCTATTAGAAATAATACTGTTATGAACATAGTTAAGCAAATGACCTTGTAGTATGATTGAGTATCCTTTGGGTATATGCCAAAGAGTGATATTGCTGGGTTTTGAGGTAAGTTGATTCACAATTTTCTGAGAAACCACCATACTGATTTCCAGTGTGCCTGTACAAGTTTTCATTCCCATCAGCAATGAAGGATTGTTCCTCTTACTCCATGTCCTCTTCAAAATAATATGCATCTCTGTTTTTGTTCTTAGTCATTCTGACTGGTGTAAAATGGTATTCCAGAGTCATGTTGATTTGACTTTCCCTGATGGCTAGGGATGTGGAGCAGTTCCTTAATTATCTTTTGGTCATTTGAGATTCTTGTGTTAAGAATTCTCTGTCTAGATCTGTACCTCATTTTTTAATTGGCTTATTTGGTATTTTGATGTCTAATTTGTCTATATTTTGGAGATCAGTCCTCTATCTTATGTGGGGTTGCTGAAGGTATTTTTCCATTCAGTAAACTTCTGTTTTGTCTTCTTTGCTGTGTCCTTTGCCTTACAGTAGCTTCTCATTTTCAGAAGCTACCCATTTATTTATAGTTGCTCTCAGTGTCTGTGCTATAATGTCTAATAAGAAAATTTTACTTGGAAGCAAGCCTAATCATCTTTATAATCATAGAATCATTACATAATTTTCAGACACCCGCACTCATTTTTGACAAAATCAATTCAGGATCATTTTCTTTGTTTATCACTGTGATTTAAGGCTAGGTAACACATTTAAATTATCACATAAGGTAATTTTGCATTTAACCAATAAAACATTTTAAAATTGATAACTCATATCATATTTCAAGTTTTAAGGACTAGGATAACCTACTTATTATTTAGCTTCTTGGGATAATAACTGTGTTTTCTCTGCCTTACAAAGGCATAATTAAAAAAAAATGATACAATTAAAAAAAAAACTAACTACAACAACATTAGGTACAGTTTGTGAAACTAGTGACACAATAACTGGCTATGTTTTTTTTTTGTTTACTTTATGTGAGAACAAGATACTCCAAAGCTTTGAAATTTTTAATTTTATTTTATTTTAAATGTTTTAAATGTGTATTTATATTTTATGTGAATCGGTGTTTTTCCTGCATGTGTGTATACACAGTATGTGCATGCCTAACTCCCAACAGAGGTTAAAAAGGCATCAGACCCCCTGGAACTGGAGTGACAGATCACTGTGAACAACTATGTGAGAACTGGCTTCTGAACCCCAGTCCTCTGCAGAAGTGACAATTGCTCTTAGCCATTGAGACATCTCCCTAGTTTAAATATTTATTTTTTAAATAGATTGCAGTTGTATATCAGAAACAGTGATGAATTGGCTCATTGTACAAATAACACATAGGGAATAATTATTTTTCTATTTTAAGTGAAAATCACATGAACAATGTCACTAGAAATGAACACTAACAGCTTACAAGGTAAACTATTTTCATGTTGGCATTATCTATTAAAAGTCCAGATGCACAACTATCAGAATTCGCCTTCTAGTGTGTTGTGAATACATAGGAGATGGCCGGAGCAAAATGTCATTATTCCTCTAATGTAGGTGATGAAGAGTCAAAGCTGCTGGAGTGTCTGGTCTCAACCAGAGAAGTATTTTTCTCTGCTTCCTGCCCACATATTCACTGAACGCCAGTCAGCCAAATCAGGCTTAATCTGTGTCAAAGCCAGGTGTTCTATTCATGAGCATACATAGTATAAGGTTTTGAATATCTTCAACACAAAACTTGATAAAATACAGTCTTTATCCTTAAGGAAAAATAAAGAAAAGATAGAAATAGGGTCTATAATGGTAGGTGGTACTATAGAACTTTGTATGACAAGAGAAGGGTTCAAACTTCATTAATTAAACTAAAAGTCATTCTTTTCCTGCTAAGCCTCAATTTTACTGCAAGAAAGACATATTTAAGGGCTGTGGCCTGGCCCATCTTTCTCACATTTCACACCCACAATAGCAACCTCAAAGCCAAGTCTTGCCTTACTGGAATCAGCAACCACAGGGAATATTGGGCGTGTTAGAATTGCCATATATAGACAGAGACATTTATATATATTTTGTTTCTGTCAATTTCTTGCCCTTTACCAAGGTAAATTGGGCATAATGTTTACACTGCTCATAACATGTTTGAGTTGAGAAAAAATTCTCCATTTTTGGTTTTATTTCAACAGAACACATGAAAATCATAGGGAGAAATTTGAACAATTGTTATATCCCATGGAAGTGGATAAGAGAAGCTGAGTAACTTGAGTCTTTGATTTGTTTAAGAAGTTGTGGCAACCATTATAACCTAAGATTGCTCCTGTGTTCCTAGCCAGTAGACAGAAAGGCCTAAAATTTCAAGCTAGAGGCATATTTTCAAAGTTATACTTACTGGCTAGTTAAACTGATGCTGAATTGAATGGTTCTTTCAGGGTACAGAGCTAAAATTGTACGAGGAAAAGCAAAGGAAAACACATCAAAGGACCTGCAGAAGCCTTTTGTTGGCTGTGGAGAATAGCAGAACCCCCCAGCTGCAGTGTCAGCTTCCACAAATCTTATTACTATTCTAACTCAAAAGCTACCAAAAGCCTAGTGACTAACTGTCCTGCTTCACTAATAATATTTTTTGGTTAAACTTGGTTATCTCTTTCTTGTACTATATTACTGATCAACTTTTCCAGGTTTTGATCTGCAATGATATAGAAAATTGTTTCTTTTGGTGAGAAGTGCAGTGTAAGAGGGTGCAAGAAGGGGATTCTTTTGAACTTTCCTATTCTCATTGGCTTTTGTGGTTGGTTGCCTTACTTTTAGCCCTTTTGCTCTTTGCTCTTTTGGGGATCTACCACCCTGCTCCCAAATAAATCACACACAGAGGTTTATTATCACCTATAAATGCCCAGCCTTAGCTTGACTTGTTGCTACCCAGCTTTTCTTAAGTTGAATTATCTTGTCAACCTTTTGCCTCTGTGTTGAAGTAGGAGCGGCGGGGCTGCGTCCCCGGCACCCGGCCGCCCACATGGCTAGCTTATGCCCGAAATAATTACACAGAAACTGTATTCTTTCAAACACTGCCTGGCCCGGCTAGTTCCAGCTTCTTATTGGCTAGCTCTTACATATTGTTCTAACCCATTTCTAATATTCTGCGTAGCCCACGAGCTGGCTTACCAGGGAGGATCTTAACCTGCGTCTGTCTGGAGCGGGAGAATCATGGCGACTCCTTCACTAAGCTTCTTTCTCCTAGAATTCTGTTCTGTTTTCTCCACCCACCTAAGGGTTGGCCTATCAAATGCAAATGGGCCTAGGCAGTTTCTTTATTAATAAGAAATCACTCCCACATCA
>NW_026068159.1:1936248-1949227 GCF_014885135.2 Alexandromys fortis
GAGTTGAAGATTATATAATTGTAATTACTCTCTACATTATTTAGACTCCTTGAGATAGAATGTCTGGCAAAACTTTCGTTCTCAATATTGTTTGTTATATCTATTATTTATTATTATTGTTTATAGTTGTATTTAGGTTAGTTCTGTCTTATTTAGACAAAAAGAGGGAGATGTAGGGATAAGCCCTCCCCTTGGGGGCGGGCTGCCCTCGGGCGTATGTTTACTGATAAATTGGGTGCGAAGATGCTGCGCGCCCCTTCCTGCCTCCGCCGGGTACTCCGCTGGAACCTTGGTTTCGTGAGTCTGGTTTTGTTATTAAACTTGTTCAAATATCTATTATCATTGGTGCTCATTAATCCAACCACCGCACCTCTGGAATTTTTTCCTTTTCTTTCTTCTGCATATCTTACTTTCACTCTTACTCTGTGACTGGCTGGGTGGCTGGGTGTCTAGATGACTGGTCCCTGATATTTTCCTCTCCTTGCTTCTTCATTCTGTTTTCTTCCGTTTCTCCTTCTATTTATACTCTCTGCTTGCAAGCCCTGCTTATCCTTTCTTCTGCCTAACTATTGGTAATTCATAACTTTATTAGACCATCAAGAATTTTAGACAGGCAAAGGATAACAGCTTCACAGAGTTAACCAAATACAGCATAGACAAAAACAACTCACCTTAAAATAATATTCTACAACATTTCCCCTTTTGTATAAATAAAAAGAAAGGTTTTAACTTTAACATAGTAAAATAACATACAACAAAAGAGTATTTAAGCAAGAATTACATTTACAATATTCTGTCTGTTTGTAGTTATCATATTCAGGAAAATAATATAATATCTATTGTATCTTATTGAAGTCAAAGTTTTACACCAACTTTCTTTTATAATTTACAGTTTCATGGTAGAGGAATGCCATGAAACTTTAAATCTCCGAAGAAAGATATGAAGACACTAGAACATGGAAAGTCATCCCAAGTTTATAGATAGATAATCGATATTGTGAAAATGATCATTTTACCAAAACCTATTTATAGATTCAATGCAACCCAAATCAAAATTCACATCTCAGTCTTTACAGAAATAAAAAACATTATCCAGCAATTCAAATAGAACCAAAGAAAAAAAAAAGACTCTGGATAGCCAAAGAAATCCTGAGATAAAAGAACAGTGCTGGAGGGATTATCATTCTAATGAAAATACCCATACTATATATCAATCTCTGTGTAAGTACGTATATATAGTTTAAGTAAAAATATTCATCCTTGACTGTTGGTTCAGCATCCATGAGCTCCCAGGAGCTCAAGTCAGCTGTCTTTGTGGTTTCTCTCAAAATGACGCCCCTGGCTAGTATGATCCCTCCTCCCTTTCTTCTACAAGACTCTTGGAGCTCAGTGTAGTACTTGTCTGTAGGTCTTTCCACTCAGCTGTAAAAAAAAATGCCCTCATAATGGCCTAATAAAGTTTACAGGTAAATGGACAGACTATAAATTATTCTGTGTGAAGTAACCCTTACCCAGAAAGACAAACATGGTATGTAACTCACTCATAAATGATAATTAGGAATAAAGAATAGGATAACCATCTTACAACCCATAGCCCCAGAAAGGCTAGATAACAAGGATGGCCCAAAGGGATTTCCCTGGGAAGGGGAAGTAGAAAAGATCTCCTGGCTTAACTGGGGGCAGGGATTGGTGGAATGGAGGGAAGGAAACTAGAGGGAGCAGGTTAGTGGTTTGGGGTGTGGAAGGCAGGTTGGAGATAGGATAGAGGAAGAGTAACAAAAGAGATGTCTTGATAGGGGGCCCATATTGAGGTTAGGGAGAATTCTGGTGTCAGGGAAACCCCCAGGAACCCACAAGGATGACCCAAACTAAGACTCCTAGCAATGGTAGAGAGTGTGCCTGAAGTGGCCATTTACTATATTCAGATTGGTGACTTCCCTAATTGTCATCAGAGATACTCTATCCAGTAACTGATAGAGGCAGAGGCCAAAAATAAACTTAAGAGTAAAGAGTGACTGTAGGTAATAAAAATGTAGCAGTATAGGTTGATCACTTCTAAATTTGCATGCCATACACATACTAATTAGGCAGAAAGTATGAGGTAAACCTCTTTACTTTGAGTTTATTTTTTCTGTGAAGATAAAATATCTCTAAAATCATATTTAAATTCATGAGAAAATAGGGAACTATATATTAACAGTGAGAAATGTCAGTGACACTAGCAATGAACAGAATACTTTTGTAGATTTTAAACATTAAATTTTGCCTTCATTTTATACAAAAGAAATGAATATGGAAGACCTACATTAGTCAAACCACTAGAAATCACTTGCTGCCTCTCTCTTTGAGTAGTGAAGCATGAATGTTTTAATTTTGCAGTGTATTCTTGAGTACAAATCTTTTTAAAGTTGAAGTTAGTAAATTATTTTATACTCTTTCCCTAAATATACTGTGATTCTAGTGGGTTGTGAAGAATTTAACAACAGCTTCTCTTCTGAATGAACCTATCAAAATAGTGCAATAAACATGGGTATTACTCAGATTTTAGAGTATTTTTCCTAGAAAATCTCTCTCCAAGTGCCCCCTAAAATATTAGCTAGTTTAAAAAGAAAAGCTGACCAGCTTCTTGAGTTCTTCATATATTTTGAAGACTAATATTCTGTCTGATATGGTGTTGGTGATGATCTTTTTTTCCATTCTGTAGGCTGCCATTTTGTCTTGTTGACCATGTCTTTTGCTTTCCAAAAGCTTTTCACTTTCAGAAGGTTCCATTTATTAATTGTTTCTCTCAGTGTCTGTGCTACTGAGGTTATATTTAGGAAGTTGTCCCCTAGGCCAATGTGTTCAAATAATGCAATAAAAAATGGAGTACAGACCTAAACAGAGAACTATCAATAGAGGTATCTAAAAATGGCTGAAAGACACTTAAGGAAATGCTCAACATGCTTAGCTATCAGAGAAATGCAAATCAAAACAACTCTGAGATTCTATCTTTCACCTGTAAGTATGGCCAAGATCAAAAACACTGATGACAACTTATGTTGAAGAGGTTGTGGGGTAAAGGGAACACCCCTGTATTGCTGGTGGGAATGCAAGCTGGTACTGCCTCTTTGGATAACAGTGTGACGATTTCTCAGAAAATTAGGAAAACAACCTTCCTTAAGATCCAGAACTACCACTTTTTGGTATATACCCAAAAAATGTTCAATCATACCACAAGGACATGTGCTCAACTATGTTATAGAAGCATTGTTTGTCATAGCCAGAACCTGGAAACAACCTAAATTCCACTCAGCTGACGAATGGATAAGTAAAATGTGGTGCATTTACACAACGGAGTATTAAACAGCAGAAAAATAAAGACAAATGAAATTTGCAGACAAATGGATGGATCTAGAAAATATCATATTTCGTGAGGTAACCCAGACTCAGAAAGACAAATATTATATGCACTCACTGATAAGTGTGTTTTAAACATAAAGCAAAGAAAACCGGCCTACAAATCACAATCCCAGAAAACTGAGACAACAGTAAGGACCCTGAGAAAGATATACATGGATCTAATCTACATGAGAAGTAGAAAAAGACAAGATCTCCTAAGTAAATTGGGAGCATGGGGAACATGGGAGAGGGTTGAAGTGGAGGGGGAAAGAAGGGAAGGGAGCAGAGAAGAATGTATAGCTCAATAAAATCAATTAAAGAAAGGGAAGCTGTACCCATGAACTCTCAACAATATGGTTGCCACAACAAGATCAGTATGGCATCACTTAGCTGACATTTCAAGATAGAGAAGATAAATTCCACATATTTACTCAGCAGCTGACTTCTATTTGACTCCTCCTGCTCTCTCTCTATATCTCTGTTTGGATTTTCCACCTGGCTTTACTCTGCTAAGCCATTGACCAACACAGCTTTATTCATAAACCAAAAAAAGCAACACATATATAGAAGGACATCCCACATCATCCCCTCTTCCATGTCTAATTAAAAAGGAACTCTCCAGTTCAGGGGCTCTGCTACCCTCCCGATGCTTCCCTTCCCTATATAATCTAACCATTTTGGTTACCTGACCTGTCCATCTATTCTTCCCCCTCCTGGCCTATTTGTTTAGTTTTCTCCTCTCCCTTCTCCCATTCCACATGGCCCAGATCAGTCTGGTCATGTCCACTCTGGATTCTCCCAGAAGTGTCTGCCTCTAGCTATGCTTTTCCTTATGTCTACAATAGACCATCTCCTCTACCATACCTAGGAGTACTCATTTCCTTACTTTTTAAATTTCTTTTTCATTAATAGATCCTCTTTAATGTATAGATTGGCTTTTTTGTAAGTGGTTTCACTTACAAAAAGTTAATGATAGTCTGAAAATATGAAATGAAAATTTAATAACTAACTGATTTATGTTTAGATTCTGTACCTTCATAAGAAACATGATGAAATCTTGATCTGTCTCAGTTATCTGATAAAGTCCAATATCATCTGCTCACTTACAGAGTATCATCATGCATACATCATTCATTTCATTCTATTCCATCATATAAAATTTCTAATTCCTTACAGACAGAATGGTTAAACCAGTAAAGTAGGATATTTTGGGAGAGCTAATCCACACATCACACATATTTGTTTTATACATTTATATATACATATATTCATTTTTATTTTACCATTTAATCTCTTGTTATGCCTAATTTAAAAAATAAACAATACCATTATTTTAGGTACATAAAATATCACCTATAATTCTCATCTACACATAAGAATTATCATGTTTATGTTTAGTGCTATCCCCACATTCTGGCATTCATTGAAGTTATTACAATTCCCTCTCTATGGATAGATGGAGCATACAAAACTTCACATACCAAAAACCTAGTAGTTAAAAATATGTACTTAAGGGGAGGAGGCGGAAAATTTTTTTTCAATAAAAAATTCTATTAAAAAAAAAAGAAGAGCAGACTTGTAAATGCCCTTATTACCTTTTCTGCTCACACATGTGCTACTTATAACCTTCCGTACTGTAAGGTTTTTTTTTATTTTTTAATGTATTGTTTGAAGCTATCTCATTTGGGGAAATTCATGTGTCAGCAACTGAAAACATAATAAATGTGTCAATCTTGAAAAAAATGTACTTAAAAATAATGAGTAGACTCAAACTTAGAGCATTAAACAAAGTACCAGAGAAGAGGTGATTTCAGTCTCCCCACTCTGGGGCTGCAACAACAGGGAACATTTCCTGTAGCAAAATCTACAAAATTAAAACTTGAGAGGGAAGTTGTGCTATAGGCCTGTGAATGAGGCACTTGGAAGGGACTTGTCATCTGCTTTCCAACCAGGCTGAGATGATGGGTGGTATGCATGGAACCTGCAATAAATATTATGTTGAAAAATGTTGCAAGAGTAATAATTTTTGCATTTGTCCTCATCAATGAAGAACATTTCAATTTTCACTGTTATATATAATGTGAACTCTGTGTTCTTAAATCTTCATTAAATTAATTTTTATTATATTGAACATTTTATAATGAATATTTCTTAGGTATTACCCGTGCTTTTATGCCACTATGGAGGTAAATGTTTTTATTTATTTGATTCACATGGTTTTCTAAAGAATTGTCTTATATATTGTATCTAAGAGTTATATCTGGAAAAAATAAAGGTTAGATTCTAATCATATGGATAAAACTTTCAAATTATGTCATAAAAGACCTTCATATTAAGGAGAATACACTCCTTTTGTGGTTTTCCATTTATGGTTTAGCTATAAATCCAAATTTCATGAAAAGAAAGAGTCTATGCTTAGTCTAGCCAGTGTAAGTTAATACCAATAATAGACTAAGTGATTACTTTGGTGAATTGAAGCACAATCAATCCTGTATAACAAAAAGAACATTCAAAATTATTCAGATACTAGTCAACTGAAAGGTCATTGAGATATTATAGAAATATATATTTTTTCATACTTTTGATTTTCAAAACCTGGACAAAAGTCTTTCAGAATAAATACTTTAGGTTCTTTCTCCAGAATCTATTTTTAGACATTTGGGATGGGGAGAAAAAACAAAAACTACAAAATGAACAACTTACTCCCTCAACAGCTAGTAATTACTGCTAGCTTGAAATTGAGGTCAAAAGACATTATTACACTTTAAAACAGAGATTAATCAAAACAACTACAATTAGATACTGAGAGGTGAAAAATCACAGTGATATAACAAAATCAATGTAGCTGTTTCAAGAGGCCACAAAATACATGTGGAAAACATGGGAAATGTAGTAAATGAACTTATATGGGAGACAATGACAGGCCTGAGAGCAATTTGGCAGTGCAGTATCTGGGACTCTGCCTAAGCAGGTAGTCACCAGATATCACAGAATTCATCACTATAATCCACTATATAAAACAATTCTTCATATTTTCAAAAGTGTATGTATTTTGTCTTTCTTTATGAGTCTCATTTTCTTCTTGAATGAAACAAACAGTAGTAGATGAAGAAGAAAAAGGGAAGAGGGAATGGGAGGACTTATAATGGGTTTCCTTTATATGTTCCAATTTAAAGAAAAAGAGTAGTACTGTTAAGGCAAAATCCCACATGGATAATATAGCAACGTGTGAAAAGGAGAAGCCCAAGGAATTTCCTCCACATACTAAGAGTCAACAGCCAAATCTCTGGGAAAGCTAATCCAAGGATTTGGCCAGATTCCATCTCAAGCAAGCAGAAGCACCTTTGACCACATAGCTCTGTCTGGATTTAAAATTAAGGATACAGGAAAAAGAGGTTGTGGTATCTTCTTCCACACTTAACAAACGCCGCTTGAATTAGGCGTGTGGCAGAGGAGTCCCTGCATGGAGGACTGGTGAGGCCACTGCATGAGACTATTAAGGTGAAGTTTGCATTTGGATGGAAACTCCAGCATGTTGGTGATGGTGCAGCCATGGGTTACCAACTAAAGAGAGATGCAGACAGGGAGAAAGAACCAACCCAGAAGAAAGAAATGTGTTGCAGTCCACAAAGCAAGAAGGAATGGGTGCTATAAAGAGCCATATAAGTCAGGATTCAGAATTTGCTCTACTCTGGTCTTGCTTTGGTCCAGCATATTCTCACTGTGCCCCCTTTCATCCCCTTTGGAATGGTAATGTATGTTAGAAATATGCAATTTGCTTTTTGCTTGTACTTGGGATTACAGTTAAAAGATTGTCTTAAGTCTCAGAGAGACTTTAAATTTTGAGCATCTAAATAGTCTTGAGACTGAAATGACCATGGAGACTTTTGAAGTTGAACTAAATGCATTTTGCGTCATGACATGGATGCACACCAATAGGGTCCAAGGACTGAAGCGATAGTTTGCATGAGAATGGTTGTCAGAGGCTCATGTTTGTTTTCCAGTTGGTATGGCTTTGTGGGGTATGCTGTGTCATTGGAGGTGTATTTTGAGGTTTCAAAAACCAATGTCTGGTCTATCTTCTCTCTCCTCCTCCTCCTCCTCCTCCTCCTCCTCCTCCTCCTCCTCCTCCTCCTCCTCCTCCTCCTCCTTTTTCGTTATACTTAAGCTGTAGGCACTCAGCTGCTGAGTAATATTGTAATTTATATAACGTAATAAACAGTATTTTAAGACAACTACTAACAAGAATTACACACCATCAAATAAACAACTTAAAATAAAGAGGTGCTTTCCTAGAAACAACTATAAAGATCATATTAGGAAAAAAATACAAAATCTGAAAAAAAATTAGTAAATAAGACCACAAATCAGTAGCTAAAAAGTCCAATCATATCATGAAAAGAAAATTCCTAATTATTTGACTATTATAACAATAATTAAGGGGATCAATTTAGACCTTTATAAAAATGACAAAAATATAGTAAACTTATCTAAATATAATTTAGAATCCCAGCATTGCCAGATACATGTAAACTTATTTAGAATTCCAACATTGATAGATACACAATGAGAAAAGAAAATCTCAGGTCAATATTTCTGGCATACATAGAAGTAAAAACACTCAACAAATCATTAGCAACCCAAACTAAATTAAACATTAAAATGATAATAAGTTAAGATCAAGTAGAATTTTCCTCTGGAATGCAAAAGTGATATGTAATATGTAAACAAATTTAAGTTACATCCCAAATTAACTGACTAATGTATTAAAATGACAATATCAATAAATGAAAAAGGTATTTATTAAATAGATTTAGTAACTTTTGTGGTAAAGGTTCCCATCAAGAAGATAGATTTCAAGAAATATAATTCCATATTAGATATATGGGATCTATTTAAATTTATATTTTCAACAGTGAAATTTTGAATGTTTTTCCATTCAGATGATAAACAAGATAATGTTGCACACTTTATTTGACTGCATGTTGGAATATGGCTAGAGAAATTTAGCAAAAATATGTATAGATCAACCAACATGGAAAGGTGCAAGTCTACTTGTTTTTGGGTTTTTGGTGTTGTTGTTGTCTATAAATACCATGATCTCATTTGTACAAAACTCCAAAAACTACACTTTAAAACTACTAGAATTGATAAAGAAATTTTAAAATTTGAGGGATACCAAATTATCTTTAAAATCAGTTTTATTTTATAAAGTAGTCACAAAATACTCTACTCATAAAAACCTCTCAGGAGAAGATAACACTTGAAGGAGTGACATGCTTAGGAATAAATTAAACTTTAAACTTAAATGAATAAAATTTTTACTAAAGACAGAAACACATAGAAAGAAATCAATTGATAATAATGAATGGTAAATTAGTAGTGTTAAATGCCCTTACTTCCCAAAATAATTCATGCAGTCAATGTAATCTCTACCAAAATTCAAAGGATATTTTCAGAGGTATGGAAAAACAATCCAGAATTCACATATAAACACAACTGGCTCAGGATAGCTAACCCAATCGTCAGGAAGAGCAAAGTTAGAAATACTCGATTTCTTATTTTCTAACATAAAACAAAGCCTTAGTAATTAAAAAAAAATCTGGCAATGGAATAACACTCAAATGTTCTGAGCAAACGTTGACAAACATTCAAATAGTAACGGGTATTCTATTAAACAGTTCTGGGGAAACTGGAAATTCACATGAAAAAATATGTAAGATTTTATTGTGTCATTTATGAAAATTCCTATGAAATTTATTTAAACTTTAAATTAATGAGATCAAAAGCCATGAATGTGTTTAAAGAAAAAAGCAAAGTTCTTTGATAATTTTTTAGTGATGGCTTTTTGAACGACTACACAAGTATAGGGAAAAGCGAATGTAGGTACCAGAAAGATAGACTAGCAGTTAAGAGCACTTGTTTTTCCTGCAGGGGACTCAGAGTCAGCATGCACCACCCACATGCAAGTTAACAACCATCCATAACTCCAGTTCCAGTGGATCTGCTGTTCTCTCCTGACCTTTTCTGACAGCAAAGAGGCATGTGGTACAAATGCAAACATAGAGGCAAGCATTCATTCAAGTAAAATAAAATAAACCATTCTAAAATTTTAAAGTAAAGGTAAATAAGTAAATACATACAAAACTACAAATAAAGTTTCTAGAGAGCAGAAGATTAATCCATGATTAAGAAGGAGCAAAACAATTTGTGAAATGGAAAAAAAATGCAGACAAATCTTTATTCAATGGTAAAATACACTCCTGATTTTAAAAGGAACCAAAAACTAAACAGATAAAATTTTATAAAAAGAAAAGAAAAAGGAACAGACAACCACTGAGTTGCTTGTAGGTTGTCAAACTAAAATTCATTGCTTGAAGCTGATAAACATCACTGATCATCAGAAAAATGAAAATGAAGATCACCGTTGTATATCACTTCAATCCCATTGGGCTATCTATTATTAAAAAGTTGGCAATAGCTGTTGGAAAGGATATAAAGAAGGAACAATGGCTCTTAACACACAGTAGCAAGGATGTAAATTGGTATAACTACTAAGGGAAAATGTACTACATTCTAGAATATTAAAAATATCAGTAATATGTGAGTCAAATATTTCACTGCTGAGAATAAATCCAAAGAACATGCAGTAAATGTCAAAGACATCACTGCTTTCTTTTATTCCTTTAAGCATTTTTTCATAAAAAGTAAGATAATATTTTATCTATGTTCCATTGATGGTAAATCAATAAAGAAAATGTGATAAACACACAAAGTGTTTTTTTTACAAAATAAAATTTTTACTGCTTTCAACAATGTGGATGAACATGAAATTCATTTTTGTAAGTCAAATAAGTCACATACACCAAAATAATATGTTATGATATTTATACATGAAATGGAAATAGTTTATTGGAACAAAGTCAGAGAAAAGAGTAATTTCCACATACTTTTGTGTAAGAAACAGGGATATTTTAGATGAGTAAGTTCTGGGGATCAAATGTATAGGATAGTGATTTTACTTAATAATACTGTATTAGTTAATTGAAAGTTGCTAAGAGATTAGACCTTAAGCTTCTTCACTGCCTCTCATAGAAGTAAAACTATATGTGCTGGTAGTGTGTTAATTTTACTAATATAACCAATTCGAAGTTTGTACAATACATCAAATTATCAAACTTTATATCTGGCATACATTTTTGTCAGTTATAATTCAGTAGAATTTGAACAATTATGATGTCTATTTAATGGGATTTGTGAATTCCTCTTGTTCTGAAATGAGTACTTACTATACATTAACTGCCATATTTAATTATATAATCTATAAAATTTCCTTATAGCATAGCTTTTAATGATAATTATCTCATGGCCCAAAAGAATATTCTCCTCATCTAACCTAATAAAAGATTCACAGAATAATTTGGCAACTCTGTATAAAACATTCCTTTTGGAGTGAGTATATTATCCTAGGCTCAAATGGTTAACAAAAATTATGGCATCTGGATCTATAGAAACAGTAGTGTACTAGAATACATTAATAAGTCACATTATCAGAGCCTCCTTCAAAAATCCTGCACATCAAGTGCAACGTTTTATAAAGTTATGGTGCTGTATTATGTGCATTCACAAAACTGAGATTTTCTGGGTGAATACAAGGTATAATTTTTCCAGTGATTTTCTTCATGTCTTCATTCTGTTTCATCATTATAGGATAAAACTTAGTTATTTATGCTGCAATTCTTTGTGAAGAATATGAAACCAAGCCGGGCAGTGGTGGCACACGCCTTTAATCCCAGCACTTGGGAAGCAGAGGCAAGCGGATCTCTATGAGTTCGAGACCAGCCTGGTCTACAAGAGCTAGTTCCAGGACAGGCTCCAAAACCACAGAGAAACCCTGTCTCGAAAAACCAAACATAAATAAATAAATAAATAAATAAATAAATAAATAAAAACTCTTCAAGACAGTAAAGAATTACAGATTCACAATAGGACAGATTCAGATATAAAAGATCTCTAAATGGGTCACAGTGTTGGATAAATGTACATAGGCTTAGAAAAGAGAAGAAAAAGAGTATAGAGAGTCATAAAATTAAGTTAATACTTAAAAAATGGTAAAGTCTTTAAAGAGACAGAGAACAGATAATCATAGATTAAAGGGAATAAAGAATAATAAGCCACAAAAAAGAATATGAAACCAGAGTAGATCTTTTACCATTAAATAAAAAATTGCCTCAATAAGACTCTAAGCAACAGTGGAGAGGTTGCATAAAACTGGCCTTCCCCTGTAATTAGATTGATGACTGCCTTAATTATCTTCATCGATCCTCCAAACAGCAACTGATGTAAGCAGATACAGAGCTCTACAGGGAAGCTACCTGAGACCACTCCAGGAGAGGAAGGAAGGATAATATGAGCAAAGGAGTCAAGACCATGATGGTGATACCTTCAGAAATAGTTGAACTGAGCTAGTAAGAGCTCATTGACTCTTTGGGACTCATAGCAGGGGAACCATGCATAAGACCTAACTAGGCCCACTGAATGTGGGGGACAGTTGAGAGGCTTGGGCAGTTTGTGGGGCCACAGACAGTGGAGTCAGGGTTTATCCCTAGTGCTTGAACTGGCAACTAGGAGCACATTTTATTTGGATATATGCCTTGCTCAGCCTAGATATAGTGGGAGGGCCTTGCATTGTCTTGAAGTGAAATATCAGACATTGTTGACTCCTCATGGGAAGCCTTAACCTTTCTGAGGAATAAATGGGGGTGGGGTGGAGAGAGGGTTGGAGTGGCAAGGGAGGAGGGAGTGGGAACAGGGATAGCTATGTAAAATAAGAAAAGATTATATTTAAAATTTCTTAACAAGAAAAGATGCTAACAATAACATAGCCTCAAGTCCCAATCAATAACTGAAATTGTGCATGCCTACTCACCCTTGGGCAAATCTTATCTGCTGTGCTCTAATGATGCATGTTACATGTGTATTGCATTACACACAATATTCACTATAGTCTGTCAGAGGATAGAATATTATCACACAATCTCCACCGTATAGACACCTTATAGTGAACCATAGTGGGAAATCTCTGAGAATCCTCATGGTTAGAATGAGAAAGCAAAAGTTCCTTGATTTTCTTCCTTCCTTCTTTCCTCCCTTCCTTCCTTCCTTCCTTCCTTCCTTCCTTCCTTCCTTCCTTCCTTCCTTCCTTCCTTCCTTTCTTCCTGTCTTTCTTTTCTTCCTTCCTTCCTTCTTGGCTTTGTTTCTAATATTATCAGTTGTTTTATGTGACATGGAGAAAAACATTGAAATAAAGTTTTCATGTTTATCATGCATATTAATAACAACACAAAGCTACACAAAGATGTATATTTGCATGAGTTTTATGAAACAAGTAACCTTATATGCCTTTCCTTCTTCTTTTTTTATCTTTCACTGAAATAGTTTGTTTGTGATATGAAAAATTACATGCACTTCCTAGTGAAAAGACATGCAGTTGTACACATATCATGTAATTAAGGAATAGATAATAATAATGATAATAATAATAATAATAATAATGTAAAAGAACAGAAAATCTTTTTTTTAGTTTTAATATTTTTTT
>NW_026068159.1:1949349-1984054 GCF_014885135.2 Alexandromys fortis
CTCTCCTATCCAAAGAGCAGTCATGGTTCCCTGCCCTGTGGAAAGTCCAAGGTCCTCCCCCCTCCGTCCATGTCTAGGAAGGTGAACATCCAAACTGGCTAGGCTCCCATCAAGCCAGAACATGAAGTAGGATCAAAACCCCTTGCCATTGACCTTGGCTTCTCATCAGTCCTCATTGTTCGCCATGATGAGAGAGTCCGGTTTTATCCCATGCTGTTTCAGTCACAGTCCAGCTGGCTTTGGTGAGCTCCCAATAGATCAGCCCCACTGTCTCAGTGGGTGGGTGCACCCCTCGTGGTCCTGACATCCTTGCTTGTGAAGAACAGAAAATCTTAAAGGACTAAAGGGTGAGGAAGATGAAGTAACTTTTTATTTATTTATTTATTATATTTTTATAAGGTATCTGACTCTAGAACCTATTTCATTCCATGGCGTTGATTTTTTCTTTATACACTCTTTCAGAGTTGGTAAATGACAATAATGCAATGAAATACAATGATGTTGGATGAAAAAATATTTTAAGTGAAAAATGAAATTAATAAGAATGCTATTCTTATCCTTTGTTTTCTTTCACTAAAAAATAAATATTTATTATGTATACATTATCTTAAAAGTCTGTTACTTTATAAGTTACACCATAGTTTAAGACATATGGGTACAGTTGATGCATGATATATTAAAGTATAGAAATAGACAGCAGTGTGCCCCTCAACTGTACAGATATTGAAATATAAGTAAAAGTAATGACCAGTTAGGTGGTTACTGTGGAATAACTTTTCCAATTTTTAGTCTATCTATCTATCTATCTATCTATCTATCTATCATCTATCCTCCTACCTACCTACCTATTTACCTACCTAGAGATAGGCTTACTAGGAAGCAACTAATGTTAAATGGACTATTGTGGCAAATCAATGATCCATTTATAGGATTAATTTTTGAAACAATTGAAAAGAGATTTCTCCCTCTCCAAATAAGGTGGCAAACATCTCCAAACCATAAAGATAGCTTTTTTCAAAGACTCCATCTTGCCAGAATATTAAACATGGACATCTGGGTCTCCAGACAGAGAAGCAAACAAACAAAATCTTTGATAGTTTAGCCATCTAGTCTATTGTGTGATAGGGAGAGGAGCACCCACCCCCAGCAGCAAGCAGTGTTTGGTTAGGTTGGTCAGTATTACCACACCCTATAGATTTGCAAACTGAGTATATATTTCCCATATGCCCCTTCCTTCATATCACTTTTTCATGTTAGCCTTTAATATCTAGTAGTTTCATTTGTTTGCCTGTTTGCTTGTTTTATAAAGAGAATGAGAAAGGGATTTAAGCAAGTGGGAGGATCTGAGAGGTGTTGGGGACAGGAAATTATGATCAGACTATATTGAATGAAAAATATTTATTTTCAACAAAATATGAATATTTAAAATATATGCCTCTCTAACGAGAGGCAAAGAAGCATAAATGTATGGAAGCCTCAAATTACAATATTTTATACCCTAACATTTTAGATAATAGTCTACCAGATGCCTGCCCACATAGTAAACTGCCTCCTAGTAAATGAAACCTTGAGGTTTCAATTTTGTAGACAAAAAGGCTATAATAATGCCATTCTATTATTTGTCAAGCTGATTCATATTGTTGCTGGCTCACATAAATATCAAATTTTATTTTTTTCAAATTTACAGATGAGACAAAAATATATACAGAGGCTTAGTAATTTGAACAGTCACATATTGAGAATATAACATAGACAATCAGAAACTTTGATAGTTTAGAAATCCAGCCATCTAACACACACATATTAAGAAAATATATTAAGAAAATTATCTATTTATCTATCTACCTATCTATTCATACATCTATCGATATGTTAAAAAAAGAGGTTATGAGTTTGAAAGAGAGCAAGAGGGAGAGAGTACATGAGAGAGTTTTAAGGAATAAATGATTTAATTAATTATAACTTCATAGAATAAGAGAATTTTTAATTAAAAATATCCAGTCACAACAAACCAAAACATTTGAATTAGGCAACATGGAAATGAAAGAAAAAATGACACTACCTACTAATAAGAGGTATTAAAAATTGAAGAAAAAAATTCCCAATCTTCTTTCAACAGTTACATCAAAGTGTGATAAAACCTTCCACACTTGAGGCTTTTGGAGAGACAGTTCATATTATAAACATGAAAACTTTGTCCTTCTGTTTCAAGTCTTTGTGTGTGTGTGTGTGTGTGTGTGTGTGTGTGTCCAACTCAATCAACTTAAATGAGTTTTATTTACTTCCCACTAACAAATCTTTATTTCCATTCATGGGATCAGTAAGTCGACCATATTCAGCTTTCTTGCCCAGTAATTCAAAGGAAAAACTCAAAAAGATTAGTAAAGAAAAATGGAGGAATTAATACCCCCTAAATTTTTAAAAAATATGTTTAAGGTTGAAAAATGTTTATAATTCCTAGTAGAAAAACATTATCTGAATGAAGACCCTAATGGCAAACCACTGTAAAATGCTTCAGCCGCATTTGATGCAGAAGGGTAGGGATAGTCTTCGAAGCACCCCAGCTCTCCTGATGAGGTCAGAGGTACACTGGTTTGTATTATTGCAACATCCAGTGAGTGAGCTAAGCTGCTCTTTATTCAGCAAGGGCTCTGTTTGACATTACGCTTGACCTCCAAACTTGGCTGACAATTTACTGATGAGATTCATGACCTTTGGGTTCTTCTGATATTTTGACATATTTACTGGGTTCTGGGCCACATCCTGGAAAGCCACCAAGACTTCTGGATCCTGCATTGCTGCAAGAACCTCGGGGTCACTGAGGATTTCATTGAGTCCAGGCATTCCTCCCATCCCAGGCATGCCCCTTCCCATTCCAGGCATTCCTCCAGGAAAATTACCAGGCATTCCCCCAGGAAAACCACCTGGAAAAGAGCCATACTGAGCCCCAGACTGGCTTCTGGCTTCCTCTTCCCTTTGGGCTCTTTCATGCTCTTCTCGAGCCTTCTTCACCCTTTCTATTCTTTCTTTTATCTCTCGCTCTTCACGGTTTCGCTCATATTTTCTCTGATGTTCAGCAACTTTTTGAGCCCGAGGTTGAACCTCTTTCAGCATTGCACTGGCATCCTCGTCATAGTCCAGTTTACAGGCAAGGGCTGGATCATGAGCTGCTCTTCCCAGGGACCTAAGAGACTGTGTGCTTTCCCTTGCCACTTGTATGGCTGAGCTGAATCAGGGTTTATCTCAATGGCTCTGTCACAGTCTCGGATAGCAGCATTTGGCTTCTGTAATTTGACGAACACACTGGCTCTCTTGGCATGCAGAATAGCCAAGCGAGGATTTAGCTTGATGGCATCAGTGAACAAGTCAATTGCTTTCTGCAGCTCACCATACCATCATTAGGGCTTCAATGGCAGCCCCCTTCTTTTCATTTGTTTGATCCATCATCTCCTCAGTTATCTCTGCATTTTCATCTCCCATCTCTTGAGGGTTATCAGTGTCTGGTTCAATTACACCTTCACTGTCAATTTCTGAATCACCCTCCTCACTTGATGGTTCATCCGTCTTTATGCTTTCCTCTGTCTTATCATCTCTTTTTTCTTCCTTGACATTTTCTTCTGATTTAGTTTTGAGAGTAGCAGGTGGTACTTTACTTCCCATGCTCTCCACCCACTCCCTCAGGAAACGCATTTCCTTGGTGTGCAGGTCGCTTGGATCCTGCTTACACATCTTCACGAAGGCCCGAAGCTCGTTCACTTTGCGGGGATCCATGGTCGGAAGGCGGGAGGCGAGGGGCGGCTGTGGAGGCCCGGGCACGGCTGAACGTGACCGAGTGGAAGGGGGCCTCTGTTTCAAGTCTTATGTGACTTTTGATTTTTTGTTTTGATGGTCCATTTGTGCAGGACTTTTTAACTCTTAAGTTGTATCCATTCAGCATTCATTTCTATAAACCATTGAAGAATGCTTCTCATTTCTGGCCTCTTTCCTGTCTTTTCCTGCATTACATCTGCTTTGTTCATCTACATGCTCCCACCTTTACCATCCTGAGATTCAGTGACTATGTGTTGGACTCTTCGAAATCACGTACCAAAATAAAATCTTTCTCCCTTTCGTTATTCAAACCAAGTGTTTCTTCACAGTGTTACATGTTGAGCAACAAACAAGGAAAATAATGAAATGGAAGAGTCAATTGAAACAGGTAAGCAAATATAAGGTACAGAGAAACCCTTTGTAGGACTATTAATTTATATGTGAACTTGAATGGAATGAACTATATTTAGATAGTTGATGAAATTTCATCTGCAATTGATAGATTGAGGGGAAATGTGTATTCTCACTTTTGTGGGAGGGCACTGTCTAATCCATTGATGGACAAAATAAAGAACGGAAGAAAGGCAAATATCGTCCCTGCTTAAGTTAGTAGCCATAGTTTCCTTTAAGTTGATATTGCTGTTAATGGTTCTTAACATTTTAAGCTCAAAGTAATATAAAATTGTTCACCTAAGAGGCTTTAAGTTTAGAGTGAAGTTATACTACCATTCCCTTGGGCCACTAGCTTCAAGAGTATAAACCATAGGATGTATCAGTCTCCATAATGTTATAAAGAAAACACCACAGTAAATCTCTGTCTACATTCCTATGTATATGGAATTTAGTATCTTTCCTATAAAATCCCCAAGTACTACACTTCAGCAAGTTATTTATGTTGTCCTAAGAGGTTTGTAACTAAGCTTAACAGACTCAAGAACCCAGAAGAAAACAGTCAGAACGTTCAATTGAGCTAAAATCAATTTACTAAGCTGTCAACTGGTAAAAGTCTACAAAAAAAGTTCAAGTGAAATAAAAAGTAATTAAATTTACTTATTTAATACTAACATGCTTAGAAAGGTCATTCTTTTACATTGGCTTAAGGAGAGAATGTATGGAAATAAATATCATTGTATGTATTGTATATCTATTCAAACTTTAAAAATTACTCTGTCAGTTTCATACATGCATTTCTTTGGTTTTAGTTGTTCTCTCTCATTAGCTTCTCTAATTCCCGCTCCCTTTTCAGCTGAAACCTTTCTTAAAAAGAATCCTTCCTCTAAATTTCTTGTCTTATTTTTGTGCGCATTTAATCAGAGTGATAGAACAGATATTTACACTTTATCACTCATTCCCTGTCATCTTAGTAAAAGAAAAGCCTCATGTTTCTAGAAACAAGTGGTAAGGTAGGTCAAATAAGGCTTATTGGCTAATAAGGAAAGAATTTGAATCACTCTGTTTTAAAATATTTAAAACATCTGAAAGAAAATTAATGCATCACTCAGATTTTAGACAGTAAAAGGTGTATTTTGATTATAACATCTAACTATTATTCCTCTGGAACACTTATACATTCATTTTAGTGTACTTTCTTTTCATTGTCTTCCAATTCAGTTACTAAGGACAATCAAAATCCTAATAAAGGCTCATTTCTCTCAGACTGCTCGACCAGACAGCGCTAATCAAAGATATTATCAGTCTCACCCCAAATCACCTAGAACCTATAATGCTGCAGTATGAAAGCATGTAACCAATGTTGGGTTTGTGTTAAGTATGGAATCTTGTGATTATTTTTCTTTCTATTAAGAATGTTTCCTAAAAATGAATTTAAATCTTCTACATCATATAGCAGCTTGGTAACATTTTCTCACATAATGAAAACTCATATAGTGAGCATGAGCCAAAATGTTGGGGAACAGATTTAGTTATATCACATCTTACTAAAAGCAACTTCTCTGACTCACATATGAAGAAGTAATAGGTTGAGGGAATAGGAAGTTCACCTTCTAGCCATTTCACACCTAGAATAAGAAAATGTGCCACAAGTTATAGTCATTAATATATTTGAAATAATTTAGTGAAATAATTATTACATGGACTGTGCAAATGGCTACTTTGTGTAACGGTGTAAGCGAATGCAGACAGATTGTCAAAATATAGACAGCTTTAATGGAGGAATAGACTTACAGAACCACTGTTCCCGCAGAGACCAGGAAAGCAGAAGCAAGCACTGGGAGGACTCTCACCAAATTTATAGGCAAACTTTAGCCTGAGGCGAACACGCCCCCTAAGGGGTGGGACTTATCCCTACAACTTTGGGTTAAATGGTTCAGAGACACTGAAGAATAGAAAATGAGAAATCAATTACAATCAATCAATTGTAAATGTGTCAGTATGCAATCTGAAGTAGGCAGTAAGAGTACTAACATACCTATTTTCTGCACTGAAAAGAAAACTATGCAGAGGTATAAGGAGGAGGAACCATCCTTAATAATAAGATAGAGCTATAGGCATTACAATTCATAGTCATTCAGGTCTACTAAAGCTACATTTGAAAATTGGCACCTTGATATATGAGAAGAAAATGTCCATATTATATCCTGAGGATATTGGATATGTATAGTATCCTAGACCAAATGGCGTGGCTGATATTAAAGTCTCTCCCTATTTATGAGAGATTACTTTTATGGTAAGATAAAAAGATCACTATGCATAAAAGTCAGACATCAGTTGTTTAATATAAACTTAGGCAAAGGGGTAAACTTTAATTTGTCAAAGACTGTTAGATAAATGACATCTAAGGAAATCCAAAAATATCTACTTTTGAAGTAGAAATATATAAGATCTCAGTAATAAAGAGTTATCACTAACATTTATTTCCATATGGATTATCAGGATAAATATATTCACTTCTTCAGTTTAATCCTTAGATATATCTAATATGTTGGGAAACTAATACTGAATTGCAAGTTGTGGAATTAACATTCTTGAAGACAGGAATACCAAGTATAAATATTTGAAAATACACACATATATGACTAAAATGAAAAAAAATTACTATCATTAAGATATTGTCATTTTTAACATGTAGTAGGGTAAACTCAATTCAGAAAGACAAATATTACATGCCTCTCTCATATGCATAGCTTAGATTTTAGCCTATAAGTGGGTGTATTGTGTGTGTTCAGTTCACAAAACTGAAAAGAAACTATGAGGGAGAAAGAAGTCTTAGGAGATCTTGAAAATGTGATTATAATATATATTACATGAAGGTGGAAAGGTAATTAATAGGAGTGTAAAATCATGAGTAGAGAGTAAGAAAGATAAGGAGAAGAGGAGGGGTGAAGTACCACCACCAACAAATTATACATGGTAAGGTCATAATAAAAACCATTAGTTTATTTCAGTTAAAGATAAAAATTATTTTAAAGACATAGAATAGCTGAATGTTTTTGCAAACACAACACAGAATTATCCTGCCTACAGGGAATTTACCTTATATATAAAGACAAACACAGAGACTGAAATCTGAAGGATGAAAAATTTCATTCACACAAATAGAACCTGAGAAGCAGTAGCAGTTACCTTCTACTTGACAAAATAGTCTTTAAAATAAATACGATAAGAGACAAAACAAAGTTTATTGCATAATTATCAAAGGATTAGTTTATCAGTAAGATGTACAATAGTTTTTGGCAATTCCATCCAGCGTCCTCATGCCCACTCATCAACTTCTTCCTTTGTACTTCTCAACATCGTTTCATTCTTTCTTGCTGGACCTCTGATTTTCATAATCTCATTTTATTGATTTCACATATGAGAATAAATGTGGTATGACAAAAAGATCAATAAAAATTCTGTGTCTGGATTATTTACTTAATAGCATGATCACTGATTACATCAGTCTTTCCAAAATGACATTGTCTCATTATTTTAGTGATTGAAAAACAATACACTAGCTGTACATGTGCATATTTTCTTCATCCTTTACATGCTAGATGAACATGTAAATATATTCTACAGTTTATCATTTGTGAATAGTGCTACAACAAACAGGAGTCTGCAGAGCCTATTGTTCACAATAAGTGAGTAGCTTTTGGTTTACACCTAGGAATGACATAGTTGAATCATATATCAATTATTTTTATAGTCTGAAAAAAACTTACACACCATTTTTCAGAGTGACTGTAGTGGTTTATGTTCCTAACAACAATCTATAGGAACACTTTTTCCCTCATATCCTTGTGAACATTAATTTTATACACATGAATAGAGAGATGGATGTTCTATGTAGTTAAGACTGGAATATCCCTAATGCAAAAAGTGATAAATAATTTTTATTGTTAACTTTATGTGATTTAGAATAGTTTAGCAAGGATGCAAAAAAGAACACATATAGAAGTATTTATACAAAAATTTAACCAAGAAGGAAAGCTCCACAGAGAGGATTTTGTGATCAGGGGTCCAACAATGAGCAGAAAGGATAAAATTGCTCTTTCCTAACTCTTGCTACATATAACCAGATGCTTCACAAACATGAGGCCCTACTTACCCCAAAATGATGGAATGTACCTTAGAAGTCAAAGTCAAAATATCCTTTTCTTCCATTAAGTTTATTTTTTTTTTGTCTTACACTTTGTTACAGTATAAGAAAAGCAAAGTGTAAAAGAAATTTGGAACCAAGAAGTAGGGTGGTACATTGTCTACATGATGGTAGTTTTACAGTCATTCACAATGACAGATTTACAGGTGGATCAACCTCTTTACCAAGGTTTATGAAAGTGTATAGGGCCAAACGATGGGGGAAGTTAGTTTTTTTGCAAGGAGGACTTACATTGCCAATGTATGAAGTTATAAAGGTGATACGTTATTGTATGGCATGTTCTTCAGAAATGCAATATTTTCTCTAAACTGACATAATTGTCCCAAAATGGAACAGGAGGATCAAGAGCTTCACATAGCAAACAAAATCTGTGAAGAATAGCAGCTTAGAAGATTTCTGAGACCCTCCCTTTTAACATGTTAAAAGGAAGGAGGCAGATTCTGGACATGGAGACTGACTAACCAAACTAGAAAGAAGGAGATTTGACAGCAGAGCTGCTTGCAAGTTCCAGAGATATCACTAGGGTTGCTAATTTTGGAATTTGCTAGACATATTGAGTTGATCATTCTGGTGATATACTGCTATGAAGCACATAACCCCTTACAAATATTCCTATTAGGAATCCCAATCACCATGTGGTGCTTGTATAATTTGAAAGGCTCTAAAGATCTTAGTAGCTCTTCTAGACAAAACCAAAGTTAATGAATTTTCACAGAAACAAAGCTGTCCTGTAAGAAAATACTGATCACTTCACTATGGAAGGCGCGGGGGGGGGGGGTTGGATGATGCTGGAGGATGATGCTGGTGGATTGACATGACAGTTAAAGAAGAAATGCCTGAGTCCTTGAGACAAAGGGGGGAGTTTTGTGATCTAAAGTGATATTTAGGAGTGTCACAGTGAAAATGGGTAGACATGAGGCAGTTAATTGTCATTGTCAACTGGATTTATAATCTCTTAGAAATTATCTCTGGCCATGTCTGTAGAGACATTCCCAAAGAGGATTACATGAGAAAGAAAGACTCATCCTAAACATTGCCTGTAACTTCTCATTAGCCTTGGTATGAAACTCAATAAAAAAAATGAGTTAAGAAGCAGAATTCTTTTCAAAACTTCTCTGACAAATGGCATAGAGAAAGTGAATTTCTGTAAGTAAATTGCGGTGTGTGTGTGTGTATCTTTCTGTATAAAACACTACTCCAAATAGATAAGTGATCCTTTTTTGGAAACTGAATTTTTTATTTACACATTGATATAGTTTTAACCAAGAAAGAAAACTGAAAAGAATTTATAGAAAAATGGATTGATTTGGAAGAGCACATGTTATAGTAAGTAAGCAAGACTCAAGAAAGCAAATATCACATTTCTCTTATACATAGAAGCAAAGAAAGATATCCAAAGAAAAAAAATGATTTGCTAAGATGAAAGGGAGCAAAGAGAATGTTAGTGATTCTAAGAGAATGCTAGAAATGCATAATAAATGCATAACTTATATATGTGTAGAAATATCAAGTGAATCTTCTTAATTTGTGAAACTAATTAAAATTTATAGCAATTCACACATGATAATAAATCTAATTTTATACTCATAGGTCATTATATATCCCTAGCCAATAACTTATTTCTGAGACAAAATTATATTTATAAAAACTACTTTACAATTATAGACATTATATCTATAGTAATAACTTAAATGACACAATGCTTATGGATATGTACATATCTATTTAATTTTCTTATGGGTAAAGATGAGATAAATATGGACTTGACTACTGCATAAGCAAGTAAATAATAGCTCCCTTTATAATTATTGTGCCAGAAATGTTATTGTTGCTAAAGAAGATTAATATAACTTTATCAAATGGTAAAACAATATTGGGTTGGCAGATTCATTTTATTCTATCCTGAGTAAAAAGGATATGGAAATATTTTTAATTAATATGGAAGTAAAATAGTATTAATTCACATTTTGCCCCCATGACTAATTTTTACTTTTTCATAGTCATCATTTTGAAACACTTTACACAACTTATATTTTATAGTATATCACACAAATCAATTCTTTTCATGATATAGTTCTCTTAAGTTATATGAGACATGTAGTATCAGTTCTGTTGTGATGACTTTCAGGGAACAAAGTATAAATACTATTGTCGTTCAGGGACTAAGAAATTTGGCAGTTATCTTAGAGAAACATCTGTATGAATTATCTCTTAATTGAGAGAAGAATTATTTCCTCTTTTACCTTCTGCAATAAATAAATGAGAGAGGATAATAGCTGAACTAAGGTTATATTTTATCATGAGATTTCTAAAAATTTCTCAGTCTTTCATAAACTTGGAAGCATATGTCTTCTTCAGTTCAGTTTAACTTTAAGTTGGCATTAAAAGATATTCCAGAAATGAAAATAAAATTGACTGACCTTAAAGGTTTACTATTTACCTTTGACTAGCTTTGGTAATATTCCCTCTTTTTTTCACTATTAAAATGTATTTCATATCATATTTTGCTGTTAATTCTTTCTATGTAAAAACTACTTACATATCATGCTCCTTTCCAGAAAAGGACAGTGTTTAAACCATGCTCTTTTGTTCACTAATTTCTGACCTCAGATTTTATGTTCTCTCTTTTGTTATCTCTCTCTCTCTCTCTCTCTCTCTCTCTGCTGGGCTTCATATTTCTAACGAACTAACCTCTTTTCTGCAATTTTCCATACAAGATACCACCTAACTCATGTAAATATCTGGTTAGTGTGCTTCCCCACCATCACCAATCACAGACTTGAAGGGAGTTCTTCCATTTCAGCTTTCTATAAATTTCTAGCAAGACTGTACTTTTTCACACATTGTCAGCTTCTAGAATATGGGATATCTTTATTGCAATGTGGATTACCTCTAAGTGCATAGTGTAATTATATTCAATTAGAAATTCAAATCTAGTGTTTGAATCTTACTGAGTTTGTCTTTACAAGGCTATAAATTCCATTGTCCAAACTTATTCTATCATATTAGCTTTGAGAAAACAAGATTTGGGATAGTTTAAGACTTGTCAGTGGCAGTAAGGCTCTAATTCATAGATAACTTTTAGGCCACATGGGCTTATGGACACCAATTTAAGGGATACTTGGAATATTTCAAATATTTCTAGATTTTCTTGAAAACTAAGAATATCTGTCAATTCTAAGTATAAAATTTCAATAACCACCGGGACTGTCCAACTTCTTGAATTTCATGACATGATACCTTTTTTTTTTGTCATTTCATTACTTTAATTTGTCACTACCCTAGTCTAAACTTTTGGTTTTCTATTACTGGGTTCCTCTAAATCAGTGGTCATCAATCTAAGGGTCATGAACCCTTTAGCAAGCCTCTATCTTCAAATATATTTCCATTAAGAATCAAACCAGCAGCAAAATTACAGTCACATAGTAACAAAAATATAATTTTATGGTTGGGGTCACCACAATGTGAGAAATTATATTACATGCTCACATTTAATATAATTCAGCATTTTAAAGGCTGAAAACCACTGCAAGTCATCTCTAAGAATGCTAATATTACAAATAACTATCTTAATATAGGCAATGTCAGTTCTCTGGATTCCTTTAAGATATGTTTCAGTAGTACTTTTCTCTGAGTGTACTTTCTCAATGAGATGATGTAGAAGGAGCTGTGGCAGGCCTGCTTTTCATCCCACCTGGCTCCCGCTCAGCTAGCTTAGCCCCAGAAATAACAACACACAAATTGTATTCATATAAACACTGCATGACCCGTTACATCTAGCCTCTTCTTGGCTAACTCTCATATCTTGCTTAACTCATATTTAGTGTTCTGTGTAGTATCTTACCAGGGTGATTCTAGTGTACGTCCATCTTGAGTTGGAGCTTCATTGCCTCTGACCTGGAGAGGAGTGGCATGGCATCTGAGCTCACTTCCCTTCTTCCCAGCATTCTGTTCTGTCTACTCCACCCACCTAAGAGCTGGCCTATCAAATGGGCCAAGGCAGTTTCTTTATTAACCAATGAAATCAACAGATTGACATATGACCTTCCCACATCAAGATGATCTCTTTTTTCTCACTATAAGCTTTTTACTGTGGTTACTTTGAATGTGTCCACCATCCTTTCTCTTCTTTCAACTCTTAACTATAGTCTTCCTAGTTCTTCAGTCTCATAGTTTGTGTTTTCACCATATATTCTATTAATCGGGCTCTTAGTTACCAAAATATTGTTTAACTCTTAATATTTTTTTCTTCAGCTAAGGGTTCTGAGAAACTTATTTTCTAAGACAAGCTACTGAGAGAAATACATTTTCATTCAATTAATATTATTACTAATTTTGTGTTATCTTTCAGAATATCACTTGTTTGTTTTCAGAATCAATTGTCCTATCTTTAATAATATCTTTGCAAGTCACAGTATGTTTCTAGAAGATAGATAATTTAAAGCTTGGGATACCTATAATTTAAAGGATTTCTCTTCAACAATCTATGGTAGATATCGGTTCTTTATATCTTTCCAGCATTTATCTATCCATTGGTAAAATGTCTTAATCTGTCTGTGAAACCCCACCATATTTACAGTCTTAATATATTTGTTTTGAATGAGATTAATTCTATACTCTGACCCAAGATTTCATATGACACGAACCTGGTTGATCACCACATCCCATCTCTGTGACATAATTGAGCATTTGTGCAAGATGATTCATTAATATCCAGTTTTGGGACTTGTCCTGAATGTATACCCTGTGCTGGGATCATTGTCTAATGGGAAGTAAAATGGGCACTTCAAATACCATGTCTTTAGTAAGGCTTATTTTAGAATAGAGCACTCCCAAAACACAGTAGAGTGTGAGATAAAAGGAAACAGTGGAGGGAAGTAGTATTTGTCTAACTTTTATTTCTTTATTGAAATCATTCTTGAGTTTCCTGTCATTTAGAGTTCATAGCTATTTGCCTCATGCACACTTTTAGCACTTTCAGAATTTTTACATCATACTATCATAGTATTAATCATTTTCATGATTCAAAAAATTTTCTTACCATGGTTTATTTTTATCTTATCCTAATATTCTCCACATGTACATTCAAATTTCATATTTTATTATCCACTAGTTACCCACTAGTTCTTCAACAAGTTACTGATTTCCTCCTGATGTTTTAGAGCATTTATATCAGAGATAATATCTATCTATCTATCTATCTATCTATCTATCTATCTATCTATCTATCTATCTATCTATCATCTATCTCTATATATAATTTACATCTGTACCTTGAGATATTTATGAATAATTTTAGTGTCTAAACCTCCAATATTTTTTGTAAGTTAATTCAAAGTAATAGAACCTTCTCTCTATGGATTTCATTCTCTATGGCTATGCTTGGTACTCCAGTTTCAGAAAATACATATAAGATTGCAGTGTAGAGACCAACTCAAATTAGCTGCCTTAAAACTGACTGGTAGAGTTAGAAAACATTCAATACACTATCATTCAATATTTGTTTAGCATTTTTACTTGACTTTTCTCTTTCTTGTTATAAACTGCTTAGTTTTTTTTTCAAAGTATATGCGATCATCTTATTTATTAGCCTTTATGTTTATCTTGAGATAATCTTTATGTGTAATAAATTATTTTTTCTATTATAAATTTTCACAATAACATTCTTCTTTTCCAGATTCTCAGTCTTATTTTTCTAATACTCCTAATACATAAAATATATTTTTACATTGAAGTCGCCCAGAAATTCTGCAATCTATACACATTGGGAGTTATATCTTCATTACTTAATGACCCTTTGTATTGACTCCTGTGTTTTATGCTTCCTATGATTTATAATGTTCTTTATATCTGTCCTTTGAATCTTTATATAATGTTTCCTTTGACTTACACTGTTCTTTAAATTTTTGTATTTGTCATATTCACTAACTAACCATTTGGGCATTTTATTATCTTAGCTGTTTTTGCCTCAAAAAAAAAAAACAATGTTTACATTGTAGTTTAACTTTGATTTGTTTTGTTAATGATTCTTTTTAATCTTAAAATTTTATTTCTTGAATATCAAAGGAGTTTTTCCACACATATGATATATGCAGTTTTAATTTGACATAACCAAACAAATTATCTGCTGCTCTTGAATATACATACAAATTAAGTGTAAAACATAACAATTAACAGGGCTAATGAGTCTAAAAAATAATCCATAGATCAAAAATTTGAAAACATTATTTGTTCTCAAATAATATCTGCTCAAATTTTATGTACTACTTTACAAAATTGTCAATGCTCCAATATTTGAGTGCTTATTTTCTCTTTAAGTTGTTGGCAGTTTCTTGTCTGGTGGTAATTTCAACAAAGGATTATCAAATTAGCAGAGCTCCCTAGTGTGGAGGGTCAGCATGTGTGTGTTCAGGTGACTAGGAAGAAAACTCAAATTTCTAGATGTATAGAGAGTAAGGACAGCACACCTATCACCATATCAAATTAGTTATAACTTGCTATTAAGTCATATAAAACATCAGCTTTACTTTTATTAAAAGTGCATCCCATTCTTTAATTTATATATTTCAGCTTTTGAGAATTTCATACACTAGTATTACTGTCATTACTATCTTTAACTACAATTCCTCTTGTGTCCCCCTCCACTTGAAAATTTATGTATTTTATTTATTACTGTTATGTACATACATACACAGATGCACAGACATACGCAGATACACATATACAGACTCACACTACTGAGATCATTTAGAGTTGCCCATATGTACTTGTATTTAGGGATGAAACATTGGATAACCTCCCTTTGCATTTATATTTCCTACTCTCAGTAGCCAATGATTGCTTGTAGCTTCCTCTAGAAGCATAGCATTGTGAAATCTCCCTCATCCATATTCACATTGCTGTCATTGTGTGATGTTGCTTAGTTAACCGCATTATTGAGATTTCACATGTGTGTCTACTGCATCATGGATAGAACACACCATCTTCTAGCTGACTTCTGGTCTTTTAACTCTTGAAATCTTTCTGTCCCCTCTTTGGTGATATTCCCTGATGATGGAGGAAGTTCATTGGTTAAGTAATAAAGAAACTGCTTGGCCTAATAGGTTAAAACATAGGTGGGAGGAGTAAACAGAACAGAATGCTGGGAGGAAGAGGAAGTGAGCTCAGACTCGACAGCTCTGCTCTCTGGAGCAGAGGCCATGCTTCCCTCTCTCAGGCAGATGCATACGATGAAGCAAGCAGCCAGGCCAGACATGCTGAATCTTTTCTGGTAAAACTGGTGCTACAGAGTTTATCAAAGATGGGTTGATCGGGATATCAGAATTAGCCTGTAAGGGCTAGAGTTAATGGGCCAAACAGTGTTTAAAAGAATACAGTGTCTGTGTAATTATTTCGGGGCATAAGCTAGCAGGCGGCCAGGGTGCTGGGGACCCAGCCCCACTGCTCCTATTATTACACCCTGAGCCTTATTTGTAGGGGTTGCATGGGTTTGGAATATGGGTCTAACAGTCAGTTATTCTCTGTGTTTCTATCAGTTACAGATCTCTGTAATATCTTCATCATCTGCAAAAAGAAGATTCTTTGATAAGGGATATATCTACACCTATCAGTGTATATCTAAGTATACTTAGAAATTCTAGTTGCATTAGAAAATTGCAGTAATAATTTCCTTTCAAGGGTGTATGACCTCTCTAGCTATGGAGAGACCAATCTTTCCTTCCTCCCATTATCTCACTTGTCTAAACTTTCTGTGGGCATTGCCTATATAAATTCCCTATTTAGAGATCATTATTATCAATCAAATAAATTTTCTTTATTGTGATCAAATGATTATTTTCTTCATTAGTAGCTAATAACATTACTTGATAATTGGCATTTGCTTGATACTTGGGAAGCTATAGGCATAATAAATATACATGTATTTATATTTTTGTTTTGAAAAACTGATATTTTATAATCCTCTTATTTGTGTTTTCATATTATTATGCTTCAGCCTATCACATAGTACAAAAATATCTCAATGTGTCAATATTACTCTTGCTATTTAGTAGATGGTTAACGATAATGAATAAACTTTTTGCCCTTGAAGATAAACTAAGGCTGTTTTGAGATACATTTCATGCAAACTTTGCTTTAGACATGACAAATTATTTAAGTCATTAGGATGGGTGTGGGAAAACATAAATATTTGTGTAACTTCAGTACATGATATGCTGGAAAGACTACTTTTATTAAAGCTCAGTTTCCACTTTACATGTTACATAGAAGCAAATTATTTTGCTTCTACAATTGAACAGACTTGAACTTACATTTATCTTCAGTAATACAACCTGGAAAAACATTACTATATTAATTTTAAGTGTTTCTTTCTCAGTCATAAAGCAATTTACTACAGAGTTAAGGAGTCCAGAGCTTATTCATTCCCATGATAAAATCAGCTATTTATATTTTGGTTCTCTTGAATTATTAATATGTACTTAACTTATAATTTTGAGTTTCTTACCATAATATTTATATTACTGTTGAAGTTCTAAATTACATATTCTTAATACAAAGAGCAAGAGTACAATTGCAAGAAAGTAAGCATTTCTTAGCTAAGTAAGGCAGGGCTTCTCTGAAATAGTTTCCCAAAATATCTACTTATACATCAATGGCCACCTGTCTTCACAATAAGCTTAAAATGTCAGGAAAATATTTTCTTCCTCCAAATTGGGGTTTTATTGTTAATGAAAAAAAACGAGTTGGTAATTTTAGCCAATTGTTAGTTTTTTTCCATAATGATACGGTTGAATAATGTGCTTATATGTTTACTTTCAAAAAAGATTATAATTTGATTTCCCTCTTTCAGTGAAAAATAGTATAATTTGTTTTTGTTTTCATTTGACCTATACTCTTCAAGTATAGAACTGTTTTCATTCATTTTGATTACTGTTTAGTTTCTGAACACCAACTCTATCCATGAAGATAAATTTTCTAAAAATATAAAATATTTGGAAATGTCCTGAAGTTGTCATCATAAATTATAGTGTTGATGAGCCTAGTAAACTATGTTCCTAGCAATCATGCCACCCTTAGTTCATTCTCCAATACTACAAAATAATCACATTAAGCAAAACTGGCATTACATTCATGTTTATAGACAAGAAATGTTAGGTACAATGTAGTTTGGGTCATTTGAGTAAGTTGCCATAGCTTATATTTATCAATCTTAAAATATAAGACCTCCCTTCATCCGGTATATTCTGTGTATTTCCCATACTTTTTTGAATGAAAATGTCTACATGGGAAAACACACAGGCATTCTAGCACACACCTAGAAAACACAATGGGCATGTACAAATGCAGGTGAGCCACTTCCTTTGGAGGGAAACTTCCATGATTCTCATTCTCCTTGTCTGCTGCCCAGGGATGGTAATACTCTAATTGTGGATTGACTGTGGTAATTACATCATCATCATTATCTAGGACAGTTTGACAGTAACAACTATAGTCCAACAGGAAGGTCGTGAACCATGCCTTTTATGCTAGCACTCTAGAGACAGGGCTTAGATTGATCTTTAAGTTTGAGGCCACCCTAGTCTACAGAGTGAGTTCTAGGAGATCCAAAGCTATATAGAGACCCAGACTCAAAAAAGAAAAGAGAGAGAGAAGGGAGGGAGGGAGGGAAGGAGGGAGGGAGGGAGGGAGGGAGGAAGGGAGGGAGGAAAGGAGGGAGGGAGAGAGGGACTTTGAAAGACTTAAATGATTAAATGACAGGTAGAGATGTGACCAGTGTGCAGCAACAGCCTAGGATCTCCCACTGAGGGGCTAAGGGTGTGGCTCTGTAGTAGAACATACACCTAGCTTATCTTACAATGTTTCCAAAGACTAAAATTCCTTTCATCAGTATTTTTTAGCTTTGCCCAATTCTCAGATGAAGTCTTTCTGATGACAGTTGGGTAGTCACCAATTTGATCATAGGATATGAGCAGTTCAGGCTACTTAGCCACTACTGCTAGGAGTTTTAGTTGGGATCATGCTTATAGATTTGTGGGAACTTACCTTGCATTGGGTTTTTACTAGGCTCAAAAATGTCACACCCTTTTTAGCCATCTCATTTAGTATCCCCCCCCTTTCATCCACCCCACAACCCAATCCCTCAAGATCCCATCCTGACTCACCTTCACTCTGCAGAAGAGCTCTTCTATTACCCCTTCCAAGAGAGATCCATGTATTCTCCTTGGGCTCTCCTTGTTACCTAGCCTCTCTGGATCTGTAAGTTGTAGCATGGTTTTCCTTTATTATCCGCTTATTAGTGAATGAATACCATGATTCACTTTCTGGGCCTGTGTTACCTCATTCAAGATGATTTTTTTCTAGTTCCATCTATTTGAATTCAAATTTCCTGATGTCATTGTTTTTAACAGCTGAGGAATACACCACTGGATAAATTTAACTCATTTTCTTTATATATTCTTTGGTTGAGGGGCATCTAGGTTGTTTCCAGGTTCTGGTTATTCTGAATAAACCTGCTATGAACATTATCGAGCAAGTATCCTTGTGTTAATATTGAACATCCTTTGGGTAAATGACCAAGAGTGGTATCGCTGGGTCTTGAAGAAGACTGATTTCCAGTTATCTGAGAAATGACCATGTTTAATTCCAAAGAGGCTGTACAAGTTTGTACTTTCACCAGAAATGGAGGAATGTTCCCCTTCTTGTACTTCCTCTCCAGAAAAATCTGTCACTTGTGTTTTAATCTTAAACATTCTGACAGATATAAGATAAAATCTCAGAGTCAATGAATTTACATTTACCTGATGTCTGAGAACATAGAATATTTCTTTAGGTGTTTCTTGGTCATTTGAGATTTTTTTGTTGATAACCTGTTTAGGTCTGTACCCAGTTTTCTAAGTGGATTAAGTGGATTGTTTGTTTTTTTTTTTTTTTTTTTTGATGTCTAGCTTCTTGTGCTTTTTATATATTTTAGAGATCAGCCCTTTGTTGAATGTGGAGTTGGTAAAAATCTTTTCCCATTCTGTAGGCTGTTGTTTTGTCCTATTGACAGTCCTTTGTCTTACAGATGCTTTTAAGTTTCATGAAGTCCATTCATTAATTGTAAATATTAGTGTCTGTGCTACTGGTTTTCTATTCAGGAAGTTTTTTCCTGTGCCAGTGCACTCGTGGCTATTTCCTACTTTCTCTTCTATTAGGTTAGGTGTAACTCGATTTATGTTGAGGTCTTTGATCCATATGGACTTGAGTTTTGTACATATTGGTAGATATAAAGAAAGGAATTAAAGGCTTCTGAGAATTCAAAGAAAATGAACACACATCATACCCAAACTTATGGGACACAATAAAATCAGTGCTAAGAGGAAACTTCATAGTTCTAAGTGCCTGCATAATAATTTGGAGGAATCTAATACTAGTGATTTAAAGGCACACAAGAACATTCTTAAAAAAAAAAAAAAAAAAAAAAACACACACCAAAAAGGAGTATAAGGCAGAAAATAATCAAACTGAGTGCCAAAATCAATAAAATATAAACAAAGAAAACAAATAATCAATGAAACAAATAATTAGTTCTTTTAAAAATTCAGCAAGGTTGGAAAAACCCTTATGAAAAATAACTAAAAGGCAGGTATAGAATATTCAAAATTAACAAAATTAGAACCCAAAAGAGGGACATAACAACAGACACCGAGGAAATCTAAATGATCATTTAGGTTATACTTCAGAAATATGTACATCACAAGTTGGAAAAGCTAAAAAATATGGACAAATTTCTTTTATCTTTTTTTTTGATTTTTCAAGATAGTATTTCTCTCTGTAGCTCTGAAGCCTGTCCTGGAACTAGCTCTTGTAGACTAGGCTGGCCTCGAACTCAAAGAGTTCTGCCTTCCTCTGTCTCTTGAGTGCTGTGATTAAAGGCATGTGCCAACATCACCCAGCTGACAAATTTCTTGATAGTTACCACAAACCAAATTAAACCACAATCAGATAAACAATTTAAAAATGCCTATAACCCCTAAGAAAATAGGGATAGTTATTAAAATCACGACCACCCCCCAAAAAAAAATCCCATGGCTTCGATGTAGAATTCTGCCCGTCTTTAAAAGAAGAGTTAATAATAGTATTTCTCAAACAGAAACAGAGAGAACATTGTGAAATTCTTTTTATGATGCCAGTCACTCTGATATCCAAACCGCACAAAGGCTCAAAAACAACAACAAAAAGAATTATAGATCAATTTCTCTCACAATTATTGATGCAAGAAAACTAAACAAAATGCTTACAAACCAAATCCAATAAAAATATAAAAAGATCATACACCATGGTCATGTGTGTTTCATCCTAGAGATACAGGGATGGCAAAAAATATGAAAATCTGTCCATGTAATCCTTCAAATAAAGAATCTTGAAGAAAAACACATTATAATCTCATTAGATGCAGAAAAAGCCTTTAATAAAACTCTATACCCCTTCATGATAAAAATCTTGGTGCTATCAGGGATACAAAGAACATACCTAAATATAACAAAATTAATATACACCAAGGCAATTGCTGACATCAAATTAAATGGAGAAAAATTCAAAGCAATTCCAATAATATCAGAAGCAAGACATGGGTGTCCACTCTCTCCATATCTATTCAATAGAGTAGTGGAAGTTTTTACTAGATAAATAAGATCACTAAAGTAGATCAATAGGATACAAATTAGAAAGGAAAAAGTCAAAGTATTGTTATTCACAGATGATATGACAGTTATACATAAGTGACCCCAAAACTTCTATCAGAGAACTCCTATAGCTGATAAATATCTTTCTGAAGTGGCTGGAGAGGTTGTGGGGTAAAGGGAACACTCCTGCATTGCTGGTAGGAATGCAAGTTAATATAGCCCCTTTGGATGCCAGTGTGATGATTTCTCAGAAAATTAGGAAACAATTTTCCTAATTTCAAGACCCAGTAAGACCACTTTTGGGTGTATATCCAAAGGATGCGAAATTGTGCCACAAGGACATGTGTTCAACTATGATCATAGCAGCATTATTTGTCATAGCTAGAACCTGGAAAGAACCTAAATGCCTATCAACCAAAGAATGGTAAGGCAAATGTGGTACATTTACACAATGAAGCACTACACAGCAAAAATAAGTAAAAAAATAAAAAAAATGACATCTTGAATTTTGCAGGCAAATGGATAGATCTAAAAAACATCATTTTGAGTGAGGTAACCCAGACCCAAAAAGACAATTATCACATGTATTCACTCATAAGTGGTTTTTAAACATAAAGCAAAGAAAATCACCCCAAAAATCACAATTCCAGAGAACCTAGACAACAATGAAGACCCTAAGATAGACATACATAGATCTAATCTACATGGGTAGTAGCAAAAGACAAGATCTCCTGAGTAAACTGGGAGGATGAGAACCTTGGGAGAAGGTTGACCGGGAGGGGAGAGACAGGGAAGGGAACAAAGAAAAATGTAAAGCTCAATAAAAATGATTAATGAGAAAATAGTAACCCTCTTATATACAATTTATACAGGTACTAAGAAAGAAATCAGGGAAGATTGCCATTTGTGCTATGTTAATTCAACCTACCCAAGAGCGTGAGATATAGTTCCCTTTTCCTGTGTCTTCTTCCGTTTCTTTCTTCAAAGATTTACAGTTCTTGTCATACAATTCTCCTGCTTGTTTGGTTAGAGTTACTCTGAGATATTTTATGGTTTCTGAAGGGTGATGTTTCTCTGATTTTTTTTTTCTCAGCATGTTTATTATCTCTGTAAAGAAGGGCTACTGATTTTTTTTAATTAATCCTGTATCCTGCTACATTACTGAAAATGTTAATGAGTTGTAAAAGTTCCTTCATAGAATTTTTTTGGGTCGCTTATGTAAACTATCATATCAAATAGTGAGAGTTTGACTTATTCTTTTCTGATTTGTATTCCCATGATCTCCTTTTATTGTCTTATTACTCTTGCTAGAACTTCAAGAACTGTATTTAATAGATATGGAGAGAGTAAACAAGCTTGTCTTATTCCTGAAGCCTTATGGTGATGACATGCTCTGTTCATAAGGTCATCTTATCAAGGAAGAGTTAACTGGGTAAAAAGTCTGTGGTATAAACTTTTGTGGTACACTGTTAAATTTTGTAGATATTGTTTCAAGGATGCCATTATAAAAGTGCAGGTATCTAAGACAAATGGTAGCGAATCCATAATAAATATGACACATTGCTCAAAGGTAGAAATGGTAGAAGTCGAAATGAGAGTTTCTGTATTAAATTACAGGATGTAGCAAGTACCATGATGCCTGAAAGGTTGCTCCCTAGAAGCTTTGTCAACATTTTCTGGGGCATACACTATCTCTTGCCAAATTTACAGACTGTTCCATAAAACACAAATCTGATTAAAAAAGTCTGTCATTCAATGACCGTTGTGTAAGTATTTACACAATGAAAAACTTTGAAAGTTCAGTTTCTAAGAATATTTCTCTTTCCCTATGAGCTTCTTTTTCCTTTATCAGAATATTCCTTTTATTTCTCTTTAACTGCGATTGCCATGATTTTCAGAGCTAAAACAATGGCTCAAAATCTCTCTTACCTGAACCATTTGGTATGTCTATGTTCCTTTATTTTAGCCTTTATTAACTTGCACATTAAAGCTTTATTAGCTTCTCATACTTGTTAAGATTACTTTTTTTGTTTGTTTTTTCAAGACAGGGTTTCTCCATAGCTTTGGATCCTGTCCTGGAACTAGCTCTTGTAGACCAGGTTGGCATCAAACTCACAGAGATCTGCCTGCCTCTGCCTCCCGAGTGTGCCACCACAGCCCTGCAGGACTACTTTTTCGTTTTAAAAACCAAAGATATTTTATGACATAAATGTATACATTTTTCATTACTTATTTTTAAATGAGCATTATTGATATATGAAGCAAGTAGATAATGTTCAGTAGAGAAATTAATTTTTCTAGGAATGATAGATCACTACTGCATTTTATTCTGGATACTTTAAAGGAGAAAAATGAAGAAACATTTTTTTTTATTTTTACTACAATAAACAGATATTCACTTTTTAATCTTGGACGCAGGAAAATGACAAATCTCCATGTGCAGTAGAATTATCCAATTATTTCTATTATTTGATAAAAATAGAACTTTATTAAGCCATAAATAAAGCAGAGATCATAACATTTTAGTAAAATAGAGCTGAAAATTATTATGCTGAGAGAAATAAATTAGTCTAATAACAAATACTGATTTTTTTTTCATTTAAACACTGCTTGGCCCACTAGCTCTAGCCTTTATTGACTAATTCTGATATCCCGATCAACCCATCTCTAATAAACTGTGTACCACCGGTCTTACAGGGAAAGATTCAGCATGTCTGACCTGGCAGCTTGCTTCATGGCGTCTGCCTGGGAGAGGGGAGTATGGCCTCTGAGCTCACTTCCTCTTCCTCCCAGCATTCTGTTCTGTTTACTCCACCCACCTATGTTTTAACCGATGAGGGCCAAGCAGTTTCTTTATTTTTTTTTTAATTTTTTTATTGAGAAAAAGAAAAAAAAAAGTTTCCGCCTCCTCCCAACCTCCCATTTCCCTCCACCTCCTCCCACCCTTCTCACCCTCCCTCCACTCCTCTCCCCCTCACTCTCCAGTCCAAAGATCAGTCAGGGTTCCCTGCCCTGTGGAAAGTCCAAGGTTCCCCCCTTCCCGTCCATGTCTAGAAAGGTAAACATCCAAACTGGCTAGGCTCCCACAAAGCCAGAACATGAAGTAGGATCAAAACCCCATGCCATTGTCCTTGGCTTCTCATCAGCCCTCATTGTTCGCCATGTTCAGAGAGTCTGGTTTTATCCCATGCTTTTTCAGTCAGGGAAATGCAAATCAAAACAACTTTGAGATATCATCTTACACCTGTCAGAATGGCTAAAATCAAAGACACCAATGATGGCCTTTGCTGGAGAGGTTGTGGAGTAAGGGGCACACTCATCCATTCCTGGTGGGAATGTAAACTTGTGCAACCACTTTGGAAAGCAGTGTGGTGGTTTCTCAGGAAATTCAGGATCAACCTACCCCTGGACCCAGCATTACCAAACTTGGGAATATACCCAAGAGATGCCCGATCATATGACAAAAGAATTGTTCAACTATGTTCATAGCAGCATTATTTGTAATAGCCAGAACCTGGAAACAACCTCGATGTCCTTCAATGGAAGAATGGATGAAGAAAGTGTGGAATATATACACATTAGAATACTAAACAGCGGTAAAAAACAATGACTTCTCGAATTTTGCATGCAAATGGATGGAAATAGAAAACACTATCCTGAGTGAGGTAAACCAGACCCAAAAAGATGAACATGGGATGTACTCACTCATAAATGAATTCTAGCCATAAATAAAGGTCAATGAGTCTATAATTTGATATCCTAAAGAAGCTAAATAAGAAGATGAACCCAAAGAAAAACATATAGTTATCCTCCTGGCTATGGGAAGTAGACAAAATTGCCGGGGAAAAAATTGGGATCTTGGGGGTGTGATGGGGTGGGGGTAAGGGGAGATGGGGAGAGAAAAGTGAGAAGGGGAGGATGGGGGTACTTAGGTGTCTTTTGGCCATAAGAACCCACAGCAGGAGAGAACCATCTCTTGAAAGCTGACCTGTGATTTCCATATACATATCATGGTATACTTGTGTCTGCATTCACATGCACACAGCCTCTGTTTATATATTATATATACATGCACATAATAATAAAAAGTACTGATTAAAAAGAAGTAATTGATAGCAGGTTCTGATGAGGTTGTTTAGAAAGGTGTAACCCTTATGTATACACTTATAGTGGAAATATAAATCAAGATATACATTATGGAGATTAGAAGTTTTTCATAAAAATAAAATGAAAATTTCCTGCATGTTGCTGTAATTTCACTTCTGCATATATAGCTAGAGGAAAATGAATGACCCTTTTGGTGTCTTCATTGTTATATGTATTAAAACATTATTCATAACATTCAATATGAAGTGAACTTAAATGCTGATCAAAAGATTAACTGTCTTAGTTGGTGTCATCCTTGTAGAGATTCTCTTGGGGATCATCTTTGAGAGATTCCCTGGCATCGGGATTTTACCTGACCTGAAATGCCTTCTCTATCCAAAAGTCTCAGTATTCTACCCCTACATACTGCCCCTGCACAACCTGATTGTTCATGTTCACAACCCCACCCACCCACAGTCAAACCACAAAATCTCTTCTACTTCCCCTTCCCAGGGACCTCTTTGTTATCCAGTCTCTCTGGATCTGAGAAATACAGCCCTTTATTTTACAGCTAACATCCACTTATGATTGAGTGCATGCCATGTTTGCAGATACACAGACTGAACTGGCCATTACCTGTAACCACACAACACTTCTGGTGGAGGGAGTGGGACTCCATATCAGCCACATAATTTCAACTTATCATCTGCCCTGGGACACCATATGAGCTACATAATTTTCAAGTTATCATCTGCCCTGCCTATGGTATTTGCTGGAATTGGTGCCTAGCCCAATTGTCATCAACAAAGTTTCTTTCAGGAAATGGTGGAAACAGAAGCTGATCCACAGCTGAACATTAGGCAGAAACCGGGGAATCTTGCAGAAGTGGGGGAGAAAGGATTGTTTGTATATTCATTTATTTGAATGATTGATACTGCATATCTCAGAGAACAACAAGCAGGAGTTGGTTCTCTCCTTCCATGGGGAGTTTGGGGGTAACAATCGTTCATTAAATGTGACTGTCTTAGTTGCTCTCCCTGTGATGAAACACCATGGCCAAAGCAACTTTGGGAGGAAAGCGTTTATTTGGCTCTGTTTTCACATTACTATCCATCATTAAAGGAAGTCAGGATAGGAACTCAAACATGGAAGGAACCTCGAATTTGAAGCTGATGCAAAGGCCATGGAGAAGTACTGTTTACTGGCTTGCTCTTTGTGACCGGTTCATCCTGTTTTCTCATAGAACCCACCATGCACCATCCTAAGAGAGACATCACCCACAGTGGGCTGGGACTTCCTGCATCAATCACGAATTAAGAAAATGCCTTATAGACAAATCTTATTGGAGGCATGTTGAATTATCTCAGGTCAAGAAATAACCAGGCTAGTTAAAAACAATTATGTTTTTATTTATTATAAGGGACAAACTCACGAAACAGGAATGAGAAGTCCAAGCTCAGCTGTGCTGTGAGGGAACCACAGAGAGAGAGCACCTGTGCGGCTAAGTGTTTTTCTCCGGGTCTCAGAAAGCCACACCCTTAAAGATAATTGGTTGACAAAGATATCCCACCACCTCCCCCTTTTGTCTAAATAAGAGCTATCCAAACCCAATACAAAATTATATATAATAGGAGCAGATATAAAGTATAAAGTTAGAACCAACATAAACAATATTAAGCAATGAACATATGATAAATGTTTTATTTTTTTAGAAACTCCATATGATTTAATATACTTGATATACCTTGAATGTACTTACACATCTGAAATATACACAGATTAAGTATAAATTCATGAAGAATTCAGTTACTGAGATAATAAACCATGCTGTCGTGGAAATTGGGTTTCCTTCACATCAATGTGAGGTTAGTATGGAAGTGAAACTAGTATTCATGTGTTAAAAATAAGGAGTGGTGGAAAGAGCCGGAGGTCTGTGGAATGACACAGATGATAAAGGTTCCTGGCACCAAACTTGACTATCTGAGCATATTTTTGAAACCCACAAAGACAGAATGGTGTGTAAGACAGTTACTGTCCATGTAGTGCAAATAATGTACAACATTACCCTTTGGATACTGACTGAATTAGCATTGTTGGTTTCTTGTTGAGGGGATGCCAATAAATGTATCAGATACATTTACCTAAATTCCACATTTATATTCTGTAGACATTTATAGTAACTTTCCTAGTTCAGAGTTTAGTCATTTTCATAGTTTTTTAAGTTTCTTAATGGCGTTAATGAAGCGATCACATTAGAACCATACTATCTTGAACCATGACATTACCTTGATAATGGAAGTCATGTACACAGAAGTAGAGAAGTGTAAGGAGAGATTTTGTAACATTATTTGGATAACATATTATCCTCTCAGTGATCATTAAAATAATTATTACAATAAGGAACAAAAGAAGTAGATTTGAACTTGTGTTACAAAGAAATTGTTTCTCTTTACCCTTTAAAGAACTGTTGTGACTTCATTGTCAGAAAATTGTGATTTAAATCAGAACCATTTTACTAGTTGAATAGTTTAACAGTGATTAGACATTCTGGATAGTTGCCCTGAAATAAGAAAATGGAAGGGAGGTTAGTAGAAACACATTGGAGATCAGGAGAGAATAATTAGATCAAAACAATGGACACTGATGAAATGTTAGAACTTAACTACTGTCACAAATACTAGTAATAAACTCTGTACATTTTAGCTTTAAATGATACTCTTTTCTAAGCATTTAATCTTTGAAAAATTTCCTCTTCCTTTATTTTCCCAATATGCATTTCAGAGTATCTTCCTTTCTGGATTCTTTTCTTTATATCCAACAGTGTCCACCTTGGCGAACCAATGAACTTATGGGGATTACTTTTTATGTATGGATGAAGGTTTAGTGATAAGATCGGAGACCCAAAAGCAGATACTCTGCAAAGTCTCCATCCAGCATCGATAATGACTTCCCATAGTTTCATAAGTGATTCTCCCCATCCTTAGTCTTAACCAGTCTATACACACTAGCTCCTCGCCAAACCATGAGGGCACATATGTTGTGATTGCAGAAAACTGACTTTAAGAAATGCTGGATATTCAGAATGAGGGTATAATTATTTATCCCTCCTTCTATGAAGGAACATCAACACTTAAAAAGCTCAGCTGTGTTTGGTTCTACACTAGGTTTCTGAGCTAATCCATCCCCAGTTCCTGGTCATCCAGATAGTGTCAGGCATAGGCTCCCTCTCTTGGTGTGGGCCTCACATAAACCAGATATCAGTTGGGCACTCCCAACAAATTCTGCACCACCATTGCCCCAGCATATCTTGCAGGGGGGACAGATTGTAGATAAAAGGTTTTGTGGCTGGCTGGCTGTTCAGGTTTCTCTTTCAGTAGCCTTAAGAATACCTTCCCACACCAAAGATACTAGAATGATGGGAAGAAGGCCCCATGCCAGCTCCATCTTCTCCTCTCTAAGTCCAATGAGCTTTGTAGTGCTGTCCTCAGCAATGGGGGCCCACTGTCAGTTTTCAGAGAGCAACCCTCTGCCATAGCATCATTGTGGGGCATTTGGAGATCTCCATGGGACTCCTTCAGCCAAGAATTCAACCAAATTCAACCCTGACCCACCACTGGAAGCCTTGCCTGGCTATGAAAGATGGATGATTCATTCTGCTTCCTTCATTACTAAGCACAACTGATCAAAAAATTAGTGAAATTATTCTTAATTATATTCTTCTGTACTTATTGATGATGCCTTGTCGTTATCATAAAGGCTTCCTTCAGCAGCAGATGGGAGTCAATATAGACACACAGCCAGACATTATGCAGAGAGAGTGTATAAATTGGAGGTTTTCATTGGGTCCTCCCGTAGGAGATTAGAAGAGAGGGAAGAAAGAGAGGGAAGAAAGATTGAAGGAGCTAAAAGGGGTGAAAAACACCAAGATAACATGGTCCACTGAATCAATGAAGGGCTCATATGGAGTTTCAGAGACTGAAGCAACAAACTTGAGGATTCAATGGTTCTGTACAGGTCCTCTGTTTGTTATTGCTGTGTGTCTTTTGTGGTATTCTTAATAGTAGGAGCAGATGTGTCTCTGACTCTTTCGCCTGCTTTTGGACTCTTTTCCTCCAATTTGGTTGCTTTGGCCATGCTAGACATGAGGGCTTTTGCATTGTCTTAATGTACTTTGTTTTAACATGTTTGGGCTGCCCCTTTTTGAAGAGAAAAGGATAGGGAGTGGATCTGGAAGGGAGAGGAAGTGCGGAAGCTGGGAAGAGTAGAGGTAGGGAAAACTGTTTGGCATGTATCTTAGGAGAGAAGAATGTATTTTCAGCAAGAATGAAAGCACTCAGCTGTGATCAACTTTTTAAACAGGCAGAGTTGATATTATGTAAATAGTATTTGTTTGGCTTATGGCAATCCTGTGTCATATTACCTTAATAAAAGAACACTGAATAGAAACTATATAATAAGACAATGAAATAAATTAATATTACCTGTGTATATACTTTTAAATTATGAGATTGTAAGAGTGCCCAGGTAAATCTTATAGAAAACACAAAAAAAATCTTTATATAATATTAGACTCACTACCATATCTGTGCCTTGGGTTTTAAATGAATGTGTGGAGCAGATACAAAGAAACAATAAACATTTACCAAAGCATCAAATTGGTGTTTATAGATCCCAATGGAGCCCTGTTAAGTAATCCCTGTTAAATCTATGATGCTGGAGTTATTATTGAGAACTCTTTAGACAGAGGGTCCTCACTATCTTCTCCATAATTATCATCCCATTAACTGGTTTTACTATGGACGTCATTATATTATAATATACATAAAAGTACTGTGGGCATATACATATACATTATATATACACATGCATACATATATATGCATATATAGGTCTATATCAGGCAAGAGACTTGCTGTAGAGTTCAGTGACAACTTGTTGAACATAAAGCACCTGTCTTTCTTTTAATCTGTACAGATTTGTTCAGAGAAGTATTGCCATCTTTTGTGTTATGCACTTGGAAGAGAGATTAATAAGAGATAGTAATGTATATATTAGATTCATGTACCAAACATAAATTTTGTTTCAAAGGGTTACTCTGATATCTTTAGCATAGATGAGTGGCAGTTAGCAACCATTACAAGGATCATCAAATTGTCAGTAATGTCTACCTTTCCAAATGTCAAGACTTGGACCCTCCCTGGAGAGACATGGGGTGAACATCATCCACAGTCTGTTTAGGTGTATCTGTAAATGGAGATAGAAAACCTAAAAAAAAAAGTAAATAAATGCCCTCCTTCCTGTACAGAGATCTAGTTTTAGAACAATAGTAATACTCTATTTTTCTTAGAGGCCATATTTTATCCTCTAGTTTATATTCAGGCCAAGCTTGTATACAGAAAAAATAAAAAAATATTCCTGTCTTGAGGCACATGGATAGAAGAAATACAAATGGGCAATGATACAGAGAGAATGAGTCTTTACTGAAAACCACTTATCTGTAAGACAAAAGAAGATGTATTGGAATATCTTCCCTATTTTTATTATCTACCTCTCAGAAAGTCTTCAGGAGAGTCCTAGCTCCTGTTCTTTGTCTCACTAGTGGCCTAGAGAAAAAGAGACACCTATTAGATTAATTGCTTTACTGATATGACCCTGTTACCCGTACACCCCTTTTTCATTAGCAACCATGAAGAAAGCAGAATGTGTTTTCAGTATACAAGCTTACAATTATGACTCTTTAATACCATATAAGTTTAAAGAATTCTCTTTCTATTTTGTCTGGATTTTATTAACCTGTTTGTTTTAGATCCTTATCCAGCAAAACTCCAGAAATACATACATATATACACACATACATACACATACATATATACATACATGAATATANNNAAATATAAACTATAATGTATTATATAATATACTATATAGTATATATAATTATACATAAAATATGTATCTATATATGTATATATTTTTACATAACATACAATCTTAAATTAACTATACATAATTTAGAGAATATGTTTCATAGGAAACATCTAAAATAACTTGGAAAGAGATAATATAAGAACATTATTTTTCCTAATGCTCTTTATATGATAACAATTGGAATTTGAAAATAAAATCAATGTTTCCCAGGGCATATTGTTGCAGAAATGAATGGACTTCAAGCATGGAGCAAAAGAGTTTTGGTTATATTAGAGAAAAAGAGCCTTGTAGACTCCATGCAGAAAAAGCAAGCCTTAAGACCAGCATATTAAGCATCTTCAGCCTCTTGCACAAACAAATGGATTTATCTTTGTCTCCAGCTTCTGCAGTAAGTTATCTATTGAAATATATTGTTTTGGTTCCTCTTGGAACCAGCACTTTTGCAAGACTCTGATTTTGACTAATATAAATTCACATGTACTTTCAAATCTGACCATTTCATAGTGTCAGCTTCTTATAGGACCTTACTAATGTGGAGGTGCATGACTATGAAAACTTAAAAATCTGCTCTAGAAATTAAAAAAAATGTGTAAAACAATGAGTCATAATTAAGATAAACAATACAAAACAAAAACCTCAAACAAGCACCTTGGGTACATTGGTGTTACCTCCTTTGTATAATATAAAAGGGATAATCCCCTAAGGGCTAAGTGACACAGGGAAGGTCATGAGTACTGCTATCTTGGTTTATGCCATATCATTACATTAACCAGGATGGTGATGAAGTTAATTGGCACCAAGATCAGCAAAAATAGTGGCAAACCACATGATTAGTTTTGGCTCATGGACTGGACTACTTGGTAAAGTTATCCTATCCTCTATCAACAAACAAGACACTGTGGGATCCACAGATTAAATGGGGACAGTTTTACCTATTTTTTTTACAATGATACTGTAGTTAAGTTAGCATGGCTGAAACAGGAGATGCTATCTACGGCCTAGGCAAGTAGGCCCAAAATGGCAAAAGAAAAAAGAGGAAGGAATTCCATGGTCTCAAAGCAATAAAGTTGAATTTGTAAATTTTAAGACACAAACTAAAACCGTGGACACCAAGCACTGTCACCTGGGTCTTGAAACAATTTACCCTCACTCCCTAGACACTAGATGTTGCACTTAGTGCCTTTTTATTCTAGTCAAGCATGGCATGGACTGAGATTATATGGATCTGAGATGCTTCATGTTGCCTGGAATTAAAGCCTTAGTAGCCTTTTGTAGTGCTTTACAGAGTTGAAAAGCAGCTTCTGGAAGGCATCACCTACCACAGTCAAACTTCACCTCACTAAGAGACTGCGTTCATTCCTTCCACCAAACATGATCCAAAGTTTCCACGTTATCTGAGGAAACTACTTGGAGAGGTAAAGAAGAGGAAATCCCACGGCCAGAGAGAGTATTAAACTTAAGTGATGCCACACGTTGTTTCATTGCTCCTTACACAGGGCAGGTATAGTTATTTTAAAAGTGAGGGGACCACTGAGTCAGCTACAGGAATTGCATCCCTCCCCCATTTAAAAAAATATTCCCTTGCTTTTGACAATCGTTTTTCCCCAAAGACTGTAAAAGTCTTTTTGCCTAGGTTTCTTCACCATTTTAATTTATCTTATGCTCAAGGCCCCTTCATGGATGTTTCTCAAACACTGAGTTTCATGTCAATGCCCTTCAGTTGAAGAATGGATGAAGAAAGTATGGAATATATACATATTAGAGTACTACCCAGCAGTAAAAAACAAGGACTTCTTGAAGTTTGCAGGCAAATGGATGGAAATAGAAAACACTATCCTGAGTGAGGTAAGCCAGACCCAAAAAGAGGAACATGGGATGTACTCACTCATATTTGGTTTCTAGCCATAAATAAAGGACATTGAGCCTATAATTCGGGTTCTTAGAGAAGCTAAATAAGAAGGAGAACCCAAAGAAAAACCTATAGGCATCCTCCTGAATATTAACTTTCATCAGGCGATGAAAGGAGACAGAGACCCACATTGGAGCACCGGACTGAAATCTCAAGGTCCAAATAAGGAGCACAAGGAGAGAGAGCACAAGCAAGGAACTCAGGACCGCGAGGGGGGCACCCACACACTGAGACAATGGGGATGTCCTATCTGGAACTCACCAAGGCCAGCTGGCCTGCATCTGAAAAAGCCTGGGTTAAAACCGGTCTCGCTGAACATAGCGGACAATGAGGACTACTGAGACCCCAAGAACAATGGCAATGGGTTTTTGATCCTACTGCACCTATTGGTTTTGTGGGAGCCTAGGCAGTTTGGATGCTCACCTTACTAGACCTGGATGGAGGTGGGTGGTCCTTGGACTTCCCACAGGGCAGGGAACCCTGATTGCTCTTTGGGCTGACAAGGGAGGGGGACTTGATAGGGGGAGGGGGAGGGACATGGGAGGCGGCTGGGGGGAAGAGACAGAAATCTTTAATTAATTAATAAATAAATAAATTAAAAAAAGAATAAAAAATATGAATCAAGTCCCAAGTAGATCTAACCCCCAGGGGAATACTTGATGTTTCCCACAGCAATGTTTATCTTTGGTGTGTGTAGAATATTCTTGGTCCACATAGCAATTGCTTTGATCCAGCACTCCCAGAATTGGAGACTTCCAAACTCCAGGTTCTTTTGCTGACCTAGAGTGGTACTAGAGGTTCAGCACTTAGGTACCACGCCCACCCCCAGATAAAGAAGAAGTTGTGTGATGTGTTTCCCTTAGGAAAGGGAATGAGGCAGTCATTCAGATGAGGTATCCTCTCAGAATGAGGCCCCAAATTCTTAAAAATATGTTTTGGGTCCCAAAGAAAGAGACCACCACACTCATTCAAGTGTCTAAATAAGAAAATATTTGCTCTTGATCAAGAGAATGTGCTCAGGAGAGTGGACACACCTCTTTAACCTTTTTTTGATGAATATCAAAAGCATAACTTGAAATGAAAGCTCATTTAAGGTTATACTGAGAAAAAAATATTAAAATGTATACAAGAAGTTTTTGTAGATAAAATTTGAGTGAGATGATGATATATGCTTTTCTTGATATGCATTACTGCAATATAACATCTAAGAACCTAGAATGTGATTAGGATTAATTCATTCATTTGGGAGGTAGAGAAGAAAATCATTCTTATTTTTTTTATTGAGAAAAGGAAAAAAAAGTTTCTGCCTCCTCCCAGCGTCCCATTTCCCTCCACCTCCTCCCACCCTTCTCACCCTCCACCCACCCCTCTCCTCCTCACTCTCCAGTCCAAAGATCAGTCAGGGTTCCCTGCCCTGTGGAAAGTCCAAGGTCCCCCCCCCCCCGTCCATGTCTAGAAAGGTAAACATCCAAACTGGCTAGGCTCCCACAAAGCCAGAACATGAAGTAGGATCAAAACCCAGTGCCATTGTCCTTGGCTTCTCTTCAGCCCTCATTGTTCACCATGATCAGAGAGTCCGGTTTTATCCCATGCTTTTTCAGTCACAGTCCAGCTGGCCTTGGCGAGCTCCCAATAGATCAGCCCCACTGTCTCAGTGGGTGGGTGCACCTCTCATGGTCCTGACATCCTTGCTCGTGTTCTCCCTCCATC
>NW_026068159.1:1986357-2009833 GCF_014885135.2 Alexandromys fortis
CCAAAACAATCTTATACAATAAAGGAACTTCGGGAGGCATTACCATCCCTGACTTCAAACTCTATTATAGAGCTACAATAATGAAAACAGTGTGGTACTGGCATAAAAACAGAGAAGTTGACCAATGGAATCACATAGAAGACCCAAATGTTAACCCACAAACATATGATCACCTGATTTTTGATAAAGGAGCTAAAAGTATACAATGGAAGAAAGAAAGCATCTTCAACAAATGGTGCTGGCACAACTGGATGTCAACCTGTAGAAGAATGAAAATAGACCCATATCTATCACCTTGCACAAAACTCAAATCCAAATGGATCAAAGACCTCAATATCAGTCTGAACACACTGAACCTGATAGAAGAAAAGAAAATCATTCTTAACTTAGATTTTTTTCAGGGCTTTCTTTAAGATCAATAAGCTCTCTAAAGTTCTACAAATTAGAAATATTATCACATGTTTAAAGGAAGAACAAAGTCATTATCTCATCTGATTTATTTGCTCAGAAAGGATGTGAGTCATTAGCAGTTCTCTAATCTTGTGTGTGTAATAGTTAAGAGAGGTCAGTCTATAGGCATATTGTTTAGCTTAAGATGCCGATCAGCCATTCATTATGATTTAAGTCTGTGAGGCAATAATATAATCACCAATCTTGATTTCATCACCTATGAAATGGAGATGTGAAACTGTCAAATTCATAAATCATTGTAAAATCAAAAGTTTAAGTTGAATACAGTGACACACACCTTATCCCTAAGAATCTTGGTGTTGGAAAAGGAAGATTATAATTCAAGGCTGGTGAGAGCTTAACATTAGCCTTTACTTCCAATAAATAAATTGACATAAAGAAATAAACAGAAAAAGAAATCAAATATCATACTACTTACAGAATAAATTTCTTCTCACCAACGAAGCTAATGATTTTAGGGCCTGTCTATCAATGGATGTGTGATGAACTAGAAGGTTGACAAATTCTTAGGTGATTCTACAATGGATATTTCCTGGAAACTTTTCAAAATATAACCTTAACTGTTGTATAATTTGTGCATTCCTGGTTAAACTTAATTCAGTGGCTCTAAATAAAGCATCATTAATTCCTATACCTCTATTTAATTATTTAAATTTACTAGGTAAACATTTATTAAACCTCTCCTGCATCAATTACTTTGACATGCCCTTGTAATATATAATTGTTATGATAAAGTTATTAAACCATGATTTTCATGGTCCAGTATAAAAACAAAAAAATGTGAAGATGAATTATGAATTGATTACCATGAATGTGGTTCAGAAGTAAAGTTACTTGGCAAAGCAGAATATAAAAACTGATGCTACAATCATAAGAAATGGTAAACTTAAGATTTGGATATCACATGCCTGTTCCCCAGAGACAATTCAATTCAGAGTTGCTGCTAGACACTTCCATGTACATAGAATTTAAATAAAAAAAAAACTCACTTGTGACAACATTTCTGTAATAGTTTAGCCCAAAAAATACAAACTTCGCTGTTACTTTCTTCAGGAATTCCCCCCATTTCCAATTTTTTTATGTTCCATCTTTGTCTTTTATTGTTGATTTAATATAATTTCTATTTTTATCTAGCTCTGACTTCCTATTTTCCACTTCATTGTGGTATTTAAAAAATCTCGCAATGTTTTCTGATTATGTGCTTACTTATTCAATTATTGAAGACCTTGAAAGTTTTTTGGAATAACAGATTTTGTTTATTTTCTTCCCTTTATTTTCACAGCAACTCTTTGAATATCTGTATCATAGTTTGCTTGTTCAATACATACAAAATAAATGAATCAATGAAAGAAGAGAGGAAAGACAGTACGCAAAAGTAGATTATTATTCTTCTAGTTTAAACCTATAGATATAGTTATCCCACTTATTTATACAGGATGAGGAAATTTTCACACTGTGTTCATTTGCTCCCTTATAACAATACTTTTTCAACTTGTTGTAACTAATTCCACAGACGCAGCCCTTATTTCAGGAAATTTCTAATTTTCTAACATCCATAATAAGAAACTGTCTAACTACTCACAGATGGCCAATCATCATTTGTAAGAAAAGTACAGAAGCATGATCTTTCAACATATTAAAATGACACTTGTACTCAATTATATTAACTTAAAACAGTAGTAAAGTTTTGTAGCAGAGTAACTAAAAGCTTCGGGTTGTGATTTTTTGTCACACTATATGGAAAATTTCTTAATGTATATTTTTTCCAGATTTTAGGTTTTCAATTTGAGGAGAAATTTCTGCTTATAATAAATATTGTAGTGCTTCTATATTTTTTCTTTTACATTTTCTTCTTTTTATCTAAGAATATATCCTACAAATGTGCCTCAGTTAAAAGACAAACATAAATTTGCTATGAGGTGACTAAAAATGTTGTGCTGTTGGAAAATGCTTCAAATAAATTTAAATAAGTATAAATGCCCTTACTGAGGAAGAGAAGGATGTCTACAACAACTAATTTTAGACACTGAAGAAAATATTGAACAGTTAAGGAGACCCTTTTCATGCTTTTGAATTAGAACTTATTATAACAAAAATAAATATATCATTAAAAATTGTCTACAATCTCAATGCAATACCAATCAAATTTCCAAAGATATTTTCCACAGAACAATAAAATTCACATGTAATTAAAAAAATGATCCTAAGTATTCAAAAAATCCTTAGAAAAGGAACAATGATACATGCATAACAATATTTGACTTTAAAAGTGATGATGACTAAGCTAGCATGTTAATGACATAAAAACACATGTGGTCCAATTGAAAAAGATGTGAGAATGCAATACAGCTATAGACACCTATTTTTTGACAAAGACATCAAAATATATACTAGTATGAAAGAGAATCTATTCAACAAATGATGTTGGGAAAACTCAAAATCCACAAATAGGAGAATGATATTAGATCCATATTCTTTAACTTGTACAAAATCAATTTATAATGAATCAAAGATTCTAATAAAAATATGAATTACCAAATTTGAAAAAGGAAAACTTTCAAGAACCACCTCCAGATATAGGCAATTTTTTTGAAAACTAGTAAAAAAGCAGAAGACATATCCCCTAGAATTGTCAAACAGAATACAATGAAAACTAAAAAAGATCCTCATATACCAAGAGTAATAATTAGGTAGATGAAGAAAAAGCCTAAACAATGGAAGTAAATCTTTGCTAGCTTTCATCACTAAGAAAATCAATATACAGACTATATAGGGAACTAGAAAACTAAATATCATATCTTTTAACTCAACATTCCAATCAATAAATAGAGTAGCAAGAAAATTTGTTTTTATAAGACAAATTATTTATTATCAGTGATCCATAAGCATATAAAAATATTATTAGCTGTCTTTGTCACTGCTCTATTGCTGTGAAGATATAACATGACTACAACAACTCTTATAAAAGAAAGTGTTTAATTGAGACTGGTTTAAAGTTCAGAGGATTAGTTCATTATCATCGTTGTAGGAAGCATGGTGGCACATATGTATATGTGGTGTTGGAGATGTAACTGAGACTTCTACATTTCGACCCATAGGCAACTAAAAGAAAGAATCATTGATAGTAATTTGAAGATAGAAGAACTCAAAGCTCACATCCCCCAGTGACATACTTCCACCAATAATACCACACCTACTACAACATGTTCACACCTACTAATCCTCTGAAGTAGTGTTAGCCCTTGATGACTAAGCATTCAAATACAGGAGCCTCAGAGGAGCCATTCTTTTTTTTTTTAGGTTCTTTATTGTTTTTAATTAATTTATTTATTTATAAAATCTTTCCACCTCCCCTCCTCCCATTTCCCTCGCACTCCCCCAACTCCCACTCCCCCAACTCCCTCTCCTCCTCCCTCTCCAGCCCTAGGAGCAGTCAGGGTTTCCTGCCATGTAGGAAGTCCAAGGTCCTCCCCTTCTATCCACATCTAGGAAGGTGAACATCCCAACAGACTAGTGTCCCACAAGGCTAGTTCATGCAGTAGAATCAAAACTCAGTGCCATTGTCCTTGGCTTCTCAGTCAGCCCTCATTGTCAGCCACATTCAGAGAGTCCAGTTTGATCACATGCTCCATCAGTCCCAGTCCAGCTGGCCTTGGTGAGCTCCAATTAGATCAGTCCCATTGTCTCAGTGGGTAGACGCACCCCTCATGGTCCTGACTTTCTTGCTCATGTTCTCCATCCTTCTGATCTTCATTTGGACCTTACTGGCTCAGTCCAGTGCTTCAATGTGGGTCTCTGTCTCTATCTCCATCCATCACCGGATGAAAGTTCTATGGTGATATGCAAGAAATTCATCAGTGTGGCTATAGGATAAGGCCAATACAGGCACCCTCTCCTCTGCTGCCCACAGACCTAGCTGGGGAAATCCCCTTGGCCACTTGGGAACCCCACTAAAGCCAAGACTCTAGAAAAACCTAAAATGGCTCCCTTGGTTAGGATAACTTATTCCCTGCTCCCATATCTACCCTTCCTCCATCTCAATTATCCCATTCCAACAAGCTCTTCCCAATCCTCCTCTTCTCCCTTCTCTCTCCACATCTCCCCTTACCCCCAATCCACCCCTAGCCCCCTGCTTCCAACTTTTGTCCGATGATCTTGTCAACTTCCAATATCCAGGAGGATAAATATATGTTTATCTTTGGTACTGAAGTGAACAGAGAATTCTCAACAGAAGAAGTTCAAATGGCCAAAAGGCTTTTAAGGTCATGCTCAACCTCCTTAGTGATGAGGGAAATGCAAATCAAAACAACTTTTAGATACCATATTACACTGGTCAGAATGGCTAAAATCAAAAACGCCAATGATAGCCTATGCTCAAGAGGTTGTGGAGTAAGGGGAACACTCATTCATTGATGGGAATGCAAACTTGTGTAACCACTTTGGAAATTAGTGTGGCAGTTTCTATGGAAACTGGGAGTCAACCTACCTCAATATCCAGCAATTCCACTCTTGAGAATATACCCAAGAGATGCCCAATCATACTACAAAAGCATATGTTCAACTATGTTCATAGCAGCACTATTTGTAATAGCCAGAACCAAGAAACAACCTAGGTGCCCCTAAATAGAAGAATGGAGGAAGAAGGTGTGGCACATATATACTTTAGAGTTCTACTCAGTGGTAAAAAAAAAAAACAATGATATCAAGTCCGGTTTTATCCCATGCTTTTTCAGACGCAGGCCAGCTGGCCTTGGTGAGTTCCCGATAGAACATCCCCATTGTCTCAGTGTGTGGGTGCACCTCTCGTGGTCCTGAGTTCCTTACTCGTGTTCTCTCTCCTTCTGCTCATGATTTGGACCTTGGGATTTCACTCCGATACTGATTTGGACCTTGGGGTTTCACTCTGGTAGTGTTACCTGCCCTGTGGGAAGTTCAAGGTCCTCCCCCCTCCATCCAGGTCTAGGAAGGTGAGCATCCAAACAGACTAGTCTCCCACAAAGCCAGTACATGTGGTAGAATCAAAACCCAGTGCCATTGTCATTGGCTTCTAAGTCAGCCCTCCTTGTCAATCACGTTCAGAGAGTCCACTTTGATCACATGCTCTATCAGTCCCAGTCCAGCTGGCCTTGGTGAGTTCCCATTAGATCAGCCCCACTGTCACAGTGGGTGGGCACACCCCTCATGGTCCTGACTTCCTTGCTCATGTTCTCTCTTCTGCTCCTCATTTGGACCTTGAGAGCTCAGTTCAGTGGTACAATGTGAGTCTCTATCGCTACCTCCATCCATCGCCAGATGAAGGTTCTATGGTGATATATAAGATATTCATCAGTGTGGCTATAGGATAGGGACAGTTCAGGCACCCTCTCCTCAGGTGCTCCAGGAACAAGCTGGGGACATCTCCTTGGATGCCTGGGAACCCCTCTAGAGTCCAGTTTCTTGCCAACCCTAAAATGGCTCCCTTAATTAAGATATACACTTCCCTGCTCCCATATCCACTCTTCCTCCATCCCCCCATCCCTTTCTCCCAAGCTCTCCCCATCCTCCCCTTCTCACTTCTCTCTCTCCATCTCCCCTTCCCCCCCAAGCTCTCAATTTTTGCCTGGAAATCTTGTCTACTTCCAATATCCAGGAGGATAACTACATGTTTTTCTTTGGGTTCGCCTTCCTATCTAGCTTCTCTAGGATCATGAATTATAGGCTCAATGTACTTTATTTATGACTTGAAAACTGAAATGGAGGCAAAGAAGAAAACACAAACTGAGGGCTGACTGGATATTGAAAATCTAGCTAAACAAATAGAGACTACAGAAACAATCATAACCAACAGAATACAAAAGATAGAAGAAAGAATCTCAGATGCTGAGGACACCCTAGAGAAAATAAATGCACTGGCCAAAGAAAACAGCAAATCCAACAAATTCTCATCACAAACATTCAGGAAATCTGGGCCACAATAAAAAGACCAGACCTAAGAATAATAGGGGTATAAGAAGGAGAAGAATTGCAGCTCAAATGCCCAGAAAATAAATTCAACAAAATTATAGAAGAAAATTGTAGTAGTATTTAACTGTAATGAAGAATGAAATTCTGTCTTTTAACTGAGAGTGGGTACAATTGAAAGCATCATATTTTGACAAATTAAGAAAAGTAAATGGCACATCACTAACCCACATCAGACCTTGTAATCTACAAGTCCCACTTTACACCCCAAAGCACCCACCCTCATGACCTCAGCAGTTCCTTGAGACACAAGAACCAACTGCACCAATAGGACCAAGAGCAACTCCCTGAGACACAGACACCTACTGAACTGAGCACACCAAGAGGTACAGATACTGCCTTCATGAATTGGAGGAAGAGATGAGTAGTACCAGTGCAAGAATACTTTCAACAAACCTAAAGAGCAATATGTCACCATCAGATCCTAGTGGTTCTACAATAGCAAGACCTAAACATCCCAACACAGAAGAAGCAGAGGAAAATGACTTTAAAATAACTTTATGAAGATGATAGGGACCTTTAAAAAGAAAATGAAAATTTTTCTTAAAGAAATTGTGAAAAAGACAGGTAAATATTTGGAAGAAATTGATACATCTGTTAAAGAAAATCAAGAAAAAGCAATAAAACACATAAAGGAAGCAGTTAAGTCCAGATACCTAAAGTAATACAAACCAGGGGAATTTTTGAAATGAAAAATCTGAGTAAATAAACAGGAACTACAGGTTCAAACATAACAAACAGAGTGAAAGAAATAAAAAATATAATCTAAGGCATTGAGCATATGACAGAGAAAATAGATTCATTGTTCATATACAATACTAAATCCAGCAAAGTCATACTACATAATGTCTAAGATCTGGGACACCATGAAAAGACCAAATCTAAGAATAATAAGATTAGAACAAGGAGAAGAATGTCACTTAAAAGGCACAGAAAATATAGTCAACAAAATCATAGAAGAAAACTTTCCCAACCTAGAAAGGGAAACTTCTATGAAGATACAAGAAGCTTACAGAACATCAAATAGACTGGACCAAAAAAAAAGTCCCATTGCCAAATAGTAATTAGAACATTAAATATACAGAATAAAGAAATAATATTATGGGATTCAAAGGCAAAGGGCCCAGTAACATATTAAAGCAGACCCATCATAATGACACCTTACTTTTTAATGGAGACTGAAATCACAAGGTCCTGGATAGACATTATGCAGACACTAAGAGACCACAGATACCAGCCCAGACTACTATACCCAGCAAAACTTTCAATCACCATAGATGGAGAAAACAAGTTATTCAATGAAAAAAAAAAAAAAAAACAAATTTACACAACACCTCTACACAAATAGAACCCTATAGAAAGCACTAGAGGGGAAACTCCAACTCAAGGAAGTTACTGAACCCACAAAAAAACAGGCAATAGATAATCCCCAAAATCCAGAAATTAACAATCACTGTTTAAGTGGGATTCCCCTCTGTATGCTGTGAATACCATTGGTTAATAAAGAAGCTTTTTTTTTTTTTTTTTTTTTTTTTTTTTTTTTTTTTTTTTTTTTTTTTTTTTTTGCCTGTGATAGGGTAGAGCAGAGCTAGGCAGGGAAAACTAAACTGAATTCTGGGAGAAAGGAGGCAGAATGAGGAGAAGCCACTGAGCTGCTGCTGGAGACAGACATGTTGGAACATTGCTGGTAGGCCACGAGCTTCAAGGTAAAATATAAAATAATGGAGATGGGTTAATTCTAGATGTAAGATCTAGCTAGAAATATGCTTAAGTAATTGGCCAAGCAGTGACTTAATTAATGCAATTTCTTTGTGGTTATTTCAGGAGTCTGTGTAGCCAGAAAAGAAACAAGTGGAGGGTGGCTAGGAATACACAACACACTGGTCATTAATATCCCTTAATATCAGTGCACTCAATTTCCTATAAAAGACACAAGATAATAAAATGAATATAAAAGCAGGGTACATCCTTCTGCTGCATATAAGAAACACATCTCAACTTCAAAGACAGACAAGGGTTGGTAAAAGGCTTTCCAATCAAATGGACCCTAGAAGCAAGATGGGGTAGCTATCCTAATATCTAACAAAAATTGTCTTCAAACTAAAGGTAACCCAAAGAGATGAAGAAGGATATTTCATATTCTTCACAGGAAAAATCCATCAAGATAAACTCTCAATTCTGAAAATTTATGACCAAAATACAAGGGCACTGACATTTTCAAAAGAAACATTAATAAAGCTTAAATTGAAAAACAAACCCCACACACTAAGAGTGGGAAATGTCAACACCCAACTCTTACCAATGAATAAGTATGCCAGACAGAAATTAAGAAGGAAATAAAGGAAGTAACAAATGTTATGACTTAAATGGTCTTATGGAACCAACAAATGCTAGGACTCAAACAGACGTCTATAGAAGATTCCACCCATAAACAAAAGAATATGCCTTTTTCTCAGCACCTCATTGAACCTTCTCTAAAATTGACCACATACTTAATAACAAAGCAAATCTCAGCAGATACAAAAAATGGAATAACCCCCTGTATCTTACTGAATTGTCCTGGATCAAAGTTAGAAATCAACAACAACACAAATTATAGAAATCCTACAAACTCATAGAAACTGAATGATGCTTAATTGAAACACCAATGGGTCAATGAATAAATTAAAGACTTCCTAGAATTCAATGACATATCTATAACTTATGGATATATATCCATACATATTTCATAAATTATTATGAAATCAATACTAAGAGGAAAGTTCATAGCATTAAATTCCTACAAAAAGAAGTTGGAGAAATCTCAAACTAGGGACTTAACAGCAAAAACAAAAAACCCAGGATAGTCAAACAATCCTGTATGATAGAGGAACTTTAGGAGGCATAACCACCCTAGAGATCAAGTTCTTATATAGACCTACAGTAGAGAAAACAGATTGATATTGGCAAAAACAAGACAGACAAGTGGGTCAATGGAATCAAATTAGAGATCCTGATATTAATTTACACACCTATGAACACTTGATTTCTGACAAAGAAGTTAAAACTATACAACAATTAAAAGAAAGCATCTTCGCCGGGCGATGGTGGTGCACACCTTTAATCCCAGCATTCGGGAGGCAGAGGCAGGCAGATCTCTGGGAGTTTGAGACCAGCAAAAAAAAAAAGGCATCTTCGACAAATGGTGCTGGCATAACTGGATGTCAAAATGTAGAAGATAGATCCATATGTGTCCCCATGGGGGAAAAAAAAAAAAAAACTCAAGTTGAAATCAATCAAAGACCTCAATATAAATCCAGCCACACTGAACCTCATAGAAGAGAAAGTGGGAAGTAGCCTAGAACACATGGATACATGAGACTACTTTCTAAGTATAATGTCAAAATCACAGACACTGAGAGAAACAATAAATAAATGGGACTTCCTGAAAATGAGAAGTTTCTGCAAGGCAAAGAACACAGTCAACAAGAGAAAACAGCAGCCTACTGAATGGGAAAAGATTTTCACCAGCCCCACAATCACACAGAGGACTGATCTCCAAAATATATAAAGAACTCAGGAAACTAGATATCAAAATACCAAATAATAAAATTTTAAAAATGGGGTACAGAACTAAATGCAGAATTCTCAATGAAAAAATCTTAAATGGCCAAAAGTCACTTAAGGAACTGTTCAACATTCTTAGCTATCAGGGAAATGCAAATCAAAATGACTCTGAGATACCATCTTATACCAGTCAGAATGGCTAAGATCAAAGAGACCAATATTAGCTTATGCTGGTGAGGATGCAGAGTAAGGGGAACACTCCTACATTGCTAGTGGGAGTGCAAACTTGTATAACCACTTTGGAAATCAGTATGATGGTTTCTCAGAAAATTGGGAATGCACCTACCTCAAGACCCAACAATATCACTCTTAGGCATATATACAAAGGATGCTCAATTAATTATATTACAAGGACATTTGCTCAACTATGCTTGTAGCAGTGTTATTTGTAATAGGCAGTACATGATAAAAAACCTAAATCCCCTTCAACCAAAGAGTGAATAAAAATGTGATACATTTACACATTGGAGTATTACTCAGCAATAAAAAATCAATGACCTCTTGAAATCTGCATGTATATGGATGGAATTAGAAAAAAAACATCCTGAGTGAGGTCACTCAAACCCAGAAAGACTAACATGGTTTATACTCACTCATAAGTAGATGTTAGACATAAAGCAAAGGATAACCAACCTATAGTCCACAACCCCAGAGAAGCTAAGTAACAAGGAGAACCCTAAGTGAAACATACATGGATCCCCCTGGGAAGGGGGATAGACAATATCTCCTGAGAAAATTGGGAGCATAGGAGTGGGGGAAGAATGAAGGGTGGAAGGGGAGGAGGAGGGAAGAAGGAGAGGTGGGAGGGGAACATAAGGAAACAGAATGACAGAGATGGGGTAAGAGCAGAGATGGAGAGCAAGGAAAGAGATATCTTGATTGAGGGAGACATTATGGGGAAAGTAAGAAACCTGGCACTAGGGAAATTCTCAGTAGTCCATAAGCATGATCCCATCTAAGACCCCAAGCAATAGTAGAGAAGGTGCCTGAACTGGCCTTCTCTTGTGATCAGATTGATGACTGACTACCTTAATTGTTATCATTGACTCTTCATCCAGTAACTGATGGAAGCAGATGCAGAGATCCACACTGAAGCACTGGGATGAGCTCCCAAAATTCAGTTAAAGAGAGGGAGGAGCAATAATATGAGCAAAGCAGTTAAGACCATGATGGGGATACCCACTAAAACAGCTTACCTGAGCTAATGGGAGATCACTGACTTCAGACTGACAGTTGTGGAACCAGAATAGGACCAAACTAGGCCCTCTGATTATGGGGGAAAGTTATATGGCTGGGGCAATCTGAGGAGCAGTGGGGCCAGGATTTAGCTCTGTTGCTTGAACTGGCTTTTTGGAACCCATTCTCTTTGGAGAGAATCCAGCCCTTGCTAGATATAGTCTGGATATCCTTGGTCTTGTCTCAAAGGAATGTGCTAGACTTTGTTAACTCCCCATGGGAAGCCTTATCCTTTCTGAGGAATGGATGGGGGTGGGTTGGGGAAAAGATGGACAGAAAGGCAGAAGGAGAGGAAGTGGAAACTGGGATTGGTATCTAAAATTTCGATTAAATAAAAAAAAAACTATTAAACAGGAAAGGTCATTAACAAGCAAATGAAAACACTATTAACTACAATTGAACAGAAAAAATACAAACCAGCTGGAAATGGGTGAAAGGCAGGACCAGATATCTTTCCAAAGAAAATACATAAATGACAAACACATGAGTTTATTTTCAGATTTACACATTACAAAAATGTAAACTATAAACATAGCTAAAGAAAGTTCACACTGATTAGGTTGCTATAATTTAAAATACAAAATAAATGTTAGTGATGATGTTTAAATATTGGAATCTCTTAATTTGAATGTAATTGACCCCCCATAAGCTCTTGGGGAGTGGCCTATTTGGAGGTGTGGCTTTGTTAGAGTAGGTATGTCCTTATTGCAGGAACTGTGTCACTGTAGGGATAGTCTTTATGGTCTCATATATGCTCAAGCCATGTGGAGTGTCTCTGACCACTTCCTGCTGCCTGCAGATCAAGATATAAGACACTCAGTTCCATCTCCAACACCATGCCTTCCTCCATATCACCATGGTCTCACTATGATGATCATGAATTAACCCTCTGAAAATGTAAGCTACCCACATAAATTATTCTCCTTTACAAGAGTTGCCATGGTCAGAGTGTTTTTTTTTTTTTTTTGACAACTATGGAAACCTTAACTAAAACAGAATATTAATGCTTTATTTATGGGAATTATTTACAGGAATGTAAAAATGGCAATTGACATGGAAAAAAATTGAATGTTTTCAAAGGCTAACTTTATAATTGGCATATGACTCACCAATTTACTTTCTAGGTCTAAACATTTTAGGTATTGAAAAGAATCTCTCAAATAGATCTTTATAAAGCAGTACTCAAAGATGCATTTTTTATAACATCCAAAGGATGAACCAGCTAAAACTGGAATGCAACTATGAAGGCACAAAGAAAACGTGGTGTTTCATAAAATTGATTATGAAATGAAATTCTAGTACATGATATAGCATAGATGAACACTGAAACAAATGAGCATTTATTATTCCCCTTCATGAAGTTTCTAAAACAGACTATATCATAGAGAAATAAAATAGGTTGCATATTTCCAAGAGATTGGTACAAGAGAAAGAAAGTCCTTCCTTAATGAGGGCAGAGATGTGTTTGGAATAATATTCAAAAAAATTTGAAACATACAATTGTAATATTTATATGATTTTGTGAAATGTTTTATTCCTTAACTCCACTCTCAAATAATTATTTTTTAAACTCTTTTCTCACTGTTTATCTTATAACCTGAAAATACGACATGTATCCATTATGCCAGTCTTCCAAAATTTGTCTTCCATCATGTCAGTATATCCAAATACATTTATGAAAGAAAAAAAAATTAAGGATTCTTTTAAAGTGGATAATAAAAATTATATAATTTCTTATACTTAAAATTCCATCCATTAATGTAGTGGCATTTCATTTCTATTTTATTAAATAAAGCATGTCTAAAGATCAGAGAGTAAAACAGCCTCACTGGTCAGCCTTATAAACCAGACAGTGATAACATACACCGTTAATTCCAGTAGCCAGAGTAGTTGCCATAGAAACTAGGTGATGCATGATTTTAATCTCAGTGGTACATGCCTTTACTCCCAGTCCTAGAGAGGATTATAAAGCAGAAGGAGACATTCTGCAAACACAGTCTTATTCTAAGATTCCTGGAGGCAGAATCATCATTTCTGACTGCAGTCAAGGTAAGAGTCAGTGGCTGGCTGTTTTATTTTTCTGGTCTTCATATTAAACCTCAATTTTTCTCTGTGAGTTTTTATTAATAGTGCTTCATTTGGTGCCTGACTAGCTCAGTTGGTAGAACATGTGATTCTTAATCTCACAGGCATAGGTTCAAACCCCATGTTGAGTGCCATTATGTAGAGGGAAGTTTTTTTCCTGCCCAGTCCTGCAGCCAGGAGTCTGTTTTTCATTTCCTGGCCACCCAGACCCAAATAATCACACACACACACACACACACACACACACACACACACACACACAAAAAAAAAAAAAAAAAAAAAACTATATAAATTACAGCACTGTTTGGTCCATGGCTCAGTAATATTCCTATCTAGCTCTTACAATTTAGATTAACCTATAATTCTTCTCTATCTTTAGCTACATGGCTAGGTGCCTTTTATCAGTGAGGCATTCTCTTCTTGCTTCATGTGCATCTGGCTGGTGACTGGAGACTGAGCCTTTCCTCTTCTGAAAATTCTCCTAATCTGACTGCCCTGCCTGTACTTCCTGCCTGGCTACTGACAAACCAGCATTTTATTAAATCAATACAAGTGAAAAATCTTTACAGGGTACAAGATCCCACAACACATTTCTCCTTTTTTCATTTCAAAACAAGAACTCTGAACAAATCTCCTTTGTTTAGTTGATTTCCTAACCATTATTCCTAACAACTTGTAACCAAGACTCCAGAAAAAGACAAATATCCATAAATCTTTTCAGACGGAATGTGGGCACAGTTTTCTAGCACAGATCCTGCTGATTGGGGGCACTAATAATCTTATGGGGACCCAAAGAAAATTTAGGATTATGATCAAGTGCTAACTGGAGAATTCTTTGAGGCTGAATCATCTCATTCAACAGTCTTGAAGCTGTTCTGGATGCAGAATCCAGAAGAAACTGCAGCAGAAGTGCTCTGAAAACTTGGATTATCCGGACCATCTTTTTCCATTAGAAATTTTTCAGGGGGTCCTTATCAATCAAGCCTTATTTTGCTTAACCAAGAATGAACCCACAACCTCTCAATTCCTATGAAAACATAGGCAAAATGTCTCCTCCAAAGTAACATATCTTTTGATTTAAATTTTGAAGTCAAAGCATTTTAAAAATCTATATGTTGGATTAATCCATCAGCATTTATAATCAAATGTCTTTTAGCAGTTGTTGCTTCTTTCTCAGCAGTTAAACAATTCAAAGACAACACAGTAACATATAGTATCCAGATTTTTTGCATATGTTCCATCTTTCCTTGGCTTTAAATTTTTTCACTCTCTTTCTTTTATTTTTATCATTAATATTTGTTTTTTGAGACAAGCTTTCTCTGTGTATCTTTGGCTGTCCTAGAACAAACTTGTAGACCAGGTTGTCCTTAAACTCACAGAGATCAACTTACCAATGCCTCTCAAGTCCTGGAATTAAAGGCACATGCCACCTTGCACAGGCATTGAAGGCACAGAGATCTGTCTGCCTCTGCCTCCCAAGTCCTGGGATTAAAGGTGCATGCCATCACACCTGATTTTTTTTTTTTTTGAGTTTTGCAGCAATACATTTATTTCAGAATTTTTCTTTTTATTTATTTACTTAAAATTTCCACCTCCTCCCTTTCCGCCCATTTCCCTCCGACTCCCCACACTCCCCCTCTCCCTTGCTCTCCAGACATATGAGAAGTCAGGATGTCCTGCCTTGTGGGAAGTCCAAGCCCCCTCCTCCATCCAGGTTCAGGAAGGTGAGCATCCAAACAGACTAGGCTCCCAAAAAGCCAGTACATGCAGTAGAATCAAAATCCAGTGCCATTATCATTGGCTTCTCAGTCAGCCCTCATTGTCAGCCAAATTCAGAGAGTCCGGTTTGATCACATGCTCATTCAGACCCAGTCCAGCTGGCCTTGGTGAGCTCCCATTAGATCAGTCCCACCGTCTCCGTGGGTGGATGCACCCCTCATGGTCCTGACTTCCTTGCTCATGTTTTTCCTCCTTCTGCTCTTCGTCTGGGCATTGGGAGCTCAGTCCAGTGCACCAATGTGGTTCTCTGTCTCTGTCTCCATCCATCGCCAGATGAAGGTTCTATGGTGATATGCAAGATATATGGGAGAAGGCCAGTTCAGGTACCCTCTCCTCTGCTGTCCATGGACCTAGCTGGGTAAATCCCCTTGGACACCTGGGAACCCCTCTAGAGCCAAGACTCTAGCCAACCCTGAAATGGCTACCTTAGTTAAGATATTTTCCTCCCTGCTCCCATATCGATCCTTCCTCCAATAACCATCAAATTCCCCCAAGCTCTCCCCAATTCTCCCACCTGACTATATTTTTTAAAGGGATTTCTCTATTCTTCTTTTCTCTCCCAAGCATATGTATATTTTTAAACACATTGTAAACCATTTAGAGTTTTTTTTCTCCTCTGAATCTGTCTTTAATGTATATCTTTTTCTGATCTCATGAATCTTTAGTATGCTAAGGGACCTGACTAGGATTAAGGCCATTGCTTCAGCAAATGGAACTGCCCCACTCCTTGGCTTCCTGAGAGATTAGCTTCATGGTAATAATACTGGCAGGAGTCATGCTTTTTTACCACAACTCTGTGAAGTTTCTAGGTCCATGCCACCACCAATAAGTAGGCAACCAGAAACTCATAAATACCATTTAAGTGTTCAACGGCAGGGCCTCTTAAAAAGGCTGCTCAGTTTTGCCGCTAATGCTGAGTCAGGAAGCCTCTCTTAACAGAGATGTGTCTCTGCTTGCCAGCAGCAAATAGAGCCCACCCGAAACCATGCTTGACTCTCTTCTTTTCTGTCTAGACTGCTTTTTAAGCTTTCTCAGGCTTTATGTACAATTTATTGCTAAACATTTGGGCACCATTAAGTGGATAAAAGTTTCTATTCTGCCCAGTCCTGCAGCCATGAGACTGCTTATTCATTTCCTGGCCACCCAGACCCAGTAATCACACAAAACTATACCAATTGCAACACTGTTTAGCCAATGGCTCAGGCATATTCCTAGCTAGATCTTACATCATAAATTAACTCATAATTCTTGTCTATGTTTAGTCTTGTCGTTTGGTACCTTTTATCAGTGAGGCATTCTCATCTTGCTTCCTACACATCTGGCTGGTGACTGCAGATTGAGTCTTTCCTCTTCCAAGGATTCTCCTAGTCTGGCTGCCCTGCCTATACTTCCTGTCTGACTACTGGCCAATCAGCATTTTATTAAACCAATACAATTGATAAATCTTTACAGGGTACAACAGCATGATCCCACAACACATTGCCAATTAAATAGGCATAATTTGTAACTGTTTCAGAACTATTCTTGTAGGTCTTTCTAGTTTAAATGAATCTTATACCATTTATAAACTGCTGAGTGTGCAAACACAACAGTCAATAAATCTTTCAGAAATTTTAGGACTTTGTGTTCATATGTATCATCTTAGGAGGAACCAGGAATGAACTAGAGGAGACAGATGTTATTTCATGTGAGAATAGTTCTCCTGATTTGCATTTGTTTATTCATGAAGAATAACTGTGAAGCTTCTAATCCATAGGAGGAAAAGGAATTGTGTCAAAGAGGAAAAACCTTTAGATTTAAAATTTTTAATAAATCAATTACTTTCAATCCATATCGTACAGGTAAGTCATTTCATCTATTTGAGTTTCAGATTCTTTATCAAAATATACTAATACTAAATGGCTTTTTACAGCACAGAAGACATTATTAACTGAGATATTACATAACCAGCTCAATAAACATTCTGTTCTTAGGTACTATCAATTAGTAGGCTTTGTCCTTGCTTGTCAGGACAAGAAGAATCATAACTGGCATCAGGTTACCTATTTTACTGATCATCTAGAGAATGAATAATCAAAATTTTCTAATGTGTAGCTTGAAAGTGACAGTGGTTGTGCTGAAAATGCATTGGAGACATGGTTAAGACTATCACTGTTAATAACATATACCGTTTAAAATTTTAGGCAGAATAACTTGAATAGAGGTTTATAAAAGACTAATATGATAATATTTGCTAATAATAATCTATGCATCAAAATAACTTGAAAATTTAAAATTACTCAATATAAAACTTAAATAACATGATATATATGTCAACTAACTTGATATAATATTTGTACAATGTATGCATTACATGTTTTTATTCACCAATTAAAATAATAATGATGAAACTAATTTAAAAATATTAGTGTCATGTTGCTGATTTTTATAAGTTAAAGTACAAATTATTATTTTAAATAACTTTTAGAAATTATACCCACTTCTTACTGAATAATATTTTATAGAAACATGATTATTTTCAAGATTCTTTTTTTTATATACACTTTCAACTTTGCCTATATGCTCTCTTGGTCACCTAAATTAAAATGATTTTTTGCCTCTGTTGCAGATTTTGGCATAGTTTTTGTCAGAGCAGACATTTCTATGTTTGAGTCTATCTGCATGTTTGATCAGAATTTCATTAAGACAGAAGTGACTCTGGGGCATTTCATGTATCCTAGATAACACCTAAGATAATGATAACATTTGCTACATATTAGGCAGTTAGTAATCATTTGTAGCCTGTCTCTGTTGTTCAGTTATAAATGCAGCTCAATTGTATTATGAATTTGCTTTTTTGTCTAAATTCTTCCATTATTTGGAATTCTGAAGTGTTAGAACAATTTAAGTAGCCAAGTAGTCACCAATCTCATGTCATTTATCATCATTGCAAAACTCTTTACAGTTACAAGAAAAGGTTATTATTATATTATCATTATCATCATCATCATTTGTTCTCTGCATGATCTACTTAGTGAATTTACACCACATTTTTATATATTCAAGCAGCCCAAAGGTCAAATTATATCTTGCTATGTTTCAAAACCCTGTGTGAAGGTATGTTACTATACTTTTTCATATCCAGGAATAAGCTATGGATATAACAGACAGGACAATTTCTTTGTGTTTTTCATTGGTTTCAGCTCACTGCCTTAAACATACTGAGTCAAGGCCATGTTTTCATGTCATAGACATGCTATTCAAATACCAGTGTGACCACATTTGAAAAGCCACTCTGTACCACTTCATTGCCACAGATGTCTTTTACATCTGGCAAGGGCCGTTTCTCTGCATGTCAACAGTAATTCAGTTTAACAGCTGTCTCTTTTGACAAGCTTAGTGTCAGACTCTAAAATGACAGGGTGACAGTTTTCCTTTTCTTGAACAGAGCATACTGCAAATTAACTATTTGAATACAGGAACATTGAATGGATTTTGAGCACTTTTTTCTGTATAAGCTGAATAGGCTTTGGGATCTTATTTAGATGATTACATGGTCTACAAAGCCATTGATGCTGATGATTTAACGGACTTTTCAGGGTGCTTCAATCTGTACCTGTTATCTTCTTACATATAACTAAGAATTAAATGAAAGGAAAATAATTATTTTATAGAGATCAGGGAATTTGAGAAAGTGGCAGGATAAACCATTGAATTGCACTGTCCAAACTTACCAGAGTTCTCTGTGGATTCAGCATATACATTCTGAATTTGTTAATATGCCAGATGATGGTATCATATGCTAAAATTTGTTTGAACTTTTCACAGTATACTCACTATGTTATTTAAATAAAACTATGCACCTGAACTAGAATATGGCAACCCTTTGCTTGTGCTTTCTTTTCTTGCATGTATTGTTCTCTTCCTTCCATTTCCTGCCTGTCTATAAAAAGACTTGAACCATGCTTGCATTGCCTCCTTTTTGTTGTTTTGTGCTAATCATGCTAAGTTAATAACTAAATTTGTTAGGCTCTAAATTATATACCAGGCTTATATTTATGTCTCAATAATAAGATCCATAGCTCAAATAAGAAAGATTCATTTTCAAACACTACTGTTGGGTTAGTACAATTGGTCACCAAGAGCTCTGATTGAGATGTATGATGAGATTGTTCACATGTCTGCTGATTTAGCATTTTTCAAAAGAACCATGAATAAGTGGTAATTTCATCTTTTAAGTCATTTAAAAGAAAATACAATGGATTATTCAGTACCTAGCACAGAGATAGGCCCTTCTGAATAATCTAGCAAATGTAAGCAGATTTTCTGGAAAGTATTTATAATTCAAAATGTAATTCATGAAAAAAAATCAAAATATTAAGTACTGTTATACAGATGTTTCAAAGAAATGTTGAACCTTTATGAATTTAAGGCTTAAGTGAAATAACCACAATTGTGATCAAAATGACATTATAAATAAAAATGGAGTCTGAATGTGTGGCTGAATTGCTTGTGTTTCATGATAAAACTTAAATTGAAGAATTGCTATTTATGGATGAGCCAAGATAATATTGTTTTAAGATGGGAACCACTGTTGATAAAAATTCCAGTAGTGTCAAAATGACAGAATTGAAGTAGTACATAACTTTTGTTGATCAAACAGTGGAGTGTTTTGAAAAGATTAACTCTAACTCTCAAAGTTTTTCTGGTCTAAATGCCATAAAACATTGCCAAATAAACCTGCAAATCTTTTGGTAAAGGAAAACTTTATCAATGATATCCTACTTCATCAAATTTCCATACTTATCTCAAACCAAAGCAACCATGACTTTGATAAGTTAATAACCAAAATTTAAAAAAGGATTTTCCAACTTTAAAAGAGTACAACTCAATGTGTTTCCAGTATATACCTAGTATTATTCAGGAGAATTGTACTTTAAATTAAGATATACATGCTTTATGTACATGATTTCATACATTTTATACACCATTGTACAGTACAGACATATTTTTTATGTCCATTACATTCACTTTATTTGATACTTGGTATTTATTTGATATAATACGATGGTGATCTTAGATGAAATACTCAGTATCATTAAGATATGTGTGTGCCATTGTATGTATGGGTGTTAGAAAAAAATATTGCGAGTTGGTTATCTCATTCTACTAAAGGATCAGGGGGTTGAAGTCATGTCATCAAGATATGGCAAGTGTTTTTACTCACTGAGTTATTTTGCTGGTGCTGCTTCTAATATTTTTCATAGACTTTCTATGATTCTCTGTATATGAGAGCATATCACCTGCAAACATTGATAATATAGTTTATTTTTCAACTTTTGATATTGTTTGTTTTTTTTGGCTTGCTACCTTTTCTAACACATAATCATATATTTAATAAAATATTACTGGAGCTTTTGTAAATTCTAAAGTCAGTAGCAGAATGTCTTTGTGCTTTGTTGTTTTTACTTCAAAATTAGTGTATCAGTGTCCCTTTAGTCTCCATATGAATTCTAAAATGGGTTTCTTCTTTTCTTCATGATCACAACATTACTATTTCATTGAATCCAAAGACCATTGTGGTAATATTGATCTCTTAATAGCATTTTTTTTTTGTTTTTTTGAGACAGAGTTTCTCTGTGGCTTTGGAGCCTGTCCTGGAACTAGCTCTGTAGACCAGGCTGGCCTTGAACTCACAGAGATCTGCCTGTCTCTGCCTCCCGAGTGCTGGGATTAAAGGCGTGCACCACCACAGCCCTGCTTCTTAATAGCATTTCTAATCAATTAAACAATCTATGTTTTTTTTCAACTTCCTAGGTTTACATTATTCTGAACTTTTCAAATTGTACAGTTTAATCTTAATGGTTTATATTTGAATAGTTTATTATTTTGTTACTATTATAAATAGAATCATTTTAAGCATTTTCTACTGATATTATCCATTGTTCAAAGACGTCTGATTTTTGAGAGTTCATTCACTGTAATTTAAACTGTACTAGCCCGATGGTTAGATTCATTTGTGAATAGGCTTTATATATTTTGCCTCTTCTAATTGGAATGCCATTTTTTTATTTTCTGTATTTTTTATTGCTTTATAAATAATTATATTTTCCACCTCCTCCCCTCCTCCCATTTTCCTCCCGCTCCCCCACTCACTCTTCCCTCCCCCTTGAGTCCTGACAGAGGGAGGGTACCCTGCCCTGTGGAAGTCCAAGGCCCACCCCCTCCATCCAGGCCTAGGAAGGTGAGCATCCAAACAGACTAGGATCCCAAAAAGCCAGTACATGCAGTAGGATCAAATCCCAGTGTATTATCATTGGCTTCTCAGTCAGCCCCCCATTGTCAGCCACATTCAGAGAGTCTGGTTTCCCACTTTCATTTTATTTTGTTGAAAGCAGAAACTTTTACATTTTAAACTTTTCAAATTTATTAGAATTTCTTTTGTATTCTGTGTCTGTGTACTGTCTTGCTTATTTATTTTTAGTCCTGAAATTGTAACATTGAAGTGCACAGCTGGCCTTTGGTTATATATCCAAAGAAAATTAAATCAATNAACCCAAAGTGTGGAAGTGCCCTGAGTATTCATTGGTGGACTAGTGATTAATAAACATTTAACATACATCTTCAAACGTCATTGACTCAATGCAGTACTAATGTCAATTAAACAAAAAGGAAACCTTGCATTTGTGAAAATAAGGATATTCCTGAAAGATGTTATTTTATGTGAAATGAGCCAGAGATAAAGTGTAAATACTCAGTAATGTCATGTGGAATCCAAAAAAGACAAACAGTGTAAAAAGGAGAATACTTTTTAAAAGAAGGTATGGGTGGACAAATGGTGACATAAAATTTCCATAATGAGATGAACATTTCCCCAAAATATAAGGTACAGCATGACTGTTACAATTAATAATTATGCACTGCAGTAAGGATAGATCTCACTCCAATTACTATATACAGTGAAGCAGTTATTTGAATTATAACCCACCATTCAAGTATACTTATATCAAAACATGCCTTTGTATTATTAAGTATAATCATAAATTCATCTTTTCCAATCATACTTCAATAAAACTGGGAATGAAAAGTATTGTATATTGAAACATTGGAATACTATTAAATAATATTCTCTCTCCATATCCATGCCTTTTCCCATATACTCTGGAGCCTTGCTGTGTGCATTTGTATTTATAATTGTTATATTTTCTACTGAATCAATCCTTTTGCTAATATTATTTCTTATTTTACCTTGTGAAGTTTTATTATTTAGATTTATTTTATCTCATACTACTTAGATACACATGAACTTGATTTGTTTTCTATTTTAGTAGAATGACATCTTCCATACCCCCCAGTAGCCCTTAGTTTCTAAGGTAAGTCGTTCATATTATGTTCAATATGTATTTGGGTCATATTTTCTTTTTCCTTTCTCTTCTATTATTTATTTATTGAATAAATCTAATTACCTTTGCACTGGCTTTTGTATTATTGTAGGCTTTTAAAAACTCAATTACTCTATTCCCTCATTTTTGTTTAAATTTTTTTGTAGCTATAATATTTTTATTTCCTTCTATTTTATTTATGTATGCTCTCTAGGTTATTTTAATTATGCTTACATTGAGATTGTGTATATATAGTCTTTACATTATGACAACCTATTTTTCCTTATATATTACTATTTATATTTTAATTAATATAATAATTAGAAATATGTAAAGGGTATAATGTGAAATTTAAGTGTAAGTAGTCATTGTGCAATGATCAAATTAAGGTAATCAGGTAATATAGGTCCCAGACAATGATCATTTATCTTTTTATTTCAAAACAGGTTATTTGATAAAAAAAAATCCACTGAACGTTTTTAAAGTTCTTTGGAACAAAATCACTCTTCTTTTGTGGAGAATATACAAAGAAATATTTTTTCATAAAAATAAGAGCTTTATAGTTTACAAAACCATTGAGTAATAAATATAACTCCTTCTTAAGAGGTTCCTATTACACATACAAAAACTTGCAGTAGTCAGGTAGTTTAATCATTAAAGATAAAATAGTTTCTGTATTTTATAAAGTAGACACCACACTTGTATATTCAGTTTTAGTGACCATTTAAAAATCTTTTTGCTCAATGTTTTAAATACATTCATTTTTCTTTTGTAGAACCATTGAGATACTTTTCTTTCTTGCTTTATCTTTTTTTTTGAGAGTTAAGTTTTTACCCCTTTACTGTTCGTTTTTTTTAAGTCTTTTTTTTTTTATTGAGAAAAGGAAACAAAAAAGTTTCCGCCTCCTCCCAGCCTCCCATTTCCCTCCCCCTCCTCCC
>NW_026068159.1:2014980-2018145 GCF_014885135.2 Alexandromys fortis
TAGACCCATATCTATCACCTTGCACAAAACTCAAGTCCAAATGGATCAAAGACCTCAATATCAGTCTGAACACACTGAACCTGATAGAAGAGAAAGTGGGAAGTACCCTACAACAGATGGGCACAGGAGATAGCTTCCTATGTATAACCCCAGCAGCACAGACACTAAGGGCAACATTGGATAAATGGGACCTACTAAAGCTGAGAAGCTTCTGTAAAGCAAAGGACACTGCCACTAAGACAAAAAGGCAACCTACTGACTGGGACAAGATCTTCACCAACACCGCAACAGACAAAGGTCTGATCTCCAAAATATATAGAGAACTCAAGAAACTAGACTTTAAAATGCTAATTAATCCAATTAAAAAATAGGGCACTGAACTGAACAGAGAATTCTCAAAAGAAGAAGTTCAAATGGCCAAAAGACACTTAAGGTCATGCTCAACCTCCTTAGCGAACAGGGAAATACAAATCAAAACAAATTTGAGATATCATCTTACACCTGTCAGAATGGCTAAAATCAAAAACACCGATGATAGCCTTTGCTGGAGAGGCTGCGGAGGAAGGGGTACCCTCATCCATTGCTGGTGGGAATAAAATCTTGTGCAACAACTTTGGAAATCAGTGTTTCGGTTTCTCAGGAAATTCGGGATCAACCTACCCCTGGACCCAGCAATATCACTCTTGGTAATATACCCAAGAGATATCCTATCATATGACAAAAGCATTTGTTCAACTATTTTCATAGCAGTATTATTTGTAATAGCCAGAACCTGGAAACAACCCTTTATTGATCTTAAATTACGGACCCATTCTCACTCCCCTCCCAGATAGCTCTTTGATTGCTGAGGGTGCAGGCAGTGGCTGAGCAGGAAGGGGAAGCTAGGTGAAGATTTGCAGGGTATAATTAATAGGGGCAGATCTCTCCTTATCTACTATCTTTATGCCTCAAAACTTGCCCAACTTTTGGGGTTTGGGGTGTGATCCCTAGGAGAGTTCAATAATTCTTGAACTCTTTAGACCAGCTATGTCTGGGTCTCTCCTAAGGGAAACTGTGCTGGAGCCTCCCCTTGGAACTGTGATGGGGTCTCGCATGGTGACCTTGCTGGTTCCTCTCTAAGCATCGGCTCCTCTCAGAATAACTACATCTGCTCTCAGAGGGGATGTAGTGAGTTCTCTGAGAATGGCTGTGGTGGAGTCCAGAAGAAGGCCTGTGGAGCCTGGACCTAGAGGGACTGCAGTAGCCTCTTACAGAAGAGCTTTGCCTTTGGAAGGGGGTCTTTCAGAGAGAATACCATGGCTCCGTTCTGAAGGACTGGCCCATGTCCTCCGGATGGGACTGAGATGGCTCCTTTTGGAGGGGCTGCGGCATCTCTGAAAAGGGGGACTGTGTTGGTTCCTCCCATAAAGACCAAGCCGACCCTTGGGGGAGGGATTATGTCCCCTTCTCTCACGAGGGCTACTATGTGTACTACTATGAGGGCTCCTCCCTGAGGAACTGCAAGGACTTCTCCCAGAAGGGCTGGGTTGTCTCCTCCCTGAGGAACTGTGACCTCTCCCCTTAGAGAGCCTGGGCCGGCTCCTGTCAGAGATACTCTGAGGGGTTCTTCTAGAGGAACTGTGATCCTTCCTCTGGGAGGGATGGCGAGGGCTTCTATGGGTTCTGTCAGAGGGACTCCTAGACTTTCTCTGAGGACTGTGGCGTCTCCGATGAGATCTCTCAGACAGGCTGTGATAGGTCCTATGTTGTTCTTGCTTGTGTTTGAAGTGACTCTGCATGGTTCTCTTCAGAAAGCAGTCAGGCACGAGTGTCTCTTGGGCCTGAAATTTGGCTCATACTTTAGAACAGTTCATAGACTCTGGACTGAAGAATTCATAGTTTTTATTTGTTCTGCTGTTGACATTTAGAACTCTACTCAAAGGCTGTAGGATTGAAGTAGGTTGGATAACGACATTCCTCTCAGAAAAATGTTCTTCACCAATTCCAAAGGTCTGGGTTGGAGAGAGCTCACTTGTTTTGATTGTTGAGCTTGGTCACATGTTTCCTGCAATCTGTCTTCTTTTTTTTTAATTTTTTATTTATTTTATTTTATTTTATTTTAGTTGTTGCAAAAAATAAATTTCCACCTCCTCCCCGTTTCCCATTTCTCTCCCCCTCCTCGCACACATCGCCCCCCCACTCCCCTACCTCTTTCCCCCTCCACCCCCACTCCATTCCCCCTCCCTCTCGAGAATGATGAGCAGTCCAGATTCCCTGTTTAGCGGGAAGTCCAAGGTCCTCCCACTTCTATCCAGTACCAGGAAGGTGAGCATCCAAACAGTCTAGGCTCCCTCAAAGCCACTTCAAGTATTAGGATTGAGACCTAGTGTCATGTCCTTGGCTTCTCATGAGCCTTCATTGTCCCCCACGTTCAGAAAGTCCGGTTTCATCCCATGCCTATTCAGTCCCAGTCCCAGTCCCACTGGCCTTAGTGAGCTCCCAATAGATCAGTTCCACTGTCACAGTGGGTGGGTGCACCCCTCGTGGTCCTGACTTCCTTGCTCATGTTCTCCCTCCTTTTGCTCCTCATTTGGATCTTAAGAGCTCAGTCCGGTGCTCCAATTTGGGTCTCTGTCTCTATCTCGATCCATTGCCAGATGAAGGTTCTAAGGTGATATGTAAGATATTCATCAGTATGGCTATAGGATAGGAACATTTCAGGGTCCCTCTCCTCAGTTGCTCAATGTAATAGCTGGGAACATCTCCCTGGACACCCGCGAGCCACTCTAGAGTCAAGTCTCTTGCCAACCCTAAGATGGCTCCCTTAATTAGGATATACATTTCTCTGCTCCCGTGTCTACCCTTCCTTTATCCCAACCATCCCATTCCCCCATTCTCCCCTTCTCATGTTTCTCACACCATTTCCCCTTAGCCCCATTCCACCTCACCCCCAAGTTCCCGGGTTTTGCCCTGCAATCTTGTCTACATCCCATATCCAGGCGGATGACTATATGTTTTTCTTTGGGTTCACCTTATTATTTAGCTTCAATAGGATCACAAATTATATGCTCAATGTCCTTTATTTATGTCTAGAAACCAATTATGAGTGAGTACATCCCATGTTCATCTTTTTGGGTCTGGGATACCTCACTCAGGATAGTGTTTTCTATTTCCATCCATTTGCAT
>NW_026068159.1:2022597-2023687 GCF_014885135.2 Alexandromys fortis
TCCCCCTCCCTCTCGAGAATGATGAGCAGTCCAGATTCCCTGTTTAGCGGGAAGTCCAAGGTCCTCCCACTTCTATCCAGTACCAGGAAGGTGAGCATCCAAACAGTCTAGGCTCCCTCAAAGCCACTTCAAGTATTAGGATTGAGACCTAGTGTCATGTCCTTGGCTTCTCATGAGCCTTCATTGTCCCCCACGTTCAGAAAGTCCGGTTTCATCCCATGCCTATTCAGTCCCAGTCCCAGTCCCACTGGCCTTAGTGAGCTCCCAATAGATCAGTTCCACTGTCACAGTGGGTGGGTGCACCCCTCGTGGTCCTGACTTCCTTGCTCATGTTCTCCCTCCTTTTGCTCCTCATTTGGATCTTAAGAGCTCAGTCCGGTGCTCCAATTTGGGTCTCTGTCTCTATCTCGATCCATTGCCAGATGAAGGTTCTAAGGTGATATGTAAGATATTCATCAGTATGGCTATAGGATAGGAACATTTCAGGGTCCCTCTCCTCAGTTGCTCAATGTAATAGCTGGGAACATCTCCCTGGACACCCGCGAGCCACTCTAGAGTCAAGTCTCTTGCCAACCCTAAGATGGCTCCCTTAATTAGGATATACATTTCTCTGCTCCCGTGTCTACCCTTCCTTTATCCCAACCATCCCATTCCCCCATTCTCCCCTTCTCATGTTTCTCACACCATTTCCCCTTAGCCCCATTCCACCTCACCCCCAAGTTCCCGGGTTTTGCCCTGCAATCTTGTCTACATCCCATATCCAGGCGGATGACTATATGTTTTTCTTTGGGTTCACCTTATTATTTAGCTTCAATAGGATCACAAATTATATGCTCAATGTCCTTTATTTATGTCTAGAAACCAATTATGAGTGAGTACATCCCATGTTCATCTTTTTGGGTCTGGGATACCTCACTCAGGATAGTGTTTTCTATTTCCATCCATTTGCATGCAAAATTCGAGAAGTCATTGTTTTTTTTTTTTTTTTTTTTTTTACCGCTGAGTAATACTCTAATATGTATATATTCCACACTTTCTTCATCCATTCTTCCATTGAGGGGCATCTAGGTTGTTTCCAGGTTCTGGCTAT
>NW_026068159.1:2029643-2036037 GCF_014885135.2 Alexandromys fortis
TTCTATTTCCATCCATTTGCATGCAAAATTCGGGAAGGCATTGTTTTTTACCGCTGAGTAATACTCTAATATGTATATATTCCACACTTTCTTCATCCATTCTTCCATTGAGGGGCATCTAGGTTGTTTCCAGGTTCTGGCTATCAGGTTCAGTGTGTTCAGATTGATATTGAGGTCTTTGATCCATTTGGACTTGATTTTTGTGCATGGTGATAGATATGGATCTATTTTCATTCTTCTACTGGTTGACAACCAGTTCTGCCACCACCATTTGTTGAAGATGCTTTCTTTCTTCCATTGAATACTTTTAGCTCCTTTATCAAAAATCAGGTGTTCATAGGTTTGTGCGATAAAATCTGGGTCTTCTACTCTATTCCTTTGATCAACTTCTCTGTTTTTATGCCATTACCAAGCTGTTTTCGATACTGAAGCCCTATAATAAGAGTTTGAAGTCAGGGATGGTAATGTCTCCAGAAGTTTCTTTATTGTATAAGATTGTTTTGGCTATCCTAGGTTTTTTGTTTTTCCACATAAAGTTGATTAACGTCCTCTCAAGATCTGTGAAGAATTTCGATGGAATTTTAATTGGGATTGCATTGAATCTATAAATTGCCCTTGGTAGAATTGCCATTTTTACTATGTTGATCCTCCCAATCCAAGAGCAAGGGAGATCCTTCCATTTTCTGGTATCCTCCTCAATTTCTTTCTTCAATGCTTTAAAGTTCTTGTCAAATAGATCCTTCACATCCTTGGTTAGAGTTACCCCCAAGATATTTTATGCTATTTGTGGCTATCGTGAAAGGTGATGCTTCTCTGATTTCCCTCTCTGCTTCCTTATCCTTTGTGTATAGGAGGGCAACTGATTTTTTTTGGAATTGATCTTGTATCCTGCCACATTACTAAAGGTGTTTATCAGCTGTAAAAGTTCTTTGGTGGAGTTTTGGGGGTCGCTTATGTACACTGTCATATCATCTGCAAATAATGAAAGTTTAACTTCTTCCTTTCCAATTAGAATCCCTTTGATCCCCTTATGTTGTCTTATTGCTATTGCTAGAACTTCAAGCACTACATTGAAGAGGTATGGCGAGAGTGGACAGCCTTGTCGTGTTCTTGATTTTAGTGGGATGGCTATGAGTTTCTCTTCATTTAATTTGATGTTAGCTGTCGGCTTGCTATAAATAGCTTTTATTATAGTTAGGTATGACCCTTGTATCCCTAATCTCTCTAAGACCTTTATCATAAAGGGATGTTGAATTTTGTCAAATACTTTTTCAGCATCTAATGAAATGATCATATGTTTTTTTTTTCTTTCAGTTTATTTATATGATGAATTACATTGATAGATTTTCGTATGTTGAACCAGCCCAGCATCCCTGGGATGAAGCCTACTTGATCATAATGGATAATTTTTCTAATGTGTTCTTAGTTTTAGTTTGCCAGTATTTTATTGAGGAATTTCGCATCGGTGTTCATAAGTGAGATTGGACTGTAATTCTCTTTCTTTGTTGAGGCTTTGTGTGGTTTTGGTATCAGAGTGACTGTAGCTTCATAAAAGAAATTCAGAAATGACTTTTCTGTTTCTATGCTGTGAAATACATTAAGGAGTTTAGGTATTAGGTCTTCTTAGAACTTCTGGTAGAATTCCGCATTGAAACCGTCTGGACCTGGGCTTTTTTTGGTAGGGAGGTTTTTTATAACAACTTCTAATTCTTCGCGACTAACAGGTCTATTTAGATTGTTCACCTGTTCCTGGTCTAACTTTCGTATATGGTACTTATCTAAAAAAAAATGTCCATTTCTTTAACATTTTCCAATTTTGTGGCATACAGGTTTTTGTAGTAAGATCTAATGATTCTTTGAATTTCCTCTGTGTCTGTGGTTATGTCTCCCTTTTCATTTCTGATCTTGTTAATTTGCGTATTCTCTCTCCACCGTTTGATTTGTTTGGATAGGGGTTTATCAATCTTGTTGATTTTCTCCAAGAACCAGCTTTTTGTTTCATTGATTCTTAGGATTGTTTTCTGTCTTTCTATTTTGTTGATTTCAGCCCTTAATTTGATTATTTCCAGTCTTCTACTCCTCCTAGGAGAGTCTGCTTCTTCTTTTTTTTTTCTAGAGCTTTCAGGTGGGCAGTTAAGTCTCCAATGTGCACTTTCTCTGTTTTCTTTAAGTGGGCACTTAGTGCTATGAACTTTCCTCTTAGCACTGCTTTCATAGTGTCCCATAGGTTTGAATATGTTGATTCTTTATTTTCATTGAATTCAAGGAAGACTTTAATTTCTTTCTTTATTTCTTCTTTGATCCTGGTGTGGTTCAGCAGTTGACTGTCCAGTTTCCATGAGTTCGTAGGCTTTCTGGGGGTAGCATTGTTGTTGAATTCTAACTTTAATCCATGGTGATCTGATAAGACACAGGTGGTTACTAATTTTTTTTGTAAGTGTGGAAGTTTGCTTTGTTACCAAGTATGTGGTCCATTTTCGAGAAGGTTCCATGAGCTGCAGAGAAAAAGGTATATCCTTTCCTATTTGGGTGGAATGATCTATAGATGTCTGTTAAGTCCATTTGATTCACTACCTCCCTTCATCCTCTTATTTCTCTGTTAGGTTTCTGTCTGATTGACCTGTCCATTGGTGAGAGAGGAGTGTTGAAGTCTCCTACTATTAGTGTGTGCGGTTTGATGACTGCCTTGAGTTTTAGTAATATTTCTTTTACGTACGTGGGTGCTTTTATATTAGGGGCGTAGATATTCAGGATTGAGACTTTGTCCTGATGAATTGTTCCTGTTATGAGTAAAAAATGTCCCTCTCCATCTCTTCTGTTTGATCTTAGTTTGAAGTCAACTTTGTTAGAAATTATTACGGCCACACCTGCTTGTTTCTTTGGTCAATTTGCTTGATAAACCTAATCCCAACCCTTTACTCTGAGTAGATGTCTGTCTTTGTGTTTGAGGTGTGTTTCTTGTAAACAGCAGAATGTTGGATCCTGTTTTCGTATCCAATTTCTTAGCCTGTGCCTCTTTACAGGTAAGTTGAGTCCATTGATATTAAGTGATATTAATGACCAGTGGTTGTTAATTCCGTTCATTTTTTTTCTTTTTTTGGAAGTAGAGTTTGTGTTTCATTTCTTCAAGTTGTGCTGGTGAATGGTCATTAGATGTCTTGGTTATTGTGGACATTTTTGGACTCCTTGGGTTGTGATTTTCTTCTGTTACTTTCTGTAAGGCTGGATTTGTGGCTATGTATTGTTTACATTTGTTTTTATCCTGGAAAATTTTGTTTTCTCTATTTATAGTGAACGAAAGCTTGGCTGGGTATACTAGCCTGGGCTTGCATCCATGGTCTCTTTGTTTCTGCAGTACATCTATCCAGGACCTTCTGGCTTTCATGGTTTCCATAGAGAATTCAGGTGTAAGTCTGATAGGTTTACCTTTATAAGTAACTTGGCCTTTTTCCTTTGGAGCTCTTAATATTGTTTCTGTATTCTGTATGTTTTGTGCTTTGATTATTATATGATGAGTAGTTTTTTTTTTTTTTTGGTCCAGTCTATTCGGTGTTCTGTATGCTTCTTGGACCTTCAAAGGAATTTCTTTCTTTAGGTTGGGAAAGTTTTCTTCTATAATTTTATTAAATATATTTTCTGGGCCATTGAGCTGTACTTCTCCTTCTACTACTCCTATAATTCTTAGGTTTGGTCTGTTTATTGTGTCCCAGATTTCCTGATTGTTTTTTGATGAGAATTTGTTGGTTTTGCTGTTTTCTTTGATATGTGTGTTTATTTTTTCTATGTTATCTTCAGTGTCTGACATTCTTTCTTCTATCTATTGTAATCTATTGGTAGTACTTGCCTCTGTAGTTCCTGTTCATTTACCCAGATTTTCCATCTCCATCCTTCCCTCGGTTTGTGTTTTCTTCATTACTTCCATTTCATTCTTCAAGTCTTGAACCGCTTCCCTTACCTGTTTGATTGCTTTTTGTTGTTTCTCTTGGTTTTCTTGGGTATCTTTGAGCGATTTATTCATTTCCTATACCTTTTTGTTTGTAATCTCTAATTGTTTATGGCAGTTTTTCACCTCCTGCTTAAGGTCTTCTATTATTTTCATATAATTCACTTTTGAGTCGATCTCTTCTAATTCTTCTGGAGTAGGGTGTTCAATTCTTCTCATTTCTGTATCCCTGGATTCTGGTGATGTCATGTTGCCTTTTAGGTTGTTGGAGGAATTCTTACATTGGCACCTTCCCATCTCTTCCTTCAAATGGACCCAAGGGAGGCCTGGTGTCTTGGTCCAGTCTTTGCTGTGACTGACTCTCTGGGTGTATCTCCTCAGTGTAGAAGTAGGATCCGTTCCCATCCAGATGAAACTTCTCAGCACCGTCCAGATGGAGCTCCTCAGCACCTAAAGAGGGACGGCTGGTAGCCCAATCGGCTTTATCTTTTCAAATTCATATTTCTTAGCAGTTTGACTTGCTTCTACTTGTTCATACTATCAGTTATCCTGTGTGATTTTCTATTAATTTTTTATTTCTTTTTTCTTTTCCTTTTTCTTTGGAATAGTCACAGCATTTGCTATGCCACATAATACGAGAAATTAATCCTCCACTCAAAAATAGTATAGGAATTGGTCACCAGTATTTTCCTCATCTCCATTTCCTTCCCTCCTGCAACCACTTCTTTGTTCTCAGTTTTTAAAGGAAGAATGTTTTTAGAGACACATATAAGTGTATATTGAAGTTATTTCTTTTACAATTATGCCCAACAAGCCTAGTCACATTATTGTAAATGGAATGTGAATATAACGTTATATAAGAAAACATAATACATTTCATATCCTGACTGTAAATAATGTTAATAAAAGAGTTCAAATAAATTTAAAAAAAATATATCAACTTCTATGAGTATATTATATCTGGCTAACTTTTTAAGAAACAAAAATGATTAGTTATATTTAACTAAGGAAAACTATTGGCACTTTGAAATGACAGATACATAGGCAGATGCAGTTATAATTGAATTATAACTAAAATGGTGTTAACAAATATACTAAGTTTATGTTTTCATACACATATGATTTAATTCCTCTTGTAACATTTAAAGTTAGCATTATTAGAGAATGAAATTATCTCTCAAAGACTTGAAATTGAATCAATGTGTATGAGATATCAATACTGTTCAAATTTGACTCTAAAAAAGTATTTGTTAGATTTCACTCTAGATTTTATTTATAGTTTCTCATAAAAACTGACAATCTGTGAAGACCTCTTAAGGTTCAGCAGTTGCTTTCCACTACTTTTCTTTTCTATTCAATATTTTATGTTTTAAAAACTTATTATTTTTAATTAAAATATAATTTTATATTCCCCCATCTCCTAGCCTTCTTATGTGCTCCCAACTCCTTCTAAATCGAAGATACTTTCTCTTTTTTAACTAGTTATTATATTTACATATGAAAATAAATATGTGAATACACCCTACTGAATCCATTTAGCTATGTTTGCATGTATGTAAATATGGCACTTACCACTTCTGATCAGGTAAACTATCGGAAGTCTCATCCCTGTACAAACTTGATTCTCCCTTTCTCAGAAGACATGGATTGCCTGTAGCTCTTCAAGTCGGACTGAAAATCCATGAACTTCCCCTATCTACAATGAGATATAAGCTGTTAAAATTGTTCAAAGTCTTCTTTAAGCAGCCATGTTGTTGAGATTTTATTGGTATAGATTCCCTGTTACTTCTAGAAGACACAACCGTGCAACTGAGTTAATGATTCTCTGTTTCTCAAAAATCTTTCTGTTCTCTATTCAGTATGTTCACTGCTTCTTAGGTGCAGAAGGTGTGTTATAGATTCATCTACTAGGGCTGGGCGTCCAATGATCAGCTGTTCTCTGCATTTTCAGTAGTTGTGGCTTTAGATAAAATATAAGCACACTCAATGAAGGGTTGAGGGGTCAGATCTACTCTTACTTGTACGAATAAGCATTTACTTGTAGGATATGTATTTAGTGTGCAGTTAGGAAATTACACTGGTCGAGTAATGTGATGATATCAGGTTCTCCTTTTATTTCTATGACTTCTGAAGCTGTGGGTGGATGACTATATTGATAGTGCCACGAAAAAATAGCAAAACTAATTTATCTCCATTAAGTTGGACTTAAATACAGTTACATATCTGTTATAAATCCCAAGATAAAAGTGGCACTGTTTTGCCCATATCGGGATGTTGTTAGTCCAAACATTGTTGTGGTTAGCATATATTATTTGGAGGGGTCTCTTGGATTTCTAAAACTAACAACACTGTTGGGGAGGGTTCTTAGTTAAGTAGTCCATGGCTCTTGAGAGAAGAAACATCTCTAGAAGCGGCATAGTTTCTTTAATATATATATATATATATATATAT